>NW_008240046.1:15190756-15271050 GCF_000691975.1 Corvus brachyrhynchos | reverse complement strand
CGTTGAATCTGAGGTGTTATGCGACAGTAATGCAAGATTCAGTGCAGCAGAATGGGCAATAGCCACTGCAACTGCGACTACAGCTGCTCCTTGAGATTCTGCACTGTGTGAGAAGGAACCCGTTCTGTTTTCAATCAAATGACAGTTGTATGTGAATTGAATAAAGAGCCTTGGGGAAAAAGAAAAAGCTGATACCTCATAAGTTCTCTTTCCTTTTTTAAAATATATTTCCTTTTGGCACAATGGATTGTTCCACATCCTACTGCACCAACCTTCTCTTTCAAGAGTAATTTAACCTACAGCTTGGACAGTGAAGAGATTGAAATTACTGCTTCCCAGGAGCATACTGCAACTGTCAGGTTAGCACTTAGCGGGTACCTACTTAGTAAGTAGGCAACAATATGATTTTCAAGATATTTGTGCCAAACCAAGGCACTTCACATTTGAAATTATAAATGCTGAGTATTTCATAAGAATTAGGAACACGCCCCATGAATTTAAGTTGTTCTTGAAGTTGCTGAATCACAACTTTTGATTTGACAACTTCAAGACAGCCCAAAGCTCTTATTCCAGAATCTGCTTCTAACTTTACCCCTTCTATATGATAGCTGGAGTTGGCTAACAGCTTAGCTCTGTGAGAGAGTATTCCTTACTTATAGACGTGCCTTTTGTCTGTTTGCAGATTTCTGGAGAAAAAGGAAAAGGATGAGTTTAACAGAGAGGAAATGTGGTATGACTTGCTTTTAGCAAGTGCAGTGACCAAGACATTTTTCATTTTCCTATCTCTAAAAATAATTAAGTGACAAACACGGAGGTACCACTTCATAGGACCCAGAGCTCATGTTACTGATGCTGAGATAGGAAAAAAAAAAATTTCCTGTTTTTTGAAAAGTTTATAAACATTTGCATCTTGCATCATATGGACTAATTAGAAAATTATATATGCAGGTATTATTCAGGTAGACTGGCATTCCCTCATTTATGGAAAGGCAAGTGAATTCTGCTTTTAAGAAAACACAGTATTTTCCTAGTTTCATGTGGCAGCCACTCAACTCGCTTCATTTCTTTGCAAAATACAAACTTCAGCATTTCAATTTTTATCTTTTATCATTAAACTCCTACAGCTTGAAAATGATTTTCCCCCTAGAAAATGCAAATCTATTCCTTTGTAGTGAAAACCATATTATACATGCAGCATGTAACTTTCAAAACTTTAGTTAGAAGCAGCAAAGCAAGCTGTCAGACATTTCAGTAATTGAATTTCCTTGAGAACTGCCTTGGTTTGTCAGCTCTGACTTTGCTGTCAAAAGAAAAGAAAATAGCCAGGGAATTAATCTAAGATAACACAGAGGGTATTTTGATAATACCAAGACACAAACATTTAGTGTTTTCTCTGGCAGCGTTTTGAGGTAGGGTTCTCCACCCTAATCCAGGCAGGTTCATTCTAGCCTTGAGCCATTATTATCTTGTGCAGAGTTCTGAGAATTAACTAATGACCTATCAAACTGCAGTACCAGGGTTCCTTTCTTCCTGTATTAAGATGCAAATATCATTGCTTAAAAGGCCCAATATACCCTTTGTCAATTACTTCATAAGTGCAATTCATCTTTTACTGCTTCCGCACTTGGATTGCTTGTAAAATGTTTAGTGGTTAATTAGCCTGGAAGGAAGTCCAACTTATGAAAAACCAAGCAGTGGGAAAAAATAGCCATAAAATTAATGGCTTACTCTCTGGTCCTTATTTTATGGGAGAGTGTTAATCAGACTGTGTTGGAACTGCACCTTTGACTAGCATTCAGCCTCCTTTATAAGCAGTATTCCTTTCTGGGTTTTCCCCTTTGTCCTGTGCTTTCCTCCAAAGGACTTGAATGTATTAAGAAGAGATTGACAGCTCTCCTAACAATTGCAACCATTGCTCTAGCTGAAGGGAAGCATGGGGCTAGTCACTCTTACACTATGGGAACCCACCTGGAGATAAACTTAAGGTATAAATCTGTTATCCAAAAAATGAAACTAATAAAATACATACTGCTGTAGGTAAAAGAAAATAGCCAATATTTGAGCTGTGAGACCTTCATTAGACAATGAATAAAACTGGAAAAGGAGAGAATTGTATAGGGAGCAAATTACTGTATTTACAGCTAACTCTTTATACCTGCAGAGAAGATTTCAATATAATCAGGTCCCAGGGACAATTTAACCACTGAACATTTTAGGTCAGTCATAAGGATGCTTAGCAGGGTAAAAAAAGTTATGCTCTCTCAGTGGTGAAATGGATAAAATATTTATGCAAATTTTCCACATAATATAGCAATTGGTCTGCAATACTTGCATAGAAAAAAATAGGGCTTTGTTTTGTTGGTTTTTTTCTTTTTGCAAGCAATTTGCCCTTCATTTTGGAGCAGGTCAGAAACAGGGCATCACTTTTTAATGTGCTGTAAATACTGTATATCATGAAAGTGTTGGTTAACCCCACATGTTGGGTCTTACACTGCACTGCAAGTAAGTAGCATTTTAGTGTTACAACTTAATTGAATCAAAAGCTTAAAACATGCCAGCTATTATATTAAGCCTGTCTAATCCCTGTCTTTTTTTTGTCCAGAGACCTGGAGTGGCAATGGTTTTCCTTTCAGAAAATAAGTGTGATCATGTAACTTTCCACATATAATTTGTTCATAATCGTAATTCCAGGTGCTATTCTTTGAGTATGTAACAGAAAAATGTTTCATTCTGAACACTGATGCATCTCTCTTTGATAAAATGCATAGGTGTTCATGAGCCTCATACAGCAATACCCTATAATAGCTCACTGGTTTTTCCGTTTCTCTTAGAAAAGGTACTGCACGTGGCTGAGAATGTCATAAATTTTATATTCAGTAAACATCCCGCGCTCTGGGTGCTTGTAAACATCCTTGAAAGAGAAGTTCCTCTTTAAGAATTTGGTCCTCATTAGGTTGACTATGTAAGGACATCCAAGTCCCTCAGAGCATTACATATGGGCTCCAGCTGTCATTCCACAATGACATGAGTCTCACATAAGTCCTCTGTCATATCAGTCACACACACAGAAAATCAGGGTATCCTAAGGGACACCAGACTGAATGTGAGGTTCAGGCAACTGATCTTATGTGTCACAGGAAGTCACCCCAGTGTCATGGTCTTTACTAGCATATTTTCCCTGCCAATATATGATATAATACTTAAGCCGACATGGATATGCCAAACAATTTATTGTGTTCGTAAGCAGTTCAACAGCTCAACTGGTGGTCAGTTAGTTCTTGAAGCATTTTTCCTCAGATCTGCAGAGGTCTCCTGATATGATGGCACTATCACTCTAATATCACTGTAAGAATGCTTTTGTTCTGCTTGTCCCTGTCCTTGGGCTCCTCTGTTTCAATGTTTGGACCTCATTAAACTGGATCATCTTTCTCACTTACTGCTCTGCGATGTCTGTATCAGGTGACAAATTCATATACAAACTTATGACATGACTGCTGTTTATGGACATCATTTTTCATCTAATGACTTCAACACTATTTTCTTATAGCGGTAGCAGCTCCCAAAAAATTATGTCTTTGCTTATCTTATCTACAATCTGATACATTAGGAAGATCAAATGATTCTGACATCTGCTTCTTATATTGCCAGAATCCTTTTTTCCATATTTCCATTTAATAAGATGCTTGCAGGTACAAAATCGTGTTCAGCTGATGCTCCTCGTGTATGTAACAGCAATAGAGGTGTATCAGACAAAGGCTGTCCAGCTCTTTCTTTCAGGGACAGTGCTATTTTTACACTATTTCTTTCCAAGCTGTTGAACAGAAATGATCAGAACTAGCTGCTCCATGTCTAAACTGTACTTAACTGTAAATTACTTAAGCTCATTCCCTTAAGGGGGACCTACTGTCATATATTACTCTGTAAATTATGATGTCTAGTAAAAATAGGATATATGCATCATCAATTTAGCTCTTATCTGTTCCTGTAAAAACTGTCTGCAGAAAGTGAGACAAAAGGGCTGGAACAGGATGCAACTTTGAAGTAAAAAGGTATAAACTAAGCTACACTTTCAAATACTGCTTTTTACTGTGATATCAGCAGGAGCTTTTTCATGATGTGGCCTATATTTTTGCATGTGTGACAACTCCTAAAATCTTTTCTTATGCGACTGTTCATTCAGGGTAATATAACACATAAGTGAATCTCACCTTAAGTTTTTTTTTTTTACAGTCCCTAAAAGACCTTCACATATCTTTTTTTCTTAGCTCTTCATGCCAGAATACATGAAGAGCCATCATCGTGGGTTTTTATATCTGATTTCATACTTAATTTTTCTCATGTAATCATTAGCAGTGGTAGGGAATACAGTGTCAGAGACACCTGTGCTTAATTACAGTCTGCAGGGTCTCAGTTTCAGAAACAGCTCTGTCAGCCACAGTTTTTTCTTTTTTTTTTCAACTCCAAACAGAATTATTAGGTTTATTAGGGGGTTTTGGGTGGGGTTTTTTTCTGTTTTGGTTTGAGGGGGGTACTTTTTTTTTAAGTCAAGATATATATTTCAGGATGGAGTTGATTTTTCTATGTTTTTTTCTTTAACATATTAGATATAAGTGTTTGGAAATCCAGTGACAATTTAGAAGTCATATTTTTAGCTAAAAGAATCCCACTTTACTGCTTACAGAGCATTTGTCAGGCCACTTTTGAAAATGAAAATAAATGGCTTTCATTCATTTCATTCAGGTTTTTCGACTGCTGCCTTATAAAGACAAGAATTTTTGCTTTTTAATGCCTAAAATGTTTGCATTAAATTTACACTGTTAGCATCCTACAATCAAATTTGAGGAGAAACCAGAGTTGTGCATTGCCAAAAATTGCTCTCTTCTTCGTGCCCTTTTTGTTTCAGCCATGCAATGAAGTGCTGTTGGAACTTGCATGAGTTGTCTTCCATGATTGTGAAGACCCAATCTCTGGTGGAGCTTTCAACTCCTCGTTTTCTCTGATGCATCCTCTTAGAGGGTGTTTAAATGACAGCCAAAGGTTTGACAACAGCTCAGGTAGACGTCCCTGATCAGCTGGTGCTGCTAACAGGGCAGCTGCCACAGCCTGGAGCTCAGCGTGGCCGGCTGCCAGACTATCTGCTCGGCTTCTCGGAATAATCTGAGCTGTATTTAGGTTTCACACAGCACTATATCACCCAGAGTGAAAATGTCAGCTGACAGACCTTGCTATAATTAATGGAAATTCAAATTCCATCACTGAAATAATGTTGTCTGACCAGAAGTAAGAAAAATCCACCTTGCAGTTAGTGGTGTGCATAAATGAGTCTTCCATGAATAAAGAGTATTTAATTACCATGTCCATGCACAAAACTTTCTAAGATGTCCTACTGAGTTCCTCTGTAATTGACTGCAATATTTGCTTTGAAAGATGAAAAATTGCAGATATCCCAGTATATTCCAATATTCCAGTATGTCAGTGGAATTAACTAGACTACGTTTCAATATTTTTGTGTCCCTTTTATTACATATTTTTATGTCTGAGACTAATCAGTTTTGTAGGTTGTCTCAGAAAATTTCAACATGCAAGACAATTTTTAACATGTGTATATATTTAATGTTGTAAAAGATTTTTAAAAATAAAATAATTTTCATTTTATCCCTTAGGAAGGATATATCTACAAGGAAATATCTACAATAGTCATGTGAGAAAATGGCATGGTCAATTAGAGTTTTACAAGCCTGTTCAACAGAATGTCTAGACTGATAGATCTTGGAAGTAGTTGCATAAATAAGTTTAAAAAACCAAACAAAATCATAAACTTTAAAACATTCACTTCCTTGCCTTTCTAACTATCTTAGTTCCTTAGTCCACATTTTGCTTGCACCACAACATAACAGGCTACCAGAAACTTGACTTGCTGGGGCTTTTTTGCACATAGACATTTAAGTACTCTGTGAAGTTTTTATTATCACCTTAAGAAAATTTTGCTGGGTAAAATCTTCCACATTATTTACCAAAAGTTCTCTAATACTAAGGCTTTGTAGGTTAGCCTCTTTTATAGAACAGCCCCAAATTTTTCATAATAATGTTTAGGTATGACATACCTGTATAATTAAGTTTGTTTTGTTTTACATAAAATATAGCCTTCCTCTGAATTTCTATTGTTAAAAAATTCCTCAGAATAATTATGTGATATGGTATACTTTTTCATTATGTTATTTCTTTCTTTCATATTTTCCTGTTGAAAGAAACAGGCAGGAAAGAATTAAAACTTAATTTACTTTAATGGAAGGAAACACTCTCTTTCATGTTTTTTGTTTCGGTTCTATTGCTAATATGTAAAATTTAGCAATCTGGAATGTGACTCTCGATGAATAGTATAAATTACAGAGCTTTTATGGTTTAGGCCTGCAAAGAAGTATAGGTTTTTTTCTGGAATTCTTAGATTCATCCTGAGAATCTTTCTTGACCAAACAGAGTATTAAGCTGGTTTTTATTTTAGTTCTTTCTCAGGATGTGTTTAAGCCATGTGTATATTACTAGGTTGGCTACTCCATCCTCTAGTTTCCACTGAACTGTTAGATGAACACAATCTGGTCCTTTTGATTGATTTCAGTTGTGTTTCTGAAGTTGTTCCATCAACTCTTTTTGATCCCTTTATCTCTGTAGTGGTTTTACTCTCATTACCTGTAAAGACTAATCTGAGGATAGTAATGTCCTCTTTGGTACAGACCCGTGCCAATAAATCATTTACTTTTCCTGAAAACTTTTGATCCTCTTTGATTGCACTCTGGGGTCTAAAGAATTCAGACTCTGGCTTATGGGATTTGTTTGATATATTTGAAGAGTTTTTGATATGTTTGGTCTGTTTGTTCTTAAATCTTCCCAAGTTTTTTTTAAACTCATGTGTCAAGCACTGTGTTTCAGAGACACTATAAAGGAAGGTATAAAATATACAGGTAACATATTACCTAGTAATAAGGCAGCTCATCTCCCTTCTTTTACATTTCAGTATTTACTCAAAGTTCTCTCTGTTTCCATTTTCTTTTATCTTTGTACCCCTAGGAACAGATGTACATGCACAACTATTTCAGATGACAGGAGAAATTGTTGTTTCCTCACTACTAGGGAAATTGTTTAGAAAGAAGGAAAGTCTTACCAGAGGAAAGCTAAAATACTGACTTAGGTAAAACATGGAGTTTTGTGATGGCACAGTGCCTCTTGTAATGAAACTGCAATAGGAATACCTGCAGATGAATATGGACTAATTCTTTCTTAGGAAATGAATATGGACTAGTTCTTTCCTGGGAAAGACACAATATTCTATTCCAAATGCAGACTTTTCAGTTTAAGTAAACACAGAAAATAAAGAAAGTCCTTTGGAAGCAAAAATTCTGGAAGTATTATCAAAAAATCTGTAAGGGTAGAGATGGAGCAAAATGGAGATATTACTCTTTAATCACAGACTACAGTGAGGGGCTGCAGAGGCAGCATGCTTGCTCTGCATCCTTGCTTCCAAGATAGAGGGGAAGGAAACATTCTGTGTGAGAAAAGAATAAAATAGTCACTCCGTGCTACAGAAAGTGAACCTGATGAGGAGGAGTGGTTTTGAACCAGATCCCCTTCAGTGGGAATCTGTCATAGAACGTTTGAAGCAAAAAACTTTGTCTAGCATATGTGCTAAAATATTAATTGTCAACTATGTAATATTGAGTAAGGGAAGTAGCTTTTAATCACTGTGTAAGTAATTTTATTCTCTTGTAAAAAAAAAACAAAATAATTTTTTAGTTATTTGATTTTAAGAAAAGCAGAGAACTGAGTGTCTATTTTAGTATAAACATTGGAGAGAAAACAGTGCAGGTCTGCATCACGTAGACAATATATTATGACTTTAAATCAGAGATTTTAGATTGGAATTGATATAAAGGTGTTATTCACATATGTATGAGGAACACAAAATAATTTAAATGTAGAATAGATGTAAATGTATGTGATAAATTAATCCCTGCAAAAAAGGGGAATAATTATCTATTAGTAACACGTCAAATGAATTGCAAGCAGATGAAGAATTTTGAACAAAATTACAAAAAAAGTCCAGGACACATGTTAAGAAATGAGAAGGAAAAGAATGGCTGGGGAAATTAAGAAAAAAAATCCCAGCAAATCAACCAAAAAACAAACACAAACCCTCAAACCTTCAATACTGTCATGGCACAGTAAAAGAGGAAATAATGCTTTCATTCTACTGACCTGGGGAACCTCAACTGAGGTAAATTACCATAGCTCATTTTCAATGAAGCTATGCCCATTTCTAGCAGGGGGAGCTTGGTCTCACAGGCTTACAAAAAATAATTTCTGGGAAAATGGGAGTTAAAAAAATACATTTCAATAATAAACTTTTAAATAATAACACCTTTGTTTCTGATGTTGCTCTCAGTTGCTGTTTTGTTGAATACTTCATGATAGATATGGTGAAATGATTCCACTTTTTTGTAAAAATAATTTAAGTATCAGGGTGAGCTCAATCCCCCACAAATACTTGCTTTCCAAAATTCAGTGAATGTTGTGTTTGTTTTAACTCTTTCCACAGTTCATAAATAGACAACTTCTTTCTCTCTTCCATAAGCTAATAAGCTCCCCCACCCCCCTCCTCATTTTGGTAGTAATTTTGGTCTCTGACTCCAAGAGCACTTTATCTCCAGTTGGTTTTCAGTAAATATGTGACTTTTGTTTTACAAAAAGAAAAAAAAAAAAAAGAATGTTTCTTAGGTATTTCCTTTGAATAGTGCCATTTTCAATCAAGCAGATCTGATGATTTTTTTTCCACTGATAGATACTCCAGTAGTCAAAAAAGTATCAGTGAAGTGCTCATATTTATACCTCTGACCAATTTTTTTCCCAATTTTGTTTAAACTTTATCAAAAAATATATGTATGTTTTGAAAATCTCTGATCAGATTGAGTAACCATTACTGCCACTTAAATCTTCTGGTTTTGAACATCTTTCATTCCCTCAGGCCAAATAGATTTGTTATAAGTTCAGTTTGTGTGTGTGTGTTTGCAGCAATGGGGAGGAATGGCATTTGTTCCTCATTTGCTGTGTGCTTCATCTGACCCCAGCCACTACATAGCTGAATATTAAGAAACAGTTGCATTTTTTAGCTTTAGAAATATGCTTGACAGCAAGGGAAGCCCTGTCTTGGGGAATGAAATTAACATGTTATACAGTGTATTCCCATCTCAGGTGCTGGCAAATGGAAATTTCTGGTCATACTGCAAAATTGGTCTGTTTCACTAGAAATATGCTTTGAGGAAATTGAGGTACTATTATTATTATTATTATTATTATTATTATTATTTTTTTTATCCAGATTTCTTGATGCCAACATTTTCTGTGTGGGGAGCAGTTGAACCTCTACCCTTCCAATCTGGAGTTATTGTCAGGTTATGTATTGTATTTTCTGCAATCATGTTATACTTCAGAAAAGTGCTCAGTTGATGTATGTAGTCAAAATCAAATTAATTAGTGCAATTTTGATACATAGAAAAGACAATAATGTAATTATGATATTGCATACTCTTCTGAAAAAAAAATAGATCACATTTTCTACAGTTGTAGATAAAGCATAATACATTCACGATAATGGGAAATAATCTATATATTCCCGTGAAACAGATAAAATTACAGTCATTTGCATGGGAGGCATTTTGTAAACCGTACTGTTGCAGTGTCTCACACATAATAAATAATGTTGGAATTACCAAGTAGTAATAACTAGCGTTCCCCGTGAAATTTCACAGGAACAAAATGTGAAACAAATGCACAAGACCCTATGTCTGAACCTGCTAGAGTACATTTTGTTGCCTAGTTTCATAAGGAGTACCTGTGTTTAAGAAAACAATGGAAAAAATGGAACCAAATGAATGATCAGTAAACAGTAACATGAAAATAATTTAGCTAAATCTAAACACTGCTTTCACAAATTCTATGACTTTTCCTTAAAGTCAACCCAGAGTACTGATTCAATATTTTTTTTCTTTGTCCAGTTAGTCTTTTTTTTAACACAGAAATATAGAGTGGGATATTTTTAAAGCCCGAAAAAATGATTTCTCAGATGTATATTCATTCTACACAAATTTCAGTCACAAATTTCAGTAGAGATGCTGAAGTCATTTATGATCCTAATGAAGAACAAGTTTTCCCTGCTTAACCTTGCCAAATGCAAAAATTTCTGGTTTTCACATTGCTGGTAAGAAATCCTCAGCAAAATAACACCAGGGACTCAACTGCCATGCTCAAAATAAATCATAATTACAAGTGCACTTTGTTTTTTACAGTCTATACCTCAAGGATGAATGGAACATTTCTTTCTGTTTTATTGTAGCTACATTGGTGCATTGCATTTGTAGGTTTTTGTTGGTAACTTTGATGTAGGCTGGCTAAGCAGACCGATATCAATCGTTTTGAACAGTTTCATTTGGTGATGCGTCTTTGAAAAACTTTTTATATACATGCTTCTGGAAGAAGTACCTTTACTTTTTGCTTCTCAAAAGATATTTTTTGGCAAAGGAAGAAGAGGATAAGGAGATAGAGAAAGAAATGAGGTCTGTTTATGTTATAAAATATTTGTACGCCTCTAATTTGCTATACAAGTAGAAAACAGGTTGCCTAAACTGAGATGTTTAATATTCAGTGTTAAAGTGGATGTACCTCATTTATTTTGCTTATTGGGCCCCACTTCTCATGCAGGGTACAAAATTTTCTTTTTTTTATGACATCACAAGTCCACAAAGACTGATAGAAAAATCCCAGTGTCTTCTATGAATCTTGGATCAGGTCCTAAGTAGGTAATTCTGCTGGCCCTGGAACGATGGTTATTTTCACATGATTTGATGCAACGTCCTCTGAAAGAATGTGCACAAATATTTTGGAAAAACTCTCCCATTCTTGACTGACTCCTGAATAATATTGGAAATACAGTCTATTACAAGAGCTTCTTTTGGGGCCCTCCCCCTGCCATGTAGCCCTGGGAGAGGGGCCCTGAGGGCACAGACACGGGGTTTCCCTGTCCCTGCTCAGCCTCGTTCCCATTGGTTGGTTTGTGTTCCCTGCGCGGGCAGAAGGACCCTTGGTCCCGTGACTGGAACAGTTCCTGGGCAGAGCTCCGGCCATGCGGCTGGAGAAATAAACATCTCTGAAACAGCTATCAAGAATTGGTCCATATCTATTTCTTTTCCACGGGCCTCGTTGTCTCATACAGCGTGTTGCAGTACATGCACTGTAACAAGCTTCTTCACTGCCTGAGCATAAAAATGGAGTGAACAATCTAGAAATATTTATTGATTCAATGGTACCTGTGACTTTAAAAAATGTAGTTACAGAAATTGCTTTATGGAAAAAATCAACATTTAGGAAGAACATAACTAATCAGAAAAAAAATTAGGTGAATACAATAATCTACACATTAGAAGTATCTTGAGAACGTGTGGTGTGTGATGTTTAGGTGAGTAGGCTATGAAGACAGCATAAAAGCAGGAAAAACTATCAGCTCAAGAGAGAAAATATAGACTTCAGGATTATGGTTAACAGGCTAACAATCTTGGTGATTTAAATGTCCATATCTACCTTTAAAATCTAAGATTTATGAAGACTTTTTTTCTATCAAAACATATAATATTCAAAATGAGAACTTCAGTGGAACACCTAGAGAAAAATGTGAAAGATCTTTCTAATTTCAAATTAATGTATGAAATGCTGATCACCCACAAGAATTGCATCTTTTTATTCCAGTTTTCACTGATATAGGACTTGAACTTGTTTCTTATTTGTGCTGGGGACTTGAATGTTTGTGCATTCCTGGAGTTAGTAGGAAGGGCATGTTTTCTTTCCTCTGAATTGCAGCCAGATTTTGCACTATGAGGTTCATGAGATTTTTTGCTTATGAATGGCACGCCAGTGACACATTAAGGAGCAGCTGCTGAAGCAAGTGTAGATGTAATATACCCTACTGACTGTGGCATAGCTGAGAAAATAGTTCAACCAGTAAATCCTGCAGAATCCAAGCATAGAAGAGTGACTATCCAATTTTTCCTTTCACTATTTTATCTTTTAAATTATATGTGAGAGCAGAATCTGTCACAGCCTACCAGTGTGCGGCAGAGAACTCAGGACTTAAGAACTCAGCAAAAAAAAAAGCAAATACAGGAGCCAATAATAGAGCCAAGGACAGTGACAACCCCAAGCAAATGGTTTACTCTTGTTTAATTAGCTAATATTTTAATCGGTTAATATTTCTAGAAGTCTTTCATCTTCTTCAGCTGTATTCATGTGTTGCTGACTTCAACAATAAGACACTTGAAAATAATATCCTATGGTGACACAAACTTATTTCTCTTAATATCCCAGTCAATAAGAAGTTGCTGGGAACACAACTCAGTGATTAATAGCACTGTCTATAGAGGTTTCAACTGTTCATAACACTAATGCAATGGAGTATCATAATGCCAGGTTTTTTGGTGTGATATTAACCATCACAACAAGCATTTCATGACCTTTTTGAACCTTTGCTCATTTGAGAATGAAAGATTGCATGACTAACATATACTTCCTTGAAAAGTGTAATATTCACCTACAAACACATTCTTCCTAAAAGTCATCAAAGTGAGTTGGAGTTGTTGTTCTTCTAGAAGAAAATACGTGGTCAGAATCTAAGAGGAAAATTTTTCCAAGCTGAATCCTGCTTATGACCAGGATTGTATGGACAATACCTAGTATGCTAGAAAATATACAAAATAGTTTTTCACACTGGCAGTGTGGGATTATTCATTGTTGAAACAAATACATGAGAAGTCACTTCAAATGGGACTGAAATCTAAGCCAAGCCAAATACAGGTCTTTTAAACTTCAAAAGTGTATCTGAGGTATCCATAGTGAAAAATTGGAAAGAAAAATGTAATTGTTTACAAACCTTGCTTTCATAACCTTTTTTTTTTATAAAGATTATTTTCCCTCCTGCAAAATCAATTTACTAGAAACTTTGGGATATGGTCCTCATGGCTTGCACAAACCTTCAACAGTAATTCAAAGTTATTCAAAATAAAAAGCTGTTGAACCTTTCTTAAAGTTGTAACAGGCTGTCATTATCTGCAGAGCTGTATTTATGTGCCTTTCCATTCTGAACAATATCAGTGGTATTCCTTGCTTTACAGTGAAAGATAAATTGTAATACAATCCACAGAGGGAAAAAGAATAATAAAGACTTCATATGAGAAAGGGAATGAATTCTGAGATGGGAAAAGGTATGCAAAAACTTTTGGTAACATATTTTGCTACCTGAAGATCATATGTGGGTGGTCCAGACACTTCTGTACAAGGATAGATATTGCTATGCTATGACAGCACCACATTATCTACAATAGATACCTTAAAAATGGAGTATGAAAAGCTGAAGGACTTCTTAAATTGTAGAGTCCTTTTGATGACCAGGACTGTAATTCAAGTACCAAGATTTTTTACTTAATCTATGGCATGTGCATCCAACAAAGCCAAATAAGTTCAGGGTTTTTTTCTACTTAATTCCTGTTAGTTAGATGATTTAACTAAGAATTTGTTCTGCAGTTTCAGATGTATCCTTAAGATTTTCTGATGCTATTATATATTACTGAAGAGCATATGATAACTCTGTCTTTCCTGGGCAGTTTTACCACAGTTAAAATAGTCTTTTATCAGTAATGATAGGTGTCTGACTCTTCTCGTCTGGGATTTTCCTTTGTTTTTGGCATATAAGAATTATTATGGTTGTAATGAAATTGGCATATAGGAAGTATTAGCAGAAAACCTATTTTAAAATGATAATTAAAGCTTTTATGTGCAGTAATTAAATTTACTGCTGGATCTCAGAATGCTTAAAAAGTGTTTCCTCTTCTCTGACACCTTTCATTATGTGTGCATCAAAAATATTGTACCTTTATCTTCTCTTCCATTTTTAGAAAGGCAGTATAATATGAATACAATAGTGAGATGATGCACAGTGATGGGTTTCCTAGGGCTCCTGCAGACAAATGGCAAATGTAATATAAATTTAAGATCATTTCACATCCTTGACAATCCCTAAAGAAACATACCTGATAAACAAGCCCACCTTATTTGTGTGACAGTCTTATCTTTGCCCCTTCAAATACCCCCACATCCAACACTGAGTTTAATTTAATGTGGATTGTATTTTAATTTTTTTTTTTTACACAATCCACGAAAGCCATAAAGTCAGTTTTGTCATTCTTCTGTTCAAACCTGCTCTGAGTGCTATTCCAGGGAATTAACATTCAAAAAATCTCAAGGCGTAATTTCTTCCTTCTTCATAAAAAGACACCACCTTCATACTCTGTTGCTATTAAGTCTTGTGGAATTTTGTGTCTCTTGACACTAGCAAACTATATGTAATATGTGATTAGGATGTAACAGTAAGAGACAAGCTGTGTTTCAGACTGATATGTCCCTATTTATTGTTCCCTGCCTTTCACTTCATGCCAATATTTGTCAGTCTTATAGTACATACCCACATGCCCTGTCATTTCCTTTATTGTGCATATGGTGTGAAACATCTATCCTTTTTATTTAGAGTGCTGTAAATTATTCTTAACTGTGTTACAGATTCCAGAAGTGATTCATTTATATTAAAATGGGTAATGTGCTGTGGGTAAACAGGGATTTTGTTCAGAATTCACCAAAACATTCTCTGTGAATTTTACATATATATATATATGTATATACACAGTGTATATGAGTGTATTTCAAAGCTTCTCTTTCTAGTTGTCAATGCAAATAATGCTTAGTTTAGAAGTGACTTTAAAATGATAAAACACTGGTTTTGTTTGCCTACATGAAGCAGATTTGTGTAGCAGCCTGCTTATGTTAGAAAGCAGATCATAGATCATATTGAGTGCAACTAGCACTAATTGGAAAACTTGGCAGGTTGATCAGAAAGGCTAAAAACTAAGTGGCCAATGGGATTGACCTTCTTTTATAAGTTAACACCAAAACACTCTGCTGCGTTAGCGCAGGGAAATCTGTTGACCCTATCCTTTTTCTATATAGGATTTTCTTCTCTGGGACTGCCAATCCAACCTTTTTCAGTAGCACTAAAACTACCACTAAATAAGTGCAGAAATACACAGCAAAAGAGTTGAAATGTCCTCATTCCCAGAAAAATTTAGAAGGTGAGACTCTAAATATATATATATATACATCTAAAATGTATATGATAGAATAGTGTGGTATGGTAATATATTGGAATTGTCATGTATCTTCAGTGAACCTTTGTTGAGTAAGTTGTGTCCTGTGAGTTATGTTTGGGAAGGAGGAGACAAAGAAACAAGATCTCTTTCTTCATAATTTTGTGTCATTTTTGAGGGGGTATATCAGAGTACACTGAGTTGTAAAATAATGAATCAGTATCTTGATACTGCTAAGCCTCCACAAGGCTTTTTAATACTCCTCAGGTGAGAAAATATACTACATTAATACTGTATTACTCCACTTACTAGGAAGAAGACAGCTTCTGTTTCACCAAAGTCCTGCATCTGCAGCAGCCCTTTCCTAGTTACGGCACAGACATATTTCAGTGGAAAACTTTCATGGCTGTGTACATTATGTCTAAGTAACTATGTTTGTATCTTGTATCTTAGCACACAGGACTGAAGCTGATATTTTTATTTGACATTTGGTTTGCAGATTCAGTTGTCCTTGAGTGTTTCCAGATCGGTATTTCTAGTCTGTTATCTTATATTTATTCAATGGCTTTGTAGCACCTCTGGTGAAAAGATGTAAATACATTTGTATTCCTAAATACTGTAATACTTCATCTGTTCTTCTTTACTCTCCATAGGCATTATTAGCCCTAGAATTGCTGTGCTTTGTTGTTTGGGAAATCACCCTGGGAAGGCAATGTCTTCAGATGAGTGACAGGTCTTTATCACCTTCTCCACCCCCTACCATTTTTCTGGCTTCTTAAGGGACTCCAGGATTTCTGCTTCAATGGATTTGAACCTTTGCAACACTTGCACAATGTCCTTGTTTAGAGAAGAAATTCAGGTAAAATTTGAAGATGCGGCTCTAATGATTTTACTGACTGAATACAATAATGATGTGTTTTCTGGCCGAAGTGAGTGAAAAGAGGAAAAAAAGAAACTAAAAATCTTTACTTTTAGGAAGCCACACCCCAAATCTAAGAAAACATCCTGTGCAAATTGTGGAGATTCAGGCCATGTCCTTGGCTCTCAAACACATTCAGCAAAAATTCTTTTTTATCATAAAAGAAAAAGGTGGATGCAAAAACCATATGTAGTTCATCAGCCAATGTGCTGTTTGTTGTTCTTTGACCAGCCATGATAGACATTTCTTTATAAAGTTTATTGATTATATATTCAGTTTTATCCAGGAAAATTGTTTGGTTTTGTTTTACTTTTTTTCCTAGAACTGAAAGTGAGCAATTTTAGTTCATGATTTGCTAATTTATTTGTTCAGATTTACACACTTATACTCTATTTTGAGGGCCTTTGCTTGAGCCTGTGGTTTATGCTATTTTCTATTCTTTTTAATTTACATAATGTTTACTGCTAATGACTTGTAGAGCAGAATGACAAACTGCCTTACTGCTGAATAAATTTCAGTTCTATTAGACTACAACATGTAAGGATCTGGTCCAAGAATTTAATGCCAAAGTATAACATGGATACTTCCTTGGGATTAAAGTGCTATGTATTTTTGGAACAGCAGGATTTTTCTGCAATAACCCTCCCTATTCCTGTGTCACATTTCCTCTATAACTCTTTGAGTTTTACTGAATATTACAGTGCAAGTAAACTTTGGTTCATTGACTTCAAAGATACAAGGAAAGATTATTTAGTAGAATTTGCTATTTTAACCATTACAGATCGATATTTGTCCACGTATCTTATATTATAATATCATCATATCTGAAATATATACAAAAAGTCATCTATACACAAACTATATTTTCTGGATTGCAAAGTCAGAAACACTGCAAAAATCTGCAGAACAGGACAGGCCATATTTCAAGATATTTGTGCAACCTTTCCCTGTTCTCAAAATCCTCTGATGCATGATTTTACAGGAAGCATTTTGGTCACACTTCAAAGGAGCTGTGTCTGTCCATAGGAAATATACAATATTGGAACTATTGTCTCATCTGTGAAGATGACATTTGGGATTTTTATTTGCCTCAAGGCATCTGTTGGCCTTCTACAACATTTTCTTTTTATTGGTGTCCCTAATCGAATATAAGTGCATATTGAAAAGAAAGTTTTATTGCATCAACATTGGCTCCGTTAATTTATATATTTAATCTGTCACCCTCGCATCTCTTTTGCTGCTCTGCAGAGTCTCTTGTTTTGAATTTCTCTATCTCTTGCTGGCCATAAAAACCTTCTTTGCACATCCTGGTGATCATCATGCTAAACTTTTTGATAGGTAATTAGTGATCAAAACTGTGATTAGCATTTAAGTGTTCTTAGCTTATTGAAATATTTTCAGCAAAGAAAGAAAGAAAGCAAGAAAAAGAAAGCAAGAAAAGAAAGGAAGGAAAGAAAGGAAAGGAAGGAAGGAAGGAAGGAAGGAAGGAAGGGAAAGAAAGAAAGAAAAGAAAAAGAAAGAAAGAAAGAAAGAAAGAAAGAAAGAAAGAAAGAAAGAAAGAAAGAAAGAAAGAAAGAAAGAAAGAAAGAAAGAAAAAGAAAAAGAAAAAGAAAAAGAAAAAGAAAGAAAGAGAAAAAGAAAAAAGGATGCATCAGCTTGAAAGATGGAGGGGAAAATAAGAAAGGATCCTTTAAATAAATAAAATTATTATATAGGATAATTATATATTGACTATATATAATTAAATATAGCACAATCATATGATCAAATTATTGTACATTTAAATTATATTGAATTATGTTTCTATTATATTATTAATATATATTTATTATACCTTTGTATATATGTACTGTAGACCTCCGTCCTCCTCAGGCTGTTGGTGCTGTTTGTGTTCATTTGAGTGCTCTGTCTGTCTGGGGTCTGCGTGGCTGGGTGAATACATATGTGGTGTACATAGGTGCTCTGACTGTATGTGCCTGCTGGGAACACACCCGCACTGCTGGTTGGACTGGGGACACAGAGTGCAGCAGCTTCTCACCTCTGGAGCTGTTGAGTGCAGTGTAGGATATTTTCCTCTAACTGTGTTGAAGATGATGACAAGGATGATGACAATAAAAATAACAATAAGGATATCAATAATAAATGTAGAAGATATGTTTCTACCTTTGTGCTTAGTTCAGGAACTGGGATCCCAGCAGTCATTCCAATGAGTGTTTCAAACAAACTGGTCCAAAATCCTTCAAGTGTAGGAAGAAGTATGATGAAGTCCATGATCATCTTTCACCGCTATGAACACCAGTGAAAGCTGTCTTGATTAAAGATACCCCAGGTACATCTGGGAGGCAACTAGACAACTGCTTTTGAAGCAATATCCTAACTGCAGTAGCCTAAGGGGTATAAGTGAAACAATTTTTTCAAGAAGTAATAGATTTATTGGATGTGGCTGGAATATGTAAGCAAGCCTTTGGACATGTTTTTGCTCTCTTGTCAAGGTCCAGCTTAGCAAATTTATTCAGGTTAGTGCTTCTTGGTCAAACAGATTGAGCAATGAGATAGGGTACCTATGGGCAGCATCTGTGCTGTCAGAGACCTGAAATCTCTTGGACACTGCCCACCTTTCTGCTACCTGCCTAGCTCTGCAGTAGCACTTGCTGAGATAAGTAATTAAAGCTGTGTGAAGGACCTGAGATAGTGTTCCTGTGGTACCTTTGAGGGCTCAGTATTCAGAGTTCTTGTCACATGTGCCTCTGTTCAGTATCATACCCAGCTGTTTACTTTTGGACTACTATTTTTTTAGTATAAGGCCAAAAAATGGAACACACTTCCAAAAAGTACTAGAATAATCACTTCATGCTATACATGTGAATGTGAATGTTATAGACGTATGAGTAAACAGCTCACTGGAGACTTTTATTTACCTATTAAAAAAACCCAAACTTATTCTTCCCAATCCTAGCTGAACTTTAAGAAGTGTATTGTAATTTGCCTTTAAATTTCTCAATATTTAAGGAACACTTTCAACTGCTTTCTCCAAATATTGACTATTGAACTAATGAACAGTTTTGGCACAAAAAATTCTAGAACATTAAATACTCTTTATTATTTTTAAAAAACCTTTTAATTTACTTGTCATCATTGATAATCTACTCCGGAGTGATCAAACCAGTTTTTAGACAGCGGTTAAGTTCAAACCTGTTGGTCATAAAATACTATGATGAAGGCTGATTAGTGTATAAATCCAGTGCCAAATTACCTCTAAAGTGTAAAAGATTTCTAATATATTGAAAACTGTCTTGGTCTATCAAATGTAGTAGTATTTACAGAAGGGTTAGTCTGATCAAGAATGGCTTCCTTTTCTTTTTGAAGCTCAGGAATTACATCTATTTGTCTGTTTGCTTGCTTGCCTATCAAAAATGTGTATTATAAATTTAAAACTGTTTCTGTTTGTCCTCCTGCCTATTTTCCATGGCTAACCTGAAGGTTTTGCTGAGAAGTAATTCAATTAGTAGTATTTAAAATATATCTGATACTTATTTTGCTGAGTTTTATTTTTTTTACTCACAAATGAAAAAAATACTGATTGCTGCATTTTGGGGATTATGGAATTAAAGAATATAGAGTTTGAACACTTTTTAATTTTCTCATGCTTAGATTATATTGCATACTAAACAATAAAAGCATGCCTTTAGAGGCAGAGCACACTGTGAGCTTTGAGTGCACTGTTAGCTGACACTGGTGAATTAATTAATTGAGAGGGTAGCAGTATGATAAATGGGGTAAGAGTAGCAAGTCCAACAGCATTGGATCTGCAAAGAACTCTATCCTGTCTAATCAGAAGAGGAAGCCATCGGTCAGTTTTGAATATGCTAGGAGACATGAAGTATTAGACAATGATAAAAGAGCCTTCAGACTCATGAAGTCGTGATAGAGTCATCTAAATTTTCCATTATATAGTTATATAGTTATTGTCCCATTATACAGTCAACTGAATTTTCCATTAGCAAGTCACTTTCATCCCGTAGCAAGATTTAAAATTGTAAATGCAGTAAATGGTAAACCTGAAGCCTTGTAATCCATCTGTGGGTTGATGGATTGAGTTTTGTGAGTGTTGTTCTCCGATCTTGTCTTTGTGTGTGTTTCCAGAACTCAGCCAGATAATCTGACCTTTTTGTAGGGAAGAAGGGAATTCACTAAAATGAGTAAGACAAATAGACATTATCACTTCTCCAGATAGATATCTCTTTATAAGGCAGCTTCAGACTACAACAGTCTATTGAATTTTTCTACCTGAAACATAAATAAAACAGCAGATTTCAATACTCTTATCAAAATTCTACTGATTAAAATACATATATGTATATATATGACTTGTGTTAAAGTAAATTTTTCTTCCATGTTCTTGGAGAATATCTTAATGATAAATGAAACTGGCAGCCGTCAAGATATACCCTGAATACCTAAGCAGATTGTAAGTATTTGCAAGGTGTTGTATTGCAGTATGTCCTAGGAACACAGTAATGTTCTCATGGAATTTTGATGAAGGTTATGCTATTGTTCTTCCAAATTCTTTATGGATCTATCTTGAGGAAATGCTAAGAGACTCAAGCTTAGCATCTTACCTTTTCTGCTTTGATTGAAATTTCCTACTGAATTTGATCTTTTGCATATCTAATAGAATCATGATGGTCATTAATAACTTCACATTTTTTCAAAACTGTCACCACACAGAGAGGTTAATTACCCTTTGTGAAAATGAAAAGGTATAAAAAGAACAAGGCTGCTAACAAGGCTGAATCTAAAAAAAGACTGACAGGACACCTTTGTTAAAACTTCACAACTCCACAATATATGTTCTATAAAATTTTAATGTTAATACATATACTTTAGATAGTGATTTAAATGCAGTCCAATGGAGAATCTTTAGGACATGCATATCAGATGCTCAGCAGAATATCAGAGGCTAAAAATTAATGACAATGACTGGATTGAAAGGCAGCTGAGAAGGACAGGTGAAGGTAAGTTTTATTTTCGTCTTGCCCGACTTTGTCTTTAAACAATATTGGTTGGTTTTTCTTTTTTATTTTTAATATTGTTAATTATCCTGTTCTTAATTCTCCATCCATGTGTCATTCCTTTTTTTCTGCCTTTTTTTCTGTATTTACAGGATCTCTTTACTTAGTCATCAGGGTTCCTCTGTTTTCTGGGTCAGCACCTCCAATAGAAAAACATCATCCCAGTTTATGCTTTAGAAAATCTATTAATTTTGCTACAGCTATACAATTTTCCTAACATAATAACCATGGCCAGATTCTCATTACTGGATGTCGTGATTTAGGAGTGGCACCTGCTAATTCAGTGCTCTCTTCCCCTCACAGGCTCACTCACTACCCTCCCCGCTCTGGTGGGAGATAAAAAAGGCAGAGATCATAGACTGAGATAAAAACAACTTACTGGAAACAGCTATGAGATAAGAAAAATTAATAGTAGTAGCAACAATATTGATAACAAAAGTGTACAAAAGAGGGTGATTTACATGCAAAATGCTCACTGAGTCCAACCCAAACCAACCCGACTGCAGCCAGCACCACCTCTCTGCTCCCTCCACCATGTTTTTTCCCAAACAGAAAGGGATGCCCCTTTTTTGGAAACAAGGGGAAGAGAGAGAGTCCCTTCTTGCTGGCTCCTGACAATGAGGTAAGATGGTGTTGAATAACCTCTTAGATAAGCCCGCAGACACACCCCCTCAGCTACTGCAAAAATTAATTTTGTCCGGGCCGAAACAGCATACTGGACTTGTTACACATCTTGTTAAATTCCTTTGTTAAGCTTTACCTTCTTGAATTGCAGGTAGCAGAATCATGTACATACTAGACATACATTTCTAAGGTCTAGTCAGCCAAAGGCTTTAAATCAGTTCATTTAATTATACAAATTTACTAAAAAATATGGCACTTAAATATAATTCAATTTTTTTAAACATATTTGTGCTTAGATGTAGATTTCAAACAAAATGATAAATTCCTTCCCTAATGCTAGAACTTCAGGGTTTATATTATTCTCAGCCATTGGAGCTAGAGATTTGGGCTGAAGTTTTTACTTTATTGTACTTAATATCAGCACTTCCAGTAATGTCAGTAGGAGCGGATTTTTACCCTTATTCTTCTTTATTTCAGAAGAAAACTGCATTTTTCTTATTATATTAAGAAGAAAGAAATGTTATTTAAAATACTGTATCCTTGGAAGCTCATGAGAGAGGAATAGGTTATAGCATATGTAACGTAACTGTGGCTCTGCACTTTTCTTCAGCTTTAAGTTTATTGATTCAAAATACACAAGGCCAGAAAGCATCATTGCATCAGCTAGTCTGTTGTATTGTATATCACAGGCCATTACATTTCAGACAACCTCCACTGAACTTGATTATCTACATTTGGATATGGATCACTGGCTAATACTTGTCTTCCAGGAAATATAATCTTCACTAAAAGACACCAGAAGACAGAGAATCTATTAGTTCTTTTGTTGCTTGTTACCAAGGTTAATAATAGTATTAAAAATACATCGTGCTTTACTTTTAATTTCATTTTTTTTGACTTCAGCATTGATTCATGTTATGCCTTTCTGTTCTAGGCAAAGAAGCCATATAACAGCTATACATTTTCCCATGAAAATCAGTAACTCCCTTCTTTTCTTTAGGTATTCAGTGTCTTCATATGCAGTCATGATGAATGCATGTCTGCCAAAATCAGACCAAAATACTGATGTAAAAAACGGCTTTCCTTTTTTTTTCAGCTGACTCTTGCTTCACAGTGGATTTCTGAAAGGCTATTTTTTATGTCTTTTAAGTTGTGTTAGCTTGTAATAGGCCCATGATGAGAAAGACATACTCCAATCTCTTCCCCTCTCCCTCAAAAGTTTGACACATTAACTCCTCATTCTCCAATCCCAGTGTGGTGTTTTGAGCTGTTCTTACAGAATTCTATAAATCTCCCTTATAGAGAGGGTAGAAGAATGATTTCTAGGTAAGAACATTACTTGATTTTGAAAGTGAATGTGGTATATTATTAAAGCCTCTTGAGCCAGTAAATTTAGTGTGTTGAAATAACCCATATAAATAATGAATCAAAGAAGGGATGTACAAGATCTTTCAGTAGGTACTTACATAGGAATAAACTGCTGAGGGTTTTTACCTGAAAATCTGATTACATCAGTTTTAGAGGAGGGAAACTATGTTCCACAGCAGAACACTTTTAACATTTTACTGTAGAGGACAGATGCACCAGTCTGAAGCAAAAAAGGCATCTATAGTTATTAACTATTCATGCACAACATTTGTTACAATTTTCTCAATATGTTCCATTTTACATGATTTTTATTTTTTTATCTCTGCTGATGCCTAGTTTTTTAGCTTTTTCATATATTTGTAGCTTTGTAGATTTTTAGTATACAGTTATATAGTTTCTAGTACTTTTCCTGCCCTTTCTCACGTTTTAGAATAATAAGCTAACCCTTTCCAACATTTTCTTGAAATTCTTTTTAGTCTTATTCCCAAGAAGAGAATTTCTAACAAAGACACCTTGTTTTTCACCAGAATTTGAAAGACGTAGCAAGATATAGGACAAGGAACCCCTTGGACCAACTCCAAGGGGCTGATCCAAGGGTGGGTTGCTGGGGCAACTGGTCTCTTATTGGATGTACCTGCTAGATATACTAATTAATTAACCTTATAAAAATTATAGAAATCCTGTATCACGTGTGTATCAAGTATTTGTGCACCTGAAAGCTTTCATTAAAGACTTGGTTTTTATCTTACCACTCTTACTATTGTTTGAAAAGTTTTTGTCTTTTGATTCTAGGCAACACTTCAAAGATCAGAAGTTGAAGAATCAAAATAAACAATTTAAAAAAAAATCAGGGAAAGATTCTACTTGCCTAGTATTTTCTATTCAGTTGTAGGTTCTTCTGCATCCATATGGCCATATTAGTTTGGGCTGATGTGAGGGGTCAGGCCTGAGGTCCATACCCCATGTGTGTTTTCCTCTAGTCTGGCTTCCCTGCCAGGGCATTCTCTATGCTGGAGAGAAAGAGCAATTTGTCTTGACAGGTAAATTCATGTTTACGCTGAACAGCTACAGATTGGTTAAACTAAACTGCCCAGCTTTGGCAACTTGAGGTTTAACTCAAGAATCTGTGTTCATAACAGCAGTAAAGATGTAACTAAGAAAAAACCAACCAACAGAGAAGCAAAATTTTGGGAGTCATAGGTACAATTACATTCATTGAAACTTTCTGTACCAAGGAGTATGGAAAGCCAGACATATTTTACTGCGAAGCTTTAAGAGTTTATCTTAAATAGTGGGCTAATTAATTCTGAAAGTCAATTGTTCGCTAAAGTTTGCACAACGGAGCCTCAGATATTGTGGCTACTCCAGGTGTTAAAAGTCCAGAAACAGCAGTAGAAATAATTATCAGTAATTAATTATTCTTTTATAATAACTTCACTTGAAAATTGAATTTATCTAGTTATTATAGGTCCAATCAAAAAATGTCTTGGAGGAAGAAAAAAATGATAAATACAGAGACAAACTTCCTTTTTGATAGCTGCTATATAATTATATTGATTCAAAATAAGTGAAATAGGGTAGAGAAAGTTATCAATACATTGTGGAACTGTTTAACAGCTCCTGTTCTGTATAGTCAATCTGTAAGAGTCAAAATTTGACACTGTGCTACACTGCTGACAAGGTTGTATACAGTTTTCCTCTGTCTGTCAATGTTTTTTCCAGTCAGTTTGCCCACACAATTCAAGTATCATTACCTCAATTCCAAGTGCAGTGGAAATAATTTTTAAATTACAAGGTGTGAAGAGAGAGACTTCTTGCATGTGTTAACTTTCTGAAGATGTGTTCTGACATTTTGTCACCCACTGCAGCATAAAACATGTTTTATCAGGAATTCCCAATATTTTTCAGGCTAAAGCATATGACACTTTTCTTTTAATTTTTCAATTTATTTTCTCTTCTTGATTCCATTATGTGAGTGTGATAACTGAATTAATTGCTCACGTTGGAGAAGTCTTGCTGAAAAAATATTTACTGCCTTAAGTGATAGTATAGCAAACAGGTGGAGAGTCAGCTTCTGGTGACAGTCCAGGTCTGCATGAGCCTTAAACAAACATTCTTTGAATTTCATTAGGAAAAAGGTGACACAATGCAATTGGGAAGGGATCTATCTTACAAGTCCAACACCACATTCTAAAGTTTAGAGGTACTGTAGTATTCCCTTTACTCTAGCCTGTACTCCTGGTACTGTAGGAGGGTGCTCCTGATATTAGAACTCTTTTCAATTCCACTCGTATCTTCTGTCACTGTCACTGTTCTGCCTGCTGTCCTACTAACTGCACAGCTGGAGCTCTGATTGGAAGGGAGAATTTTATTTGAATTCTTCACATGAGATCTCCTTTCACATCTTTAGTTTTAACATCTAAAATAAAAACAAACATTACAATTTAATTTGCTGGGGAAATATATGTTGCAGGAGAGACAAATAAATGAAAATATTCAATAAACTAGTATTTCTCATTTTGATATAAAATGACAGAAATGCTTAATCTGCCCATTATGAACACGATACAGCTCATTGACCTGAAACTGCGTTTCAAAAATAAGAACAATTGTCAGTAGGACACACCATATCTGAAATCTTATGAATGACATGTACTACCCAGAAAAGCAAACTTAGAATGATTGTGGCAATTGTTTTGAGACCCAGGGCTAAATCAAGAGGCTTTCAAACTTGAATAAAAGAATGGAGACCATAGACATACAGAAGAACTTGATCATTTCCTTCCACTAATTATTTGTTACAAACTGAATATTTTCCAACAACCCTCATTAATCAATGCTAATGTAGTTTCCCACAAAAAGCACAATGGTCAGTAAGTTCAAAGCTGTAATACAGCTATATTTGCACATTATAAAACTGCCCATTTCTCTTTTCATCCAGTAGTCAGGCAAAGTCAGGCACTGGATGTGCTCAGAAGGACAACATTTTTCTTTGATATTGGACTCCAGCATGCACACTGTTCTTCTGCAGATTTCTTTATTCAAGTGTTTGTAGTTCAGAGTTGTTTGCTCTTATAACCTCTCCCTTTTAGACCTCTCTATTGCTTTAAATTTTTTTTTCAGGTTTCATTTTCAGAATGTTTTTCAGCTTTCCTGTCACTCATTTCAGTGGAGTATTCTAGCAATTAAAAGTAACATAAGTTTAAACCTTAAAATAATATTTTAAAAAATTAGGTTTCTGTCTCGGCATCCACTGACTATAAGATGATAAAACAAATTCTAAAGTACACTAAATGTTATTCCCCAGTACAGAGTACAGAAATCATAAAAAGTGGTCACACTGAAATGATATGGCTGATGTCACAAGCTGTGAAATGTTTTTTTCCAGATTAGTTGAAAGTGGATCAACCTTATATCCCAAACAAACATGTTCTAAATCATAGTATTCTCTTAGATATTTTTTTAAATTGGAAATAAAATACTATTTAAAATAGCTATGCTATTTTCTCACCATCTGGAATTTTAGAAAACTTATGTTAATCCACTGCAATGAGAGTTTCCTCCAGCGATAACAATTCATATCTGTGTGCTCACACACAACACCTACACTGCAAAGAATTCTCCAAAGGCTGAGTTTTGTGACTAGATATTTGCAAAGAACTTGCAGATCAGAGGCAGTCAGAATAGGTTGATTTATTTGCCTCTGTTTTTAACCTATAATGCTAAATTTACTTAGACTGAAATGACAACTATCTATGATGAGTTTGTTTCAGTTTAAACCACTTTAAAAGTGGCTTTTTATTTTCTAGATATGCCGCATGATTTATGTCTTCAATTGGAAATCCCTTGTGAATTAGAAGAATGTAAAACCAAGTATGCTTGTTTTTATTTCTTGTTGCATAATATGACTGTTGTCTGTTTCTGTGAGATTTGTATAAAATACCACAGTATCTTATGTAGTGCTTGATACAGTTAAGATAATGCAGTGTTTTATATTTTGCTTAATTTTCAACTGTCTGATAAGTCTATAAGAGATTTTAATTGCATTTTTCTCTTCTAAGATACAGAAATAATCCAAGAAAATATAAACTTCTTCTGTGTGACAGAGAAAAATGGAACTATAAGGAGAAAACATATAATAAAGTTCTTCCTTTAGAATTTTTTTCTCTCTTATTTATTTTCTATTGAAGGTTTCTGAAAGGAAGCTCATACCTGAATAGCAAGGATTTTCAAGGATCTGTACATCTGTAAAGAAAGATAAGTAGAATTTGTGTGTGCTTTTGACACAGTTTTGAACCTTTGTGTTTGGGACCAAATTCTTAACAGTGTAGGTTCAGAAAAGCTGTTGTGAACACGACATAATTTCTAATATCCTGCAAAAATATTCTGGACTGGTACATAACCTATTTGAAACAGCCATGCCTCCAATCAGTACCTGAAGGTCTTACCTTATATTCTAGAGCAGAACTCTTGTTTGTGCTCCAATGAAATGATCTGACATTCCATCAGCAGACGATATCTTTATCTAGGAAAATAAATATTTCAATTAAGGTAACATTAAGATGTAGAGGGTTACATAAAAGCCAGTAACATACTTAAGCTATTTATTATGCAATTTAGGTGTGGTACTAAATACTGTCTATTACTATTACAAAACTCATAAAATATAGAACTAATAAAATAAATATACTAAAGAATGCAAAAATATGAAAGAAATTACAAAATAAAATATAATATAGAATAAATAACTACTTGAGCTTTTTATGAGAAGTTTAATGTAGAATATATTGGTAACTCAAATTTAATCTAAGACTGCATAATCTCGCATACACTAACAGTGTGATTGGAACAACAATCTCATACACTAAGAGTGTGATTGGAACAACACTTTGCAATGAAAAGTATTCTGACAAACAGATTTCAGCAGCTCTAAACATTATTTCATCAACACTTTTCTCCTTCAATCTGGTATACTCTTTTACAGCTTTATGATTTAAACTGGATTATAAAGTTCTCATTGAAGAAACTGCCTACTGGTCTTGTGCAAAGCAATCCTGAGGTTCCCTCCTAACTGGAGTCCCTGGCAAGGCTGTGTCATGCTTATATTGATAATATTAACTTTACACAACTTATGCAAAATTAATGGATTTTATAACTGGAATTTGTAAAACTGTGATTGAAATTATGTTAACAAAGGCTGAAATTAAAGAACATTACTCACTCACTGGAAAAAAACCCATATTTGTCCTAAGTGCCAATGTCTCATTCAGTCCAGAGTTTTCTTTCTGTCTGCAAATTTGCATGATAAAAGCAAATGATGAATGGACATGGGACTGAAATGTTTGGGAGAGGAGCCTGTGACAGTTCCTTTGAAGCTTTAAGAGTTTATAATGTAAATAAGTGTTTAGGGGATTATTAACATTCACATATTTTACCCCAAAGGCTTTCCATAAGGTCAACATTTAAGCAGCTGAAGTATGCAGAAAGAATTGTAAAATGTATGTGTGAACATGTTCAAAGACTTTAGAGAGTCTGTGCTGCAGAATGTTTTCATTTGACTTTTAATATGATATTATATATGCCAAATTAGTGTACATAATTAGTCATCATCATATGTAACATAGACCTTGGGAGTTTTGGAAGTCAAGGAATGCTAGCATTTTTTTCATATGAAGACATTTTGGTTTCAGAATATCACCAAAAGAACAGACAAGATTAAGAAAAAGAGTTTTCAAATGAGCTTTAACAAGCAGGGCATCCACTTATTATGACTGCAAAAAAGGTAACTTATTTCTCAGAAGTATAGCTTCATACAGCTGTTATCTAAAACGTCTGGAAACCAGTGTGCTTCTTTATATGTCCAAATGCTTTTAGATATCCTGAAGCACACATTTTAAATTCACAAGCTGAGGCAAATGACCAGTGCAACTCTAATTTCCAGCTAAATTATTAACTGTTAACCATTATTACTATATTATAAGGGCTTCACTACGTATAATAACCCTGTGAGACTCACTGACTTTTAAAATTTGTTGCACATATTATTGAAATGTTGAAAAAAGCCTCATTTTTCTCATTCAAATAAAAATAAATTATGTGAAAATCTAAGCATTACATCAATCATACTCACCTTTTTTATTGCATATATCAATGTTGACCTGAATTTTCATTTTGCAGCAAATACGTCAATCTATTCAAAATATTTTTGCACATGTTCTGAATTCCAGATCTCCCTGTGACACTGTATCACTGAAATTTCATGAATGATGATGAAAACATTGCTTATATGAACTGCTATAATTTCAACCTGAATTTTGACTACTTGACAATCATGAATGTCAACCTTAACAAATGAATTTGGTAATATTATGTCCATTCACATATTACTGATATGCAGTATGCTGAAGCTATAAAAACTGTCAAAAGGTGCTTGTCATCTCTGATCAACATTTGCTATTTCCCCTAGAAATCTAATTCAATTAAACCTGTCAAGAATAAATCAAGAATAACTTCTGCAAACTGAATATTCCTCTGTTTCACTCACTGTGCCTTGAGGAGTCTTTAGCTCCCTTTTGTCTATATTTCAACAATTTACTTCATAAGGAAGAATTGACAAAGAGCATAGCAGGAAAGGGAAAGAAAAAATGTTGGATAGCACTCATTCTTGAGATAAGTTAGTTGAAAAAGCTGAATTATTCATACACCAATAAAGTCACACCTAGGGAAGTGCAAAGTTGCTTATCCCAAGGAGAAAGAAGAAAATAATCCAATCTGTTTACTAACATGTATAATGCAGCCATTCACTTAATTCTGCAAACATTTCTTATCAAATTGCTTCTTAGAAAATGAGAAATAAATTGCTTGACTGTATTTATACATTGCTTATATAGCAATTTTCCTTTGGTATTTGTCAAATACTCCAAATAGCCATAAATTCACTCTGTCTGTCTTGGTTATTCAGTGAAACAACAGCACCGCAGTAATGCCAAATTCATACGGTTCCTCAGAGTTTTTAAAATAATAAGGTTAGAAATACAAGTTGGCATTTTTGTTCTAATCTGCTGGATAGTCTCATCCAATTAAAGTGCAAACATGGAGATACGATGAAAATTCTGAATTTGAAATGCCAAAATTATAATATGAAAAAAATCCTATTGACATATAATAAGAAAAGACAGTTTTCATTATCTAAAAAAGTAACCTCTCCAGGAAGCTGAAATTAGAAATTAATCTTGAACTGCTGCTTCAAAGACTCTGCTACATTACTCAAAAGCTTTTATTTGAAAATTTCAATATATAAATAACTTTTTCAAGTATATATCAATTCAGTAAAAAGGCCACGGTTAAGATGCACAATTTTCTCCGACCAAAACCACCTTTTTTTGGGTACTGTGAAAATGTGTGAGAGAGAAAGCACCTTGAGTTCATAGGAGAGAATATCAGTCAGATATTCATTCAAGGAATTGACATAGAAATTTTTATAATTGCTCCACAGAAAAAATTATAAGTAAACTTATGAAAATATTAATTTAAACTAAGAAAAATGAGTGTTTTCTCTGTTTCAAAAGTGATTGAAATGCTTTAAAATGAAGGAAAAATACAGCAGAAAAATAGAACCTCTCTCAAGAAAAGCAAAACCTGGATGATTAAGAGCTTCATTCTAGTTTTCATTGCTCCTTCAAAACACAGATTTCTAAAACCTGAGGAGGAGATGGCTTAGAGCATGTTGGATGGCACTGGACACGTGTCTGCAGGCAATTGACACATGACTCCATTGCTTATGGTAGCTAAAACCTCAGTATGTTGTATGTTCAGTACGTGTTTTCTAGGGGTTTGAGATCTTGGGTTTCCTGTGAATACCACATCAGACCTGTGTGGATGGTTGAAGTAAACTGAACGCTCTTAGACAACATTGACATCATCCTGTCGGGCCATTTTGGGTGGTACACAGCTATATATTTAACACAGAGGCAGAAAACTACATGTATGGACCTAAATATACTGTCTTAATCAGGAAATGAATCCACACCCTATATATGTTTTATTTAAGTATATATTTATATCTAGTCTATATGTAATATTCTCTAAATATACATATTTTTCTTGGCATTAAATCTAGAAACATGACTTTGTACACTTTTCAAGTAAAGTTATCCTCATAGCTCATCCTTGAATAAACTTCAAAGTACTGAAGGAGAGACCTGAGTATGCAGAAAGAAAAGGAGAGCACTTTTAAAAAGTACCCTGCTACATCTCAGAAGCAAAAATTGATACATGAATTTAGTCTATTAATCTGGAAATATATTTAACTGACATAGACATCAAATTGCTCTATTGAAGAGGGTGACTGACTCTGTAACTGCTAATTTACAGGACTTTGGGGGAAAACCTCTGCTTGTGAAAGGAATTCAGTGCAGCTTTCAAGCACTGGATATAGATCAAAGATCAAACTAATATATTAATTGAAAAAAGAAAAATTATAAAAGGCATCTTCCTTACCAAAAATTCTTAGATTTGACACAAGGAAAACATATTAGGTCTTAACTTCGTGTGACAATAGAATCACAGAATGGTTAAGGTGGGGAGGGGACAGCTGGAGGGCATCTAGTCCAAACCCTTGCTCAAGCAGGGGCACTTAGAGCTTAAAGCCATATACAGACAGCTTTTTGTATATCTCCAGATATGAAGACTCCAAAATCTGCAGCTAAATAATTAATTAAGATGTCTCTATGTTACAGATGGAAGAACACAAATCAGAAGCTAGGAATTTGAAAGAAAACTAGGACTACACATGGAGAAATATAGTCAATATAAGGCTAAAAAGGAGGAGGTTCTCTGTGTGTCAGAAATAATTCTAAGTTTTATCCATTAATAATCACATTTATGTTTTTATGTTCTGTGCTTATGAAAATATCAGATGTTGTATTTAGATTACTTGAAAAAAGGTATACTTTTTCTTTCTTGATTATTGGGTTAATGTTGCACAGCCTGTGCTAAAGCTTAATGGGTTTTAATCAGAGAGTTTACTTAACTTGCTGCAAAATGTCTGACCAATGAATATTCTGCACTATTAACATTGATTTTCTGTAAGTTTTGGAGCACTGGGGCAATCCTCCAGAGACTGAAAGAAAGATGATATTGTGATAGCATTCAAGAAAGGTGAGTTGGATGACCTGGGTGATGTTAGGCATGTCAGTCTGACATTGATCTCAGACAAAGTAATGGGAAGAGGCTGAGAGAACACTTGATTAATAAAGAAATAAAGGAGGTAAATATAATAAACGCCAGTCAAAATGGTTTTATGAAAAATAAATCTCATCAAACTGACTTGATATGTTTTTCAACACTATAAGTTTTGTTAACAATTAAAATGAGATTGATGAAATACACCCATTGCACCACAAGTCTTTCTCTTGATCTTATACCACACCTTGTATAATGAAAAATGAAGGTACAAAATTAGTCTCACACAGAATAAATAGAGGTAAAACTGTCCAGATAGAAAGTTTCAAAATTAACTGAGAGTTGAAAAACTTTTAGTAGTTGAGTTTCTAGCAGGACACACTTTTTTGTGTTTTACTGTTGTTTGTTGCCTATGTCTCATGGGAAAGCATTGCTCCTCATTGAATGTGCTAAGAGAAATATGGTTGAAATAGTTGAATGAGACCAGTTACTGATATTATAAAGTCTGATTTTTGTCAATAAGCTTTGGTCTACCCAATGAAAAATGTTAACTACAGCTAAGCATACAGTAAAAATATACAAAAGAAAGAGTAGGCTTTTTTTGTAGCAGGGTGGGCACTATCATGTAAAGCAGAGGTCTGAAAAATACTTTAAGTAATTTTAATAATTAGTTGAGAATATACCTTGACTGTAATTCCTTGGAATAATGTAATCTGGAAATTCATAAATAAAACTAGTGTGATCTAATTCCTCTGGAAAATCTCCAAACTTTATTATCTTAGACTGCTGTAATTTTGTGTTAGTAACATTTAGCTTTGGAGTTCCTATCAAACATGACTGAAATGGAACAGGTTAAAAGAAGAAGAACAGAAGTAAAGATGGGGAGAAAAAGTGTTTGCTAGCAACTAAGTCTTATAATTAAAGGGGACCACTGATTGGCAAGAGAAGTTTCTTCAATCTATCAGAAAAAATACATAATAATGCCAGATGGCTTGTAGTTGAAGCTAGATATATTCAAATTATAAATAAAATAGTTTTAAGAATAGCATGAGACACATTTTAATCAAGTGATAAGCACTTGCTTTTCTTCAGGTCTTAAATGCAGGTTGGTTCCCCCATGCTGCTCTAACTCAAGCAGGAATTAATTTGAAATCTTACATTACACAAAAAAAAAACATGCTGGATGATTGAATGGACTTTTATGGTTGCAGTCCATGAATCTATAGCAACAGGGAGAGCTGACTCTTTTGCTCTACTTGCCAATAAAATGAATTGAGTCGGATCTATATAGCAAATGTTCACTAGCAGAATAATAATTGGATGGTATGTGATTTTTTGATTAAATAATTACACTGATAAAATCTCTAGTGTAAATTCACCTATACACAGGGCAGCTTAGTCTGTTTTTTAAACCAAATAAACATGCTGATTTACATTGAAATTACTGGACATTCATGACAGACTTTAAGCTTAAAATGAAAGAACTTTTACAGTTGTGCTGTGCTTAAAATTTATAATAAATGATGGACTGACTAAACCTTGATGAGATATCTTGACCAAGCTAATATTTTGAGTAAGATGAAAAATATGTTTTGACCAACTTTATGAGAAAATGTTCTGTGCCAGTTTGTTCCTTATACCCAAACTATCCTGTGTATCATCACAGGGGAAAAGTCTTCAGTGGAATAAACTGCATTTCTTAATGTATTGTGCTTGTGTGTCAATGTTTTTGCAGCAGGTGTGTCTACAGGAGTGACTTCTAGGGGAAGCTGGCAGAAGTTTCCCCATGTCCAACAGAGCCAATGCCAGCCAGCTCTGACTGACACTCTGCTGGCTGAGGACAAGTCATTCAGAGAAGCCAGTAGCACCTCTAGGACAACATAGTTAAGAAGAAAAACAAAGTTATTGTCCAGAAATAATTGCAGACAGACAAGAGAGGAGTGAGAACATGTAAGAGGAACAGCTGCGTCTGCATATGTCGGCTTATGTCTGACATCATGGTCAGTGAAGAAGGAGGGGCAGGAGGAACTCTAGGCATGGAAGCTGAGATTCCCCTGCAGTCCATGGTGCAGACCATGTGCCCCTGAGGCAGCCTGTGAGGCAGCCGTGCCCCTGCAGCCCATGGAGGAGCACGAGGATGCAAAGATCCACCTGCAGCTGTGGAGGAGGCTCACACTGGAGCAGGCTCCTGGCAAGGACCTGTGGACTGGCGTAGTACAGCAGGTCTCCTGATGGGTCTTGTGACCTTGTGAGGGGCCCACACTGGAGCAGGCTGTTCTTGAAGGACTGCAGCTCGTGGAAAGGGACCTAAACTGTGACCCTAGTGGGACCTACACTGGAGCAGTCCGATCCTGAAGAGCTGCACCCCATGGAAGGAACACATGGTGGAATAGTTTGTGAATAAGTGCAGCCTATGGGAAGGACTCACATTGCAGAAGTTTGTGGAAGACTGACTTCTGTGGGAGGGACCCTACAATGTAGCAGAGGAAGAGTGTGAAGAGTCCTTCCACTGAGGAACAAGTACTGGAAGAAAGAACATGTGATGAACTGACTGCAGCCCCCTTCCTCCCCCTGTACAGCTGGCAGGAGGAGGTAGGGAAATTGGGAGTGAAAAGGTGAGCCCAAAAAGAAGGTAGGAGTGGGGGGAAGGTGTTTTAACATTTGGATTTATTTCTCATTGCCTATTCTGATTTCATTGGCAATAAATTGAACTAATTTCCCTAAATCCAGTCTGGTTTTGCCCATGACAGTGACTGCTGAGTGATCTCTCCCTGCCCTTATCTCAACCCACAAACCTTTTGTTTCTATTTCTGTCCAGTTGAGGAGAGAAGTGACAGAGTTACTACAGTGGGCATCCAGCCAAGGCCAATCTACTACAGTCGTTTTCGGCACCCAACGTGGGTGCTATGAGGGCTACTATGGTGAAAATTAACTCTGGCTTAGCCAGACCCAGTATATTTTAGATAGTGTTTCTAGTTTCCATACAGAAGATTTAGGATTCTAAAATCAGTCTGGTCTCATAAACAAATGGCATGACTACTGTTAGGGCAAAAAGTAAAACAAACAAAGAAGATGGCATTGCAATTAAAGCAGAGGTCTGTGAAAGCTACGAATTAAAATTGCATTAAACAGAGTAATATTATTTGTGACTTGCCTGAAATGCAAATATAAACCTATCAAAATAGTGCTACCAGCAATAGTATTAAAACTTTTGTGACACTCTCATGGTATGCCAGCCATAATATATAAGCATTAGATCCAGGTATGGGAGAGATGTGATGAGCAAAGGTGCAAGTTGCATGCAGGAGCAATCAAAGTGTCAGAAATTGCAGTCTTAAGGTAAAGAACAATGAACAAAAAAAATGCAAGGCACTTCAGGTAGGTAGAACACTCTGCTTACACACAAAAATATTGACTGTGAAAACCAAAACCAAGATAAACAGTATCTGGACACCATCTGAGATCCCTTTTGGGTGGACGTAGCAGGAGATATAAACTGTCAGTCATGAACTTAAAGAAGATTAGGTCATGTTTGTTCTCATTTCTGTTATCAAAGAGCGCTCAAACCTGGTCATCAGTGGACAGCAGCCATCATGCAATAAGCTTACAGCATCGGCTTCAAGGTATTGTACGTTCACAGCTAATTCAGGATATGATGACAATCAGTTTTCTATTTGCACTCATAATGATTAATAATATATAAGAAGCACAAAGGGGTTTATGAATTAATTAAGGTAGTAAATTTTGATTTTAAAGTTTAAAGAATGTCCTAATCTGCCAGCCCTTTAAATATTCCCGTCACAGTAATCTCAAATTACCTGATAGACACACACACACAAACATACGTGTATAAATCTGTATGTATACATTCAGTTCAAAAGTATGTCTGCCACACACTGCTGTGTGACTACTTTCTGTCATAGAAAAGAAATATGTCACTTCTGTGACTGTGTGTACTTGCTCTCTCTGTTTTTTTTGAGACCACAAAAAATAGAAAAAAAGCCAGACACATTTTTTGTCACTCAGTGTAAAGACCTTCAAGATAAATGTTCATTATTCTCTAGTAAAAAAGCTGTTTTATTTTGAATGAAGTTTCATAAAAGTACCATTGTTCACCCAGGTCTTCTACTATTAGAATTTAATGACAAGATATGAGGGAAAAAGGAAAGGAAATTAGTCTGAAGTCTATGTACAAAGTAATTATTTTACATTTTTATATTTCTGATTCCTGTTACTTGTGATCTTCAACTGATTTTGTGTTATCCCTGAGAGGCTGCTAGAATTTAGTAGGAGATTATAATGCAATTAATGTATTACTGTTTAATGATATCACTGTAAATATTTTATGTATTGATTGTCCAACTTACTAGATCAGAGCAAAATTATCAGCACATGAACCAGCTAAAAGTGACACTTGTTTGAGTCTATGGAGCAAACTATCACTAAGTAATCAGCAGGGGTCCAGATATGAGGAAACAAAGCTAGTGTGTAGTAAGAAAACTTTTGGCACACTTTGTTTGAATCTTACAAATAGCAAGCTTGAACATGAGAATCTGAGACTGGACTTACCATAAACTGTAATTTAACAATTTTTCATAGATACTTTAAGCTCAAATTCACTTTTCATTGAGGGTTTAACCACACAGGTAAATCAAACACTGGGACAACAGATTTTCACTTACTCTTTTTTAATTTAATGAATTCCACCCCTTAACCACAACAGGGATAGCTGGATGAGAAAGAGCTTTGACCTTTGTATGTGAAAATAATCACCAAATTGCTTGTGCATGAAGCTGATGACAGAATTCGTAAGATGAACAAGTAATAAGGTCCTATATCTAGTATACCCCAGAACAGTATCCACATATGAAATACAGTCTGCACATACATGCACACACTTGAATACCTTCATATAAACACATAGGTACATGAATGGAAAAGAGGGGATTTGGAAATTCTCATTTGTATTTTTCCATCCAGAAATGAAGACCATAAAAGAAATAATGATTTAGCTTTGAGATGAGAATGAGAGCAAATCTTGGATGCATCAACAATTTGGATGATACACAAAAATAGACTCAGTCCTTTCCTTTCCTTCAGATATCTTTTCAAAGGGCATTAGGAAAGAAGTATTTTAACACACAAGCAAAGAAAGAAACTTAAAAAGGAATACACAATTCAAACTGCTACTTATCTGCAAAAGTTCAATAGACAGAAAAGATGTTATATATGCTTCTCTGTTAGACATTCCATATTGTTTACTTGAGGCTTCTTATTCCAAACACGCAGGGTAATGGGAATGTTATTCTGAGATATTTAACTTTGGTCATTCAATAAATACAAATTTTAAACATACACTCTAATATGTTTACTCTCACTTGCAGAATTGATTATAATGCAAGTTAGCTGCCTGCGTTGGTCCAATATTATTTTTTCTTTGTTAATGGGCAATATGTTTCTGTTTGGGTTTGTTTCTTTGTCTGGGTTTTTTAATAGCAGACTATTTTGTATGTTTGGGGCACAAGGGTTGACAGTTTAGGTAAAGTATTATTTAGGTTCAAAACTTATTGTAAAAGTAGAATTAAAAATACACCAGGTGGGTATTTTCTGACTGGAATCCCAAAGCCTAAGAACTACTCTTACATTAATCACTTTAGGAATCAGATTCAATATAGGTACTACTTGCACAGAAGCTTGATAGATCCATGAAAAACGATAGCATATTTTTCTGTAAGTCAACAGTTCACAAGAATACACACATACAAAATAAAAAATTGCAGTGTAACTAAAAGTCTGGAAACTGAAGTAGGAAGTCTGGAACTGGTAAACTGGTAGGTAGATCTTAATCTTTTATTCTATGGAGAAGGCTCAGAGGCACTAATTAAAAAAAAATAATTGTTCATTTTCTCAGACTATGTATAGTAGACAAGTAGACAGAAGCAGAAGACCCAGAAAGAAAAGAAATAACATCCTGGAAAACAGCTTTTACTGTATAGCTATATCAACAGAGAAATGGAGCAGAGAATTATGACAATGCTCAGGAAACAGGCTTATAAGAATAAGGGACTGAAAACATGTAACCAGGTGATTCTGAGATTGTTATGCACAAATTTGCCCTATATGTGTCAGTCTAACTGAAATTTGGTACAGACTCAGCTAACTATTGTATTGTGCTAATTGCAGTAGATCAGTTTTTGTCAATCAGGGATACATTTGTGTTGGATCTGCACTCTCACATCATCCTTACAGATTTTCTATATTGTTTTATGTGTGGTAGCTGCTATTAATATTTTATTTATAGACACAATTTCTCTGAACATATTCTGGTTCAGCAATCCAAACAAATATTTAGATCTGGAGTCCAAATTCGGAATTCTACAAACAGCTGTGTGGGTGGTGGTACTACTTGCAAGTATAGGTTGAACACCAGACCTGCCCCAGCCCACTTCACCACAACAGCATTACCATGGATAAGAGAATTTCTACTTGATATGACCTGGAAACAGTCTATATATTCTTTAGGTTTTAAGAGTTTCCATCCCTCATAGGCAAATTTCTCTCATGATAATAGTACTACAGACAGCTGTATAAACAAAATATTTGCAGCCACCGGTGCTAAACATACTAAAACTCCTCTTAGTAAAAAAAGTTAAAATATAAAAGCTGGTAGAGGTCTGATCAGCTCTTGCTCTAAAGAGGTGACTTGAAATGGAGGTAAAAAACCCAAGGTTTTTGAGGAGCTGGTTGTATTACCACAACCTCAGGGGAGAGAATGGGCAGTCAAGCTTTTTCCAGGTAAACCCAAACTTCTCAGCATGTAACTCTGTCTTCTTGATATGATCAATGAAGATTTCTTTTCTATAGCTGTGCCTGCCTTTTTCATTCCCTGTTATTAATGTGGTACTGATCCCTGTCAGGAAAATGGACAGGCAGGGAGTCATAAGAAAAAATAGTAAACATATAAAAATCCCTTTGTGAGACAAAAATAAAACGATTGAAACTGTTTCAGTTAGACCCCTATATAAGTAATAAAAACTGTAACCATACAACAAGAACTAAGAAAAAATAGATTTTTGGTACTACTTAACCTCTCATCATAGCTTTAAAAAGCCCTGTTAAACAGAAAGGAGCTAACAGTATGACACTTTCTAACAACATATCAAAAATCCTTGGAGCTCATCCTTACACATGGAACTGAGAAGCTATATGCTAGACATATTTCTAAATTATTAAATTGTTTGGAAAATGAGAACATATAATTCCTTTGCAACTGTGCACCCTCTAAAGACAAATATATGTTTCTTACCAGAAAATATATGTACTTTTTTTTTTGCAACTTCAGGAAATTTTGAGAAGAAATAAATTTTAAATCATTCCACATCTCACATTAATACCCAGAAGTTAGGAATGTTATTTTACCTAATATGTTGAAGGGATCAATAAGAGTGGGAGCTGGTGAGAGAGAATCTTAGCATTTTCAGGAGCAATTTACTAGGTGCAATAAAATTATATGTCTTTATCTGTGCATGGATATCTCTTAAACCTTGAGTAATTTTCTCTCTGTTAAAGCAAAAACCAAGTTCAATTATAATTTTATGTAGTACACGTAAAAAATTGTACAAAATTTTAAGCTCAGTTGCCATAGTGTCCTCTTATCTGTAGAAAAATTAATGTAAGAGGCGTTTGGAAAAGAAGTTATCAAAGCGCTACAAAGTTTTTGACATTTTGGCAATGTTAAGAAAATATTGTTTTCATGAAGTACATATATTTTGTCCTATCACAAAACAGAAATAGGTGTCTACTCTTGGTGAATTCTGTCATCTCAGCTGAGCTTACATTTCCATGGACAACCATCGACATTTGTATTATTGTTGATGTATCTTCTTGGTTAATTAGCATCTGTTACATCCTTCCATTTTATGACTACAGGTTTTTGGAAACAAATATAAACATCAAAAATCACTCTTGTTTTCATCTTTTTTTCCGAAGCCCCCAAATCTGGGCTTTTTAATTTCATCACCCACATTGACGTCTATCTCATATCTACATTACTCAGTGCTCATTTTGAAGAAAATTTCTTTAAAATTTACAAGACAGCTAGATGGATAATGTTAACTGATAGCTGCCAAAAAAAAGTTTTTTGAGAAAGCATATGCATGCTTTGTATGAAGTCTTAACTGCATTTTTGTGAACAGTTTACAGGGAAAAAGCCGCAACATTTAATTTGAACTGGTGGCATTGTGCTTTTCTCTTCTCATGGCAAATTATGTTTAGATGTTTTTAGTGCCAGATCAAATCTTGAACTAATTTTTGCTGAATCTATTAATTTTGGCTTATTTTACTCTAGAGCATGATGCACTTGTTCTTTGAGATTCTTGCTTTCCTAAATATTAAACCTAAGGCATTCATTCACCACTGGCATCTTCAGGGATTTTTGTGAAAAATCTCTGTGAAGAGCACCATGTAATTGGTACTTAATTCTTTGGCAAATATCTCTGGAGGCTACAGATGTTGACATGTATTGTATATATTGATTTCTTAACTTAGTATGTTTATTGGACAACATCTGCAAAAGACAGTAAAGCCCCTGATGGCTTAATTTAAAACCAAATGATACAAAAAAACCCCCAAACCTTAAAAATCAGTGAGCTTCAAAGACTAGAAGAGGCCAAAGTCTGGCCCCAGTAAGTCACAGGAAAATAATGAGAGGATTTATGCTAACAATTAAAGACATACTATTTGACATACTATTATCATAGCATCCAAGTCCTTTCCTAAACCTGTAAAATTATCCACTGCAAATAGCATGCAATATTGCAATTAATATTATTTGAGTATATTAGTCATTTATTGCTAAAAATTATTAGTTTTGAAAAGAAAGTCAAGTAAAAAAACTTAAATAAAAAGTCCACATGTCATGAAAGGATGAGAATTCAGGCACTTAAGTGTAAAAACTAAACACATGATGGTTTCAGATTAAAAGAAGTAGAGTTTGTGTGAAGAAAAACTTTTTAATGTGCAGTAATGATAAAGGTAGAAGTCATAAGTTGCCTGATTTGTAACAAAATAAATAAATTCTTGGTTTTTTCTACTAGCTGTTTCAAACCTGACTTTGATAAATGTGCTTGAGTTTAGGTTTGTATTCTCAAGCCAAAGGTGGAGTCAGTAGGACCCAATGTACATGTGACTCCTCCTGATCACACCCATACCAGCCCTTAGCAGGATATAACTAGGACTTGCCAAACACACCCAAATCCTTTGCTACTCACACTAATTAGTGTGTATGTCCGACCTTACTCATTAAGGCTACTAGATAAACCTACAGCTTGTTATCTGTGAGGGGAAAGCATTTTTCTCTGTGTATCCATGCAGAAATGATGTCTGCTGTGGTTGTTGGGATAGGCAGTGACTAAGAAAGGTGCTTTAGTCTGTTCTCTGTAACTGGAGGCAGAACTCCCACCCTAATACTGGCCCTAATGCCTAACACATGCAGCACTAGGAGCACATACTTCTTTTACTGATGAAGTCTAACAAATCTTCCTAGGATTAAAAAGATAGCACGGTGCAAATATGTATTATACATTGTACCTCACACTTTTTCTTTCCTCGTCTCATGCATCCCAAAATGAACAATGCACTTTCAAAAGTTAGTCACATTATTTCAGGATAATCAGAAGCTCAGAGGTTTAAATCTCATACACAGTTTTGTTCTGGAAATGTTTATTAGAGTATGTTGGTGTGTTTACTGAGGACACCAGAAAAGTGTTCCACTGAAACAAGGAATTTTAGATGTCAGTTGTCACAGGAATGTTTCAGCAGCCTGAACTTAAGGTGAATGGGCTGCATCTAATTTGCAATCACGTGCGCCAGCTTGTCAAACTGCATCATGTACTAAATAGCTATACCTAGGGGGCATGGGCAGGAACACCGTTCTCTCCAGTAAATCTGTAATTTGCTCTGACTTTCTTTTCATACAGAATTGATCATGTCCCCTCTTTACTTCTCTCAAGCAGTGGTCTCTCTGACTCACTTTCATGACCTGCTTCACCCAGCTTCAGCCTGTGGGCAAACATCAAGTCATGTCATCCAATGTAATAAATCCTAAAATCCAGTTTATTATACAGTGGTCTTTGGCTGCCTCTCAAAATAATGTTTCACACTCCTAATAGGCCTCACGTGCGCTCTCCCTCTTTCTTGGCACAGAAGTTATCCCTTGAATCTTGAAATGCCACTTTAGCACCTCTAAAATCTCTCTATTCCAGACTTTATCTCACAGGAATTTTCAGCAAACTGTCAGACAGGGAAAATGAAAACTTAAACGCTTTCAGAAAAGTTTGAATAGTATGAATTCTTCAAATGGCTAAACACATCTGGTTTTTCATCAGCATTTGCACATATGTCTAACAATAAGCATAAAGGAAATGTATGCTGACAAGGACATTACATGACAGAATGAAACTGAAAAGGTAGCAAATATAAAGCTACTTCACTCCTTCAGAAGTTCCTGAAATAGATTTTCTAGGGTCATTTTTATGCCAACATGTGGCCTTCTGTAGTCAAATAATTCCATATTTTTTATCTAATTGTAAGGAATCATTCAGGCTTTGAAAATACTACAGTTTAAAAAGATTTCTTGTACTGAAATAGACTATTTAAATAAAATAAACAAATATGTTCCTTTTTGCTCTGCTCAATGCAGTGTTGTGGCCTGCCAAAGTCTAAACAAATTGGAGAAGTAATTTCATCTTTTACGCTTGATTCATTCATAAAAAATATTTGTGGGGGAAACAGTGACATCATTCACCCTATTTACACATTGGTCTTCAAACTCTCATGCTCAGCTGATGTTTTCTTTTGTCATTTTACCTTTTTTGCCAAAAGGTAAGTCAGTAGCAGAAGATCATTGTTGTGTGCTTATCCTACCTTAAGGTCTGATTTTGTCTCCCCTTGCTTCTTTGAAATAGCAGGAAAAAAATCCAGAGGAAATATGACTGCCAGAGACATCAGTAACAGGAATGAGTTTGATAAGTTGCAGTTGTTGCTTAGCCATTGATCTGGGCCCAGGGCTGAGAATCCCTCTTAGGATCTATACGTCTGGCTTGATGTTCTCCTTCAAATGTGTCAGCAGAAAAAAAAAATAAAGGAAGATGTATTAGCCTTTCCAGTAATCTGAAGATATAAAATATTAGTCACTTTTAGCTAGCTACAGTCTGCTGACACCCTAACCCAAGGCTGTATTTGTAACTTTCCATCTGTTTATTCTGGAAGATCCATCCCTTTGCAGACCTTTTCTCAGGAAGACTGGTGAAGAGCTCTGAAGAAAGCAACAAAGCCCTGTGGCAGGTGTTAGGAATGTTCTCACATGAAGATGAAGATATAGAAGATTATCATTTTGGCTCTTCACAGATCTCTCTTGAGATACTGAAGATGCAGCATTACAATTCAGGGCCTTGTCCCCCATACTGGGTCATGAGACAGGAAGACAACCCAATAAAACAATGTATAGTGAAGCACTTTGCTTTGATGTGAAGAAAATAATCTTCCCGCTAAGTTTTTACACAGAAATAGTATTTAACTTTTAAATATATATTTTTTAAATTAAATTAGCTTTTACATTATGAATTTGCATCCATAAGTGCAGTGACTGCATTTCATTCCCATTTAGTCCCTGGGATCTTTCTGAGCAAAGGTTGTTGAAAGAATTACTGTGTATCACCAAAACGTTGTAGAACATGAAAACATTAACTTCAACAAAATGTTTTAAGAAATTAGAAGGTTTGCTTTCACAAAGTTTTCTTCAGTTTTATAAACTTTGTTTGTTGTAGACTGTTAAAAATTTCCTGCACAACAGTTAAATAGGAAAGAATCAAGTGAGTAGATGAATGTGAAATAAACACTTGCAAGGTATCTCTGCCATGACTTTAGGAAAAGTCTATTTTGTAATTACACGGTGGTTAACAATTGTATTTGTATTTTCTTATCTTGGTGTCATAAACATCCCCATTTTTGAAGCTGGCATTAATATGAGCTGCGAAAAAGAATACCGATAGCTCTTTTGAATGTTGAACAATATTTTCTTTGCGGATTATGGAAATTAGTTATAAAGTCTCATGAAACGATAATTTTAAAACCAATTCTAAAATCAAACCCTAAAAATTCTTTGCTACAATTCACATCAGTGGAGCATGAAGTTGGTAGGCAACACAGTGCTAGATATGGTGCTCATACTTCTATATTCTGTAAATATTTTATTTGCATCCAATATTTTCAAGGTACTGATTGCCTAATATGCCCATTAATTTTTTTCATAATATATTTATGAACCAATTTATATATTCTTGATGTTAAATCAATTCTAATTTTTTTTAGGCAAATTTGACTATGCATCAAGAGAACCTGATAGCCAGATACTGACAGGAATATAAGTAATTGGTTTTTAAGATAATATAATGGTATTTAAAAGATAATCAAATATAAATTGGATTCTTTAATCATCCAATCACTGCTTACAATCCTAGTACTGTAGTAGCACTATGTTTTTCATACAGGGCAAAATTTAAACTGTTCATAAGCTTCTTTTCTTATCATGAGATACATTAAACATGTGACAATTGACTTTGTCAAAAAGTGTGTCAAATTAGACAGCCACTAAACAGATATATTGTAAAGCCATTTAAAATATCTTTTAAAAGAGCCAGGAGGGAACTGTGGAAATACTTGATAAATCATAGTAATATTAAAGAATGTCAGAAGTAAGCTTGTGGGGATTTGAGTTTGGGTGTCTACTCACTTATTATCAAAACACATGAAATTTCCTGCCACATCTGAGAGGGAGAGAAATTGCACTAGTCAATGCATGTATTAAAGAAAATAAGAAAGCAGCAGCCCCCAAAAGGCAAATAAAGCCAAGAAAGAAGTTGGAAGATGAAGATAACACACTATTCCCAGATGAATCTTGCAATATTTGTTTTCCATTCATTTTTATTTATTGAGAATTGGGTTCCTTCATAAATATAGAAACAAAATTACACATAAATGAAGAAAAAAGATAAATAACCTTGGACACTTTGTAGATTGTTTACAACAATCTGTTTCAACTGAGTAGTAAATCAAAAGCCATTTTGTTTAATGTCAACAGATTTCAGATTCTGAACTTGTGCTTCAGTCTAGAATTTATTAACTATGTAAATATTGTTAATTGTAAATACATTATTAAATAGAAACACTAACAAATCTTCCTATGTTCATATTTCATTCTTCTTTGAAGATCTCCTTATTGTTTGCCAGGAATTACTTTTATTCTTCGGAACATTTCAGTGATAAGCAAACCTTTCAAAAAGAACACCAGTGCTTTGATTTATTTTGAAGGCATTCTCATTAAAGTGTGTACTGCTATATTGAAATACATGATTACTGTAAAAGTGCTGACACAAATATTTTTTCATATAACTCTTTAAGTTAGTTGATTTTCTGTGAATGTTAAATCAAGGACATGAACATACACTTCATCTGCATAGAGATGAAGATGCTTCATATATTCATTATTTCTTCCTCTGTTGTCAGTTTTATATATATAGATTTTTAAAAGTAAATGTACTAAGCAAGTTCTTAATAAAACTGCCAATTTTATAACTCTACAGCACTGTAATTTTTTAAGTTCAATTAGAGGAAAAATCATCTCTATTAGTAATAACTCTACTAATAGACTTTCTTGTAAATATTTCAGCACAATTGAATAAACTAATACTAACATTTATTTTTAGCCTTGATGTGTCTAATTTTTAGTTGAGAAATTTTTCTAATTTATCACCTGCTTAAGGCATTTGTAATTTTCTATGAAATATTTGGAAAAAAGTCTCCTAGGCTTTTTCTCAATAACAGATTATTCCTTCTTTTTTTCTAAATGTTGGATTATTGATTTTCAGATGAATTTGAACATTACATGAAGGACTTTCTGTAGAGCATTGACTATAAACAACTTCAGAGTGTGTTTGAGGCACGCAGACTGATTTTAAATGCATTTTAACAGAGGTTTGTTAACACATTATTTTGTTAATGTTTCTAAAGCCAGGTAATGTATGTACTTGTGGTTTGCATGCCTGATTACACTCTGGTCTGCTAGTAGTGACTGAATAACATTTGCTTAACTGGAATACCACAACCCAAGGGTGTGAATGAGGTTAGACTTTGGGATAAATATTCTGGTTAATATGTCTGATTCTGAGTATTTGCATATATGAAATTGTCATGAAATTTAGAAAATAATTACTATTACCCTAAAATGTCATATTGTTATTTGAAAGACTTTTTCTTTCAACCTTTTACCAAAATAATTGTGTCAATAAACACATTTGGTGAAAAAATTTAAATACCACATAGGAATTACCTTCAATATTATGATTTCTCCGTAGCTTTTGACTTCTTCACATGCTGCAGGACATATAATCAGACAATTTTGTCAAATTTATTCTGTTTTTAACTTCTGAGTTCTTTGTGCTCTGACACTGTCATGAGGATTTAGGCATTTTTTCAAATTTTATGCATTTTTTGGATATCCTTCATCAATACACCAATATCATAAAGGTAATCATCTGGTTACTTGTTAGAAGTTATTTAAAACATGGTTCATTGGCTGTTTTTTGGTTTTGTTTTTATTTTTTCTTTTTTTTGTGTGTGTGTGGTTTTTTTCTTTTGGTTTGTTTTTTTTATTTTGGTTTGGTTTTTTTGTTTTATTTTGTTTTTTGTTTTTGTAAAGTAAACCAATTTGCTTTTCATTCTTCTGCTATCACTACTTCTGATAAGCTGGAAGCTAAATTAGTGTTGTTCTTTGGGTATCATTTATGAAGACAGTGTCAGAGAGCACTTAATTTTCTTTCTTTCTTTCGTATAGTGTTAGTTACATATGCTCATTAAACTTTTTATTTTCACTGAAAAGAAATATTGTTCTTCTTATCTTCTAAAGACAGTTTAATCCTTTTCCAGCCACAGCAATGCAGAAGATTTCATGACACCACTGACTGTTTCCAACGCATATCTACAAATAAGACTAACCATTCTTCCAACTTCCTTCTATGATATACGACTTGCTCAAATATTTTGGGAAGCATGTGAAAACAATAGTACTATCTATCAAGTCTTTCTATTTGAATTCCTTAAATTATTTGAAGATTTTTCTTGTTTATTTTATTTGCTGTAACACAGGACTTTACTTTTTGAATAATACAGTTTTGGAGAAAAAAGCAGTCTCTCCTTTAGAAAAAGAGGTCTCATTAATTCCATTACTAGCAGCAATAATTCCTGCACTAACAATTTGCATATGATTTGTACTTCCAAGCACTTGAACTTTTTCTACATTCTAGATGAAAATATTGAAGATTTAAAGGCTAATGAAGTGGAGATTTGCAGATTGCCACAAGATAAAAAAAAAAAGGTGGGGCCATCTAATTGAAGAGAAAAGACAAATGAGAAAGGCTATTAGAAATGAAAGGAAACAAAATCAGGGCCAGAATCAGTGGAGACCCTGAGATATCACTTTGGCAGTGATAATTTCAAGAGAAAAGAAGAAAGGTAATAGATAGGAAAGACACAAAGAAGCTGAGACTAGCAGTACAGGATTGTCTTTCAACATAGTGCAGAACAAAATCATCTGACTTATCAAATGGAATACCTTCTTTCAAACAAAGAAAAGATCTGGAAGCTCTAGGACTACTTACTGGGTTTTGGTTGAATTTTATTATATTGGTCCAAATCTCTAAGCCTCAAGTGATGTGGGTTCTGCTTGCGTAAGAGACTCATTAACATAGCACTGCTACAGATTTTATGTGTTTATCAGCTTTCAAAGTAATTAATTTTATCTTGGAATGAGAGCAAAACATTTTGTGAGTTTGAGTGAAACAGAGTCAGATTACTTGATCCTCAAGTTTCAAGTTAGTCCTTCTGGTCAGAAGCAAAAATCTGTCAAAAATCTTGTTACAGAAATCTTCATAAAAATCAATAAATCACCGCAGAACAACTTGACTTTGAAAAAAACATGTATTTTGATGGATTACATGTTGTCAAAAGTATTTTGGCCATTTAAACTTGTCAGTTTAACATTTTCTGTGGGGTTGTGAAATTCACTCCTTCCTTTACACCCTCCCTCTGAGACCTCATTTCTGAACAAAAATATCTACATTTTAGTTTTCTGTAAGCTTAGGAGGTCTGGGATAACAAGTCTCTGTAACTGGATCCAGAAGAGGAACCTACAGCAGAAGTTTTGTGAAGCAATAAATATAGCAAAAGGTGAAAAAAAATTTGGAAAATTATTGTCTTTCATGAAATACTGAACGATTTAAAGAGTTTGCATCAAGTTCTAGTTCACTTAATTCACATACATAGGAATAAAATGTAGATATCTTTGAACTTCATATATAGGAATACTGGGTCTTTACCCTGCCCAAAGTTTTTATGCAAAGAAGAGGAAAATGCACAGGTATGTACACACACATATTTTTACATGTGTCCGTGCTTTTCATATTTTCAATGATTTTTTTAAAATTAAACTGTGGAGGTAAAAATAATAGATTGAGATTATATGATAAAGACATGGCAGAAGTTTCCTTGAATATTATCAGTCCCTGTACTTTTAGTGGCAGATAACGAAGCAAACATTTTTTGTAGGGGGTTTTGATGGACAGCACAGTCTCTTTCAGTGTAGCCAAACACTCAGAGAAGTTAGAACTCATATGTGGCACCAGTAATAGTTTTATGTGCTGAATATACTTTTCACATCATTGAAGTTTCTGATTTTTATGTCTGGTATTCAAATGTTGAAAAAATATGATAACACATGATATAGATATCTTACTACATTGCCTATGAATAACTATTTATAGCACATGTTAACAAATGTATTAGATGTACTATAGCAATATTAGCCAATGTAATATGCACACAAGCTCATATACTTTTCTACCATGCCAAAATGCCAAAATGCCAAAATTACATTTAGAAATATAGAAGCTACAGAAAATATACTGTTCCTTCATCCAGGCTCTCATTGAGAATTGAATTTACATATAAAAGATATATATTTTTATTTATATAATTGAATTGATATATTCATGCTTCTTAGCAGTAAAAGTCTGTAATTTAGAATTATATATGTATACACAGAAAAAAAATGCTGTAGTGTCCTTTGCTTTGGCTTTCTCCATTGGCTTTATAGACAATTTCTGGATTTATTTTTCAAGACAAGAATGAAATCCTCAGGGTTGGCTACATAAAAAAATTATAGAGGATAAGAAAGCTACCAATAGTGTTTGCACAAACTCAACAAAAAATGTCAATTATTGTTGCAAACATTTAAGATCAATTTCTGTTTGATGTTATGCCATAATCTCACTGAAATAATTTTAGGAATGTACTAAAATCTTTATGCTATGGACATTAAACAAATACATAAGTACATGTTATGGCTGTGAAAAGACAAAAGAAATAATATTATTCTCTTTGATTATAAACAAGTATATTGCTCTTCACTCCTATTAATACTTATCACATGAAATTTCCTACAAAAATCAGTCACGTTACATCAGTATAAAGGCAAACTGAGCTTATAATGAGGCATGAAAAGCTCTTTTATCACTTTCTAAAACATATGAAAAAAAGAAACACTCCCCTTAAGATCTTCTGTATTCTTTTGAATCCTTTATTACCCAAAAGTTTTGCTTCTAGAATAAACAAGAAAAAGCCCTTTTGTGTGATTGCTTACAAAAATACTCTAGATACTAATTTTAATATAAAACATTAATGCTTAAATAAATAAAACTACATTTTATAAACTAAAAATGTACATTGGTTGTAAAGTTTTAGGATATATATAATTTACTAAAAGTTATTGTAGAGGTTTTATTTACAAACTATTTTCCTTTTTTCTTTTGTAATTAATGTTTATACCTCACACTTTTTTTAGGGTAAGAATAAAAAATAATAGCCTAGAGTATATAAGAGAATCTTTCCTGGATTTCTCAGTAAAACAGTGTAAAGTCTTATTCTGAGGCTGACAAAAACAAGGATTTCCTTCAATCTAATACAGTAGTATGTTGAAGAAATAGGTGTTTCACTGAATCAGCCACAGAATGGGTAAGGTTGGAAGTGACCACCAGGGGTCATCTGGTCCAACCTTCTGGCTCAAGCAGGGTCATCCCAGAGCACAGGATTGTTTCCAGACCATTCTTGAATATGTTCAGTGAGAAACCTCTCTTGGAAAAATGGTGCACAGTCCAGTGCTTTTCCTGATGCACCATGGGACACCATTGGCCTTCTTGGTCACAAGGGCATTGCTGGCTCATGGACAGCTTGGTGTCCAGCAGGACCCCCAGATCCTTCTCCACAGAGCTGCTTCCCTGCAGGCTGGCCCCAGCCTGTCCTGATGCCTGGGGTTATTCCTCCCCAGGACCCTGCATTTGCCTTTGCTGAACTTCAGACAGTTCCTCTCTGCCCATCTCTCCACCCTGTTGAGGTGCCTCTGAAGGGCTGCACAGCACTCTGGGCTATCGGGCACTCCTCCTGGCTTTGTGTCATCACTGAACTTGCTGAGGAGGTGTCTGCTTCTTCAAGTCATTGACGAACAAGTTTAACAATAGTGAGCCCAGTACTGACAACCTATTTTTTGTCAGTAGTCTTTCTCCTTACCTAAATTTCTGTAAGATTCTTCTCAGCATTAATTTTCTTTGACAGAACTCACGTAACCTTTACCTTTAGAAGACACCTTCTAAATGCTAAAGCACTATTTGAAAGAATGCAAAGTGTCTTTTTAAAAATTTTATTAAATTTAAATTTATTTTCTAGAGCTAAAACCAACATAATTAATAAACACCATTTAATAATATAAAATTTATACAGATAGACTACAGAAATTATAACTATATCTCATCCAAGTTCAGGAAAACTCTATTTGCTACCTTTATGAATTTGGATAGTGTAAGATATTCCTAATGTCTTTGGAGCATCATTTTATATCAGGAGCTATGAATTTCCAAGGGCATCCAGTTTTAAAGAATTTCTCTTGTCTTTCAAGGCCCATGTAGAAGCCTGTTCTATGAACACATTAGTTTGTCCAACAGAAAAAATGGCTTTGGTACATAAATTTATCTTTTTTGCAGCCATCTTTGCCTTAGGAAGCCCCAAGGCCATGCAATTCAAATAATATCTGAGAGCATCGCTTTGGTTCCTTAAGTTTCAGCTGACAAGGTGCCCTTGGTGCAAAAAAGCTTAGGGCATCAGACTAACACAGTTTTAGAAAACTGTGTCTTTGAGAAAACAGAAAGAAGGGATTTCTTTAGGAAAACTGTGAGGCCATTGGACTTGAATTCCCATATTAAGTCAGATAATTATATTAAACCCCTCAGTTATAGCCAAAGAAATGTGCACTTTAGGGTGTTAATCCATGCCAAATAAAAATACAACTAAATGAACAAACAAATAAACAAGAAAACTTCCCCAAAGTTGCCTTAGGGCATCAGCTTTGTTCAGGTGGCTTTTTGCTAGGATACCCCAATGGCATAAATGAATAATAAAAAGCAGTAGACAGACCATATCCCAGGTGGACAACACACACATGAAGTGAAAGATAAAGGAGCTCTGTTTTCACATAATGCTTTTTTTGTAAGGTAGGAAGAATGTGAATTGAAAAAGAAAGAATAAATGGCTGTTAATAAAGACAACTTGAAACAGAAATGAGGAAGGCAGAAGGCACAGAAGAGGATGAGGATGAGAAAATAGAGGAAGAAGTGGTTAAAAACAGAGAAGGAAGGAAGGTAGCTGGTTCAACAGGGAATGACATGAGGTTCTTTCAAAGATATAGTATTATACACTATAGCAGCACTGTATTATTCTCACATCCTATACTGTATGTATAGCAACACTTTTACAGAAAGACTTCTGATGCAAGTTGACTAAGCATTTGAAAACAAAAAGAAAGTGGTTTCAAAAGGTTATACTTTTACTGAGACACAAGAAGAGTATGCAATTATAGATCAACCAGAACACAAGAACGGTAAATAGGATAAAAGAGGCAGCAAAAGTAGCTTTCATTCAGGCAGATCATATGTATAAGATAAATATACAAAATAGCTCCAGAATGGATTCCCATATTATATGTTTGTTGATTCTTGTAGGAATCATGGCAATGTCTTTACTGAGACTTACAAGAAACAGATGAGGGTAGAGAAAGAAAGATGAAAGTGACAAAAAATGGACATTAAATCACTGTTTCTAGGCCCACCTTTAGAATACTAGTAATAAACTTTTTTTCTTCCTTTTTGTATTAAACTAACTGTTGATGATGCAATTATTCAGTTCAGTTTAAGTTTTAACTTCTCCAGTGATTGGTTGTTAATGTCGCAAGGATACTCTAAATGTTTTGCTGCTGTTGTAATCCACTTCTGTATTACTACCACATGTAATTTTATTTATTTAATTTTTCTAACAATATGAATACAGAAGACACCGAGCCTTCCTGTCTAATATTTTGTCTCTGTCCTTATACAGAATATAAGGTAGAGTATTTCCTATCAGTAACATCAAAAAATAGTTTGTAGTAACTATGGAATTTGCTTTGTGAAACACATTGCATATTATTTAAGCCATACAGGAGAGAGTTCTTGTATACAGGCAGTAAGTATGTTTATGCCACAGATATTTACCACCTCAAGCAATGCCATAAGAGCTTGAGCAGGAAGGGCAAAGGACAGTTCTTCACACCTTGCAGGATCAAGCAAGCTGATAACACTAAAGGCTGAATTAAGCACTTGTGACACATAAAATATAGGATACACTATCAGTCTTAGAGATTTTAATCATCTTCATAGGGTAAGGAAATGTTTCATATAAAGAATGTTGTTCCAAATTAATATATTTAAAATTTTAAGGAGAAAAGCAGGGATTACCCCAAGTGCCCCATGGCTTGTGGCTTGCAGAATTTTTATTTAGCTACAAGCTATTTGCTTTAAATTAGAATTTAGCCACTGTTAAGAAGACATAAAAGCAGACAGGAAGAAAGACAGCATATGCATTTTTAATTGACTTTGCTGAACACATGAGGAAATAAGGTCTTTTGAGGCAAGAACCTCAGAAATATGGGCTTCCAATATGCTCACTCCACATAAGCTATTGAATTCTTATTTGGTGGTAACTGAGGCAAGTTAAATTTTATCTGAAGGACTGGATTTCTGCTAGCTGCTGAAAACCTCAAACATATAGCTTTCTGAAAGAGTTCCAAAGTGTTTAGAGAAGAAATATTATGGTGTCATTCTTCTCAAAAGCATCCATGTGATACATGCTACATAATACTATTGAAATAGGAATAAGAAAAAAGCATTCTGAATTAATTGTGTATTTCACAGTAAATCTGCCATCCTTGTCATATTGCTAAAGGTTAGCATCTAAAATCATTTAGTAAGAGAATGAAGGTGAAGAAATCTATATAAAGATCATTAGAGTATTTGTAGAGAATAAAGAATATTTATATGTTTGTATCATATGTATTCGCATGCATATTTGTATGTATAGCACATACATAGAGTATACATAAAGTAAAAGTATAAACCATAATGAACGTTCTAAAAGTATTCACAGAATTAATAATATATTTGTAAAAAATTTACCTCAGTTTCAATGCTTTGGGTGTACATTAAATCCTAAGTATCAACACAAATGGAGATATTAAAAATGAAGGTTATTAGAATAATGTACTTTTCACACATATTTTAGTAAATAAAGGAGCATTCAGTTGAAGTTTTAAGCTATTTTCAGTCATTGACTTTTAATCATACAAACACTTGCAGGGCCTTCTACTTGTTTGCTACAGGAAAAATAGAGCCTGCTTCTGTGTGTCTACAGGGTAAACCAGAAAATTCTAGGTGAATAATTTAACCGTCATTTAACACTTCTAAATCTTCAATGACTTCAAGGGTCACAGAGAATACAAAAAAAAAAATGCAAATATCATTATGTTAAAATTGTATATACAGGGAGAATCTATAGTCTTTCTGGTTATTCATTGCTCTATTTTTAAAAAAATCTCTGGTGCTTAAACTCTTTAACACAATATTCCTGCGAGACAGATAATCAATCCATCTCCTTTTGTCATCCTGTTACTTATTTCTCTAATTCTTTGTTAGCATGGCATCTAGAACCATGAAGTACTATTTATGTTTTAGTGTTACCAAAACCATCCAAATTATGCTGAAGAAAAAATAGGGATGATACTAAGGCCATTAAGTAAAGCCTCTGTATTCTGAGCAGTGAAAGGAATTTAAATCCTTGCACCATCAGCATAAAAGTGACATCTGAGTGAGATTGAGAAAGGAAGTATTGAAAGGCTATTAGATAAATGAGGGGTTAAGACAAGGCTTAAACCCTGGAAGACAGCATGAAAATTCTAGTACATGGTGCAGGTCATAGCATCATAGAATATCTCAAGCTGGAAGGCACACATAAGAGTCCAACCCCCTGTTCCTCACAGGAGTACCTCAAACTAAACCGTATGACAAAGAACATAATGCAGATGCTCACTGAACTCTGTCAGGCTTGGTGCTGTCACCACTTCCCTGGCTAGCCTGTGCCAGTGACCAGCCACCCTTGCAGTGAAGAACACTTTCCGAATGTCCAACCTGAACTTTCCCTGATGCAGCTTCATTCCATTTTCTTGTGTCCTATTTTTGGTCACCAGAGAGTAGATACCAGCATGACCATCTCCACTGTCACCTTTCACAAGTGTAGACTGTGATGAGGCTACCCCTCAGCTTTCTCAGAGCACCCTACAAAGTTGTCACTTCGTGGAAAGGATTGGTGGCAACAGCTAGTTTAGAATCACAACATTGGACAGACGAAGACTGATAACAGGACAGAAAGTGTCACCACACTAAGGATGTAGTTCTGCATCTTGTTTCAAATGTTTTGTACAATAAATTGTGAAAGACCGTGTTCAGTTCAGTCAGCAAGATAAGCAGTGACAGCAGCAACAGCAGTGGCAACTCTGGTAAGTTCTGGGGCAAAACACTAGACAGGGGGTTCCCAGAGCCACAGAAACCTGAGACAGCAGAGAGACCCTGCAAGCCCCAGCAGCTCTCTGAGTGAGGTTCACATGATGAGAATGTTGACAGAGCAACTGTGAGAGATGGAAATGGCTCTAGGGAGCATGAGCAACCAGGAGCACAGCAAACAGGCCAGGCAAACAGGACATGGTGTATTAGAAGTACATGATGTGGCAGTTTGTGTATAAGACGGCACAGTCACTCTCCCGACTCCTGGAGCAAGCTCACCTCTGGGTCTTTGCCTGCTCAACTAGAACAGACCCAGTGATGGTTTACACATATTCAAAAGCCATCACTAGAAGACTGGAGACCCAGATGGAGCTTCGTTAGAAACATACAGTTGCCCAGGTCTCTGGCTGCAGGGAGTATTTGAGCCTGACATTTGTACTAGAGGGCAGCGGAGGTGACGCCTGTGTGCAGTGTGACCAGGTGGATGATCTGCTCAGCCTGGTGGCAAAGCCTGAAGTGGAGAGCCTGAGGAGTATCAGGCTGTGAGAGACTGGTGGAATCGCAGTCTTCCATCCCTGGGAAATGCAGCAGATGGAAGCTTTGCAAGAGTCAGAGGAATTCTGACACTCTTGCCATCAGGCAGAAGGAGAGGACCTAAAAGACGGGGAAACGAAAACTTCTCCAAGCAGCAGGAGAAGTTCCTTCTGGCTTCCAGTACCTTTGAAGTTGCCCTTACAGAATAGAAGATATGAGGCTCTGGAACTTGAGGGTCAGGCAAATTATAGTGAAGATGAAGCTCTGTCCTGGGGGTTTCCTAGAGGAAGTCAGTCAACCTTAGAAAATGATATTTCATGTATTTAATAACATATTAAGGAATAGGACACAGTTTTATAATAAATTTTTCCTCCTGTTTGTCTTGGTTTGAACCCAGATGTTCTACTTTCTCAATTGCAACTTCTGTCCACTAATAATGCTTTGCAAAAGCAGGACTGCTTTAGGAATAACTTGGTTTGAATATGGATGTTTTCTATCAAGTAGTTTTATGGTTCCTGAAACCATAAAATAATAGCAGGGACATAACTTTTTCAGTCAGTAAATGCAGATGCCCCCAGATAGTCATTATAGACACCACTGGTTTATTTGATGTAGATAGCTTATTACCTGTGGCTGAAGTACCTGGACAAGCACTCTTAATATTATTTGAGAGTTTATAGTGAAAATATTCAAACACTATGAACCATACTTCTCCCGAAAGATGAAGATGATTTTCTTAGAAGAGCACAGAAGTTTTTTGCTTTGTGAGACACAAAACAGCACTTACATATACAGAAAGAAACCAAAAAAAATCACTGGAAATTACTATTAGAGATGTTGTATTTTGTAATATAATGTGGTTTCCATTTTGGTAAAGATTTGTGAGGGGATGGGTTAAAAGAGTTATGACAATAAAATGATAAGAATGGCATGAACACAAAGGCAAGTTTGTATATTTTTGCCATATTTCAGTGATATTGAACTTGAGTACTAAAGATGCATACAATCTGATTACTTATAGGCAAAAACATGTAAGTGCAATCCTGCAAACATTCATCCATGTGCTTACTCAGGTCAGTGAGACAATTTATGAATTGCAGCCAATAGGTCTATTTTTATAAGCAGTTACTACCTGGCATTGAGTGCTCACTGCTTAAAGGGTAATGGATTATTCATGGCAACAAACACAATCTACTAACAAACGATGACAGGATGGGTCTTAAGACCATTTGCAGGATTCATGTTGTCCAATACTAAATTGTCTCTCTAAGCAAAATGAAGTTTTCAATAAGAAATGAGTTGCATATATATGGAGTAATCAATAGGTTTTGAAGCTTATCATTTTACATTGCATTAGCCTCTCTGCAAGCCTGGGCTTCCCTTACAAGAACTGTGTAAGGTATTTTTCAAACTAAAAATATGGTTTTCTTCAAGTTTTTCTTCTATCAGCAAAATAAAATTGAGCAAAAGTTGAAAATTTCGACATCATTGTCAATAAGTTCACTTTGTGTCCTTTCAATTTTTTACACGTACCATAGTGAACAGAGCAATTCACCATCAGAGTATCAAAAACTGAAGTAAAATGAAGTGAAATGGGTGTAATTTGCCAGAATATAGACATTTTGGCTGATTAGTATCATGCCATAAACATCTGGTTAACAAGAAAATCAAACAATGCTCTTATTTATGTTGTTTAGGTATTAGCAATGCTGTAGTTATTAACTATGATGGTCAGAGTGTCCTTAAATAAGACAAGGTGTATACAGAAAAGTTAGACCAGCTTTTGTTAAACCAGCTGAGAAAACCTGAAAAAATGAGAGACTCGGTGGGCTTTTTTGAAAGATTTTGTTCAGACCCATAAGCCAGAACCTCTGCTAATTTTCTGTTTTGCTGGAGCAGCTATTAGCAATTAACTTGCCTTTCAATCCACACTTCATGCATTTGTTTCACTATAGCTGTGAAAAGTGGTAAATCTGATTCAAGCTCATTTATTTGTGCCTGGAAATGGAAATCCAGATGTGTGCCAGTTTGGACAAATTTGGAGGAAAAAATCCTCTGATAGAAGGCAGGTTACAACCATCCCTCCCCCATCTGGTTCAGGAAAAAAGAAATTTTCCTCGGAGGAAAGTGAAAGAGAGAAAAAAACCTATTTATTTAACAAACACACAGGAAAAGGATAATAATGCTAAATAATAAAACCTCTCGCAGTGGAGAGAACCTGGGAAGATTTCAGAGCCCTTTCGTAGGTGTGGTCTCTCTCCTCCTCCTCTGAGCTGGGTTGGTGTGGGCCCACCTCCAGGGCCTCGGAATTCTCCTGATGTGTTCTGATGTTGAAACAGTCCAGAAGAGAAGAAGGGAAAAACCAAAGTCCCAGGAAAACAAAGTTCAACTCTCCATCTCCCTCTGGAGAAAAGGAGCTGAAAGCTGGCTGAAAAGCAAGAAGGGTGCTTCCTCTGCTCTTGCTGCTGCAGCAGAAGAATGCAGAGGAGTGTGTGTCTGTGTCCTTGAACAACTGCTTTGAAAAGTTTGCTTGTTTTTTTCCTCTCCCCCCTCTCAGGCTCAGTTTAAAGGCACAGAAAGGCACAAAGTTAATTTCTGGGCATAGAGCAGCAATAGGGGATACACATCATAAAGTCACCCCAAGACAAGCTGCATATTCCATCATCATACAGCAAGGTGTCAACTGGATCCAAGAACATCCTGGCAAACCACTGCAGTTTTTTAATCAAAAATTTACAGAAAAGAATACCTATTTGTGATTAAAAAAGAGAAGAAAACAATTATTCAGTAAGTTTAGAGTTTATTTCCAAGAAGAGGGGAGAGAAAGTAAAAAATAATATAATAGGTTATTTTTTAAAACTATTTTTACTATCCATGCAAAAGCACCTGCTGTCAACTAGATTGTTAGTAGAAAGAAAATATGTGCCTCTCAGAAAAGTGTGTGCAGTCATGCAAGTTGCTTTCTACCACCAAAATTAATATCCACCTGAGGCCCATCATTCAAAACCAGAAGCCTGCAGAGCATACAAAACTGCGGGTTATCCCCTGAAATTCACTAAAATATTTTCTAGAAGTAGAGAATCTCTGGTTTTATTCAAAATACAAAGGATATATATGAAACCCTAAAGAGCAGCCAAGAGACTCATGGCTCCAGGTCCCAAATTCAGAAGCAGTTTAATCCTTTTTTAATAAAGTGAAGCACATTCCTACATTTTACCTTGTCCTAATCTGTGTTTATAAGAACTGTCTGAAATACTGATATTGAAGAAGATAAACAGCATCATAAAGTTATGTCATAAATCAATCAGAAAAAAATTGAGAGGACTAAACCACAGAAAACCATCAAAAGAGTGAAGCTGTTAAGAAGGCATTGAGCTGTGGATGAGGAAACTAACTGAACTCCCAAACACAAGAATCCTGTCTTACCAAGAAGTTTCCAGGTGTATTGCTACAATCAGAGATGCAGCCTAAAGGCATGGGGGCTGCTGGTGATGCCTAATCAAAGAGAGGAGCAGGTGCTGTGCTAGAATCCCCCTCAGGCATTAGAGAACAGTACTAGAAATCTTTGCAGCCACCGTGTACCACAGGGAGGAATTCATTGCTAATGTGTGTTTTGGGTAAGAAAGTGAGGCTAATTGTATTTGTTATGTCAAGAACACGGTGTTGGCAAAATGAAAGCCATACAAGGATATATTTTAGGATGTGAGTTTATTCATACCTTCATACCTGAATTACCCCTTTTTAATGTAGACTTAGTTCCACATATTCAGTTTTGAGTGTAGCTCATCAAGATCTTGTGAAAAGTCAATGGAAGTATATAACAGGATTTCTAATGATGAAGCAGGATTCCCTAACATCGTCTGTGATGCATCCACAAGATAAATTGCATATATGTAAATACACATCTGGGGTTCATAAAAGCTTTAGGAATGTATTCCATAAAGTGTTGCTTTCAAAAGTATCGTTACGTTTCCTCTCACTTTAAATTGAAATAATTTCTAATGAAAGGTGTTTGTAATTAACAAAAATGGATTAGGAACTAAATGAAAGCTAACTTTATGTGAGCCAAGGGAACAACAGTAGAAGCAAAAAGCTAGCAGCAGTAGCAGGTATATATCACAGCACCCACAAAACCTGCTTTAGTTTTCTGAAAATACATAGCAGTGCAGTGATGTTTATAAAATATGTTTGAAAGCACAATGCCAGCACCAGCATTACAGAAATATACAAAGTTTCATGCTGAAAGCTGTGGTTAAGACCATAAAAATACAAATCAGGGCATACTCAGCAGCAACACCATCATCATTGTATTTCAGATCTTGTACAAATCAGCATGAACATTACACAAATTCATACCAAGGTATGTTCAGCGTAGTATCTTGGACTCTTACTGGCAGCTAGCCATTTTCTTTTTTGCGTCCTACCTTTCTTCATAATATTTTGCAATGTGTTATATTTGTAGTTCTCATAAAAAACTGCTCCTCCTAACTGATGTGTAAAGCCAGATTATCCTACAGTGAAATCCAGATCACAACAGATGTTCACATAAGCAAGCACAGAAAATGTGTATGAAATCCATATGAAAAAACTGTATTTACACAAACTCTACCTTGAAAATGTGTATATTTAATACACTTTTTAATAAGAACTTCACTGAAAAATTTGCTGTCAAGTTTTTGGTAGTAAGTCTCCAAAAAAAAAAAAGCTGTTCTTGCTACTTCAGCTTCATGGAAAAGCATATATACATGAAAAATTTGCCTAAACAGAGATTTCATTTTCTTTCAGGGTTTGTGAAGTGTACTAGCACCTCACATCTTAGTCCACTAGCATTTCTCTGCCCACAGGAGGATTTTCAGTAACTTTATCCATTTGGGGTTTAAAACTTGAATTTCTCTATGCTATTCATCCCTTTCAGTTTATGAAGAGCTATTGAAGAAGCTGTGAATCTTGCATTGCACAATTCTTATCTCTAGAAAGAACTAGGTTTGTTGCTACATATGACTTGTCATAGGGATAATACAAAAAGCTAGCACATTGTTGTCACTGAAAGAAAATGAATGAACCCAAACCCTTTCTTAATAATAGAATTTTTACATTAGAAATTTGGCTACAGACAATCCTCATATAACCAGTATCTCACATAAAGAAATTATGCTCTTCAACTAGGTTGGCTGCTGCATAATAAGAGCACAGTTTAGGAGAAGGCTATCTTTCCAGTCACCCACCTTTATGTCACACGCAGTCACGAGCCTTAATAAAGCTGCACCACCTATAACAAAACTGTTGTTGCATGCAGACCCAAACAACCATCATCCAGGGTAATGAGGATGTGGTCTCAGCTCCTGGTAGAGACTTCTTATCAGAAACACTACAGAAAATATGAAGTACACGTGAGGAACTGGGTGAAAGTTCACTTGAGACTTGATTGCTTCAGAGAGTATTTTTGAAGACACATAACTGAATTCTGCAGTCCTTGTATTGCTTGCATAGTCCAAAGGAAGATAATTATTTTAGAGGGCCTGATGCTTTGGGCTGTATATAGACATGAAAATTTCCAAAACAATATTTGTTTGACCTGAAGTAGGTCAGTCTGTATCACTGCGCAACAATTTTTTTTTTAAGATTTAAAGTGGTTTCATGGTTATGACTGACTGCTGGATTTTAGAGACATTAGTCTTTAGAAGATCACAGCCTCTTCCGGGCTTTTCTGAGGAGAACTTCCTGGCAGGCTGACATGCTATCAGAAGTTGATAAAAGTACAGGAACCATACTAAAAACATGCTCCTAATTCTTATGTGTCCTCTCACAAGATGAACAAAATGTTTGCCTTTGGCCTTTTTTCTTTTCTGTCTCTTCTAGGCAATTTGAACATCAGATGACAGGATAATAGTCCTACACCTAAAAGGACTTTTGCAAAATTTGTCCTGGGAAACCCTCATCAAGGTTGTGTCCTCTTTTCAGAAAGAAGATTTTTGGGTCTAACTCAATAGCAAAGAACTCTCAATAAACTGCCAGCATCTACATACCCAAAAGATGGAGATATCTGTCTAAATAACCAAACAAGAATTGGCTCTAGTTTCTGTGGGTGGGTTAGAATTTTTTGCCCTTACTGGTAGGTAGAATGTTTCTCCAGCAGGCACAGCTCCTTGTAGAACCAGAAGCCATGGTGTTTCAGAACTTCAGAAAAGTAATGCTGTTTCAGAACAATTGGAACTCAATTAGGAAACATCCGTGTTACACACTTACTAGCATTTTTTTTTGTTGTTGAACAGTTCAGAAATAAATGATAGTCAGGCTTGTCATAAAATCTGTAACTCAGATATTAGTTTTTCAGACTATTTTCTTTTTCAGGCAAATGGCAATATTAACACTACTAGCCTCTCCTAATACTTTGCAGTCAGCCATAGCAGCAGAAGGTAAAGTATACACTGATTGCAGTGTGGTTTTATATACATTATGAGATGAAAATGCTAAGAATGGGAAAACTCTGTTGGACTTGTCAAATTCTTGCCTAGTAATCTACAGGTATCAGAGACAGAAGAAAACAAAAAGAAAAGCAGCATTAAATGGCACAGGAGAGGAAAAGTCAAGATATGTGACAGGGTTCAACAAGACCTGCAAATAAAAAGAACAAGTGTTATGTCCAACTGTTAATACCATAAAAATATTTTATTCAGTTCAGAAGAAAACTTGCATTTTATATTACTTACATGGGTGGTCACTTGACGGACATATGCCAAACTTTTTTTCAATGGCAAAAAATGAAATAGAAATAAAAAAACTTTATCTACCAAGAGGATAATTGATTCCAAATAAAAAAACACACCCTGCCTTTAGTGCTGTCTGTTGACTGATAAATCATAGATCAAAATCCCTCCTATAAAATATTGAAGCAAGCCTTATACTCCTCAAGCATAGATTAACACTTTAATGATTTGCACATACTAAAGACCATTTGAATCCCAAATAAATTCAGAATGCTGTATTGGTGTCTGATTTCATTTCAATTTTATAGACATCTGCTTATGACAACTCCAATAATAATATTTCTGAAAAGAAGATGAACATTCATAAAGAGTGCTTTTAAATATGCAAACCATAGAAATTTTCACTTTAACAGAATGCTTAGTTTTACTCACTTATAGACCTCCAGATATAAGCCAGATATATGGTCAGTAGCTCATATGTCTAACCTTTTCAGCATAGAAAATTGCCTTTAGTCTTCAACAGAATTCTTTTCCTACTTTGTTTTCTGGAATAATTGGCTATTGTTTTTCAGGCAGTAAGATTACCATTTTTTCTGCAGATATTCCTTCTCTTAACAGAGGTTCTTCTCCTGTCTATTCCCAAATGGTGTGCCTTGTTTTTTGCAAGAAAAAATGTGCAAACTTATGCAGGTCAAACATATCAGACAGATAATAAATTGCTGCTGGGATTGGCTTGCCAATGATAAGAACTTGAACTAAGGTTGTGAATTTTTTCCTGGAGGCCTTAATTGTGTACTTGAATAGAAAGTCATGACTGTTTTTTAATAGGTGACATCTGCAAAACACTTAGTTGTCATCTACTCCTTCAGTGAATTCTCTTTGGCCTCAGAAGACAGACATATTTTTTCATTCTTTGTTCACCTGATTAAAAGACAAAACACACCAACACAATTAAACTACAGGCAGTCTTCGAACTAAACCATATGTTCCTTTTTCCTCATTACATAAAGGAGTTGCAGGCCATTAAGTACCAAACCTTTGCCCTTAGACATACTTTTACACTTTTATGAGACTGTTCTTATATACATCTGAAACTGTGTGTGAAAATCCCGTGAAACACAAGGCACTTTGTACACTTAGAAATGTTTGACCACCATTTTCAAACTTTTCAGAGCTATGGTCCCAAGGGATGGATTTTTCATTATTTAAATTGATGAATTTTGTTCTACACAGGATAATTTTCCCGTAAAAAATCTCTGATTTTATTTAGTACAGAAGAATGAGGCAATAACATGCTTTAATTTAATTTGAGTCCCAAAGCAAAAAAAAAAGGCTTATAAATTCTGCAATGATATTATGGCCAAATTAGCATTGTTCAACTATAACAGTACTTTTCTTACACTAGATTTTTCAAGTTTAGTCTTAAATCCAGAAGTCCAGTGCTCACAATATTTGATTTTAGGATACTGGCAATATCTTCATTATTTGTTTATTCTCAAGTAAGGGATAAATAATTTCATCCATAACATACTTCTAATGAGATTTTTGTTATGCGGCAAATTTTGGGCAATGTTCTCTGCTTGGATAAATTGTTCCAGTGCCACCAGACAGTCAGTTTTATAAAGTTATGATAATATGAGAGAGAATACATTTTCTATCTTGGCAGGCAGATTTTCATAAGAATTTTCTAAGAGTGCGCTACATGAAGCAGGACTTGCTAGAAAGAGCCATTGTGAGCTGCCAAGACATTAAAGAATATGCATTGGCAAAGAGAACAGTGTTATCCTGGAATTATCCATCAAGCACTGGTACATTCATAGCTTTGTCTGAATCTGTGTGGAGCTTGCAAGATAAGTCTGACAAGTTCAGAGAATTACTGGCTTTCCCACAGGGACATCTCTCCCTCTGAATCACTATTTTCCTCCTGCTGTGCTCTTTGAAGAGCAATATTCATGACCAGTACCTGAACTGTGGCCATTCGTAATATAGTCATGTGTCAATTAGTCCATTATTTTACCACTGTTTTCTCCTTTCTGTGTCAGATATAAGCAATTCTGTCCTTAAGTCTATGGTGGAGGTGGGCTGATGCTTGTAGCTGCTGCTCGTAAATATCTGTTCCAAAGATGCTGGCTGTTTGTTCACTAGCTCTTGTGTTTTGGAAAAAGGAACTTCTCTGAATGAAACAATGTCACAAAAGATTTTGTTTCCTAAAGGTGTTTCTGCCTAACCAATTTTCTTTTCTTACCTTTTTTTAGGTATTTTTAAAATTTTGTCTACTCACATCTGGCCACTGTCTGCTATATTCAGCAGGTAAGGGGTAAGACCTCACCATGGTGCCAGAGTTTATGATTCCCAGGGCTGTACTACTGCTTTCCCCCTTTATATAGCTGAAAAGATTACTTATTGCTAATGCAAACATGAGCACTAAAGCCAGGCTTCACATCTTAGATTAGCATTGCTATTCATGCAGAGTCAGATTCCAAGTTATTTCTCTTTCCAGCATAATTTGTAGGTGCTAACACACAGACAAATGAGGATGGTCAGACATGAAAGAAGCACTTGTTAATTTAAAGAGCTTTTTACTTTTTTACTGCCCCCACATCACTCAATGATATCTGATTCATCCTAGAAGAGCTATGGCAGTACTTGTGGGTGTGCCACTATATCTACTAAAGGCATTCTAGATATTTCAGGGGGAAGTATTAGTATGAATTTGTAGAGCTGCCCTGATTTTAATTTCTTAAACATAACATGACTTGGAAGTACTTCTGATAAGGAAAGTAAGTAAATACATGAAGCCTGAAAAGCCAAAGTGCTCAAGGGTACTTAAAATAGTTTCAGGTCCTGGCACTACTCCTTTACCTACCTATCCTGCTACCATAGTAGTAGGATGCTTTACAGTCTTCAGCTCCACAACAAACTTTTGTGATGCCAGCAACTGTGGCAAGGTTAGAATTTTAGGATTCAAGACATCAAGCACAAAGTTATTTGGGGCCAAATAAACTGATAGAATAAGATATCTCATATGATATTGGAAGGCAATTAATGCAAAAAATCTCAAAGCTTATTCAGCTGCCATCCCACTGCAAAGATTTAATGTCCAAAGACATTCCTATGTAAGACCTTCGGGTGTTTAATGTCCTACAGTTCTACTTTAGGAGAAGTCTTGAAATGCTTAAAGCTTCACATAATTGAACAGTTGAATATTGAGGACATCTGAATTTCACTAGCATTCACAATGTGGATATCTCTGTGCAAGAGCAGGAGCCTGTTCCACCTCGTATACTCAGAATATATCTGCCCTGAGAGAACTGTCAGAAAAACAGATCCCTTCTTCTTTTTAAAACATAACTGCTGAAGGAAAGTACAATGGAGGTGGTAATGTCCCACTTATTCTATAAAGGCAAGAGTAAAACAACCTGACAGAATGGGAAGAGTCAGGATCAATTCTCTTCAGTAGCTGTCCTCCCCACTTGAAAGAAATGGGAGCCATATCACCCACCTTACCAATGAAGGCTATTCTAAGGCATGTGAGACAGGGAACATCTCAAAATCTTCATACTGAAATGTTTCTGCTTTAAATGGAATATTTTATGACTTGTGTGGGATTAGAAGATAGCATAAGAATCAGAGGGTCTTATGAAGAACATTTTTGTTCCAGTTCCAGCTCCAAAGATTGTGTATTTCTGTTGCAGGGGATATATGAGACTCTTAAAGCACAAAATGGAACTCAGAAATTCTGCTTTCATGTGACTGTCTTGTTTCCTAAGTAACATTAGAAAAGTGTATTGAACCCTGGCTCCCTTATCTTAGGTAACTATAGCATAATCAAAAACAGTGGAGAAGAGATAGCATTATCAGCTTTCCTGCCAAAACCACCAGTGTTTTAAAGAAAGAAAAGAGATACTGGAGAGGGGCTTGACCTTTTTTCAACATTTTCCTACCAGCTTTTCTAGGTTAGTGCCTAAGTACAGCGCTGTTGCTGCTGTGGTTCCTATTTAACACCTCTGAGCCCCTCCATCTCAGGGGGAGTTCCATCATCCACTGTGGCAAACAAAGCAGAGGGAAGGAAACATTGAGCAGAAACCAAGTTCATTATGAATACCTTTCTTAAAGTCCTTTATGCCAGTACCATTAAAAAATATGTTAATATGGTTTCACTGCAACAATTTAACAGAGGTTTCCATCCAGTTTTCATGTGTTTTGAATGAAAGTGGTCTGATGAGACAGATCTGAAAATTATGAACAAATTCTAGTGTTCTTGTAATAATCACAGTTTCTGTCATCCTATATAGGGTCTTGTTGCATGCCATTCTGTCACATAGCTTACAAGAACTGAAAAGCAGACTTGTTTTTCTAGTATTTTAAACTACATTTTCCATTATATTAAACATTGTGTTATAACACAGAAAAACTGTTTTTACAAAGCACTCTATCATCAATGTCTTATTTGGGCTAAGTAGCATTAGCTCATAAGAAAAGGTGTCAGAGCAAGAAAAACTCTTTACTGTGTTTAGTTAAAAAAAAGAAGTCTAAAACATTAAAAAAAAAGTAAACTACATAACATAATGGTTTAAGAAAATGTTAGGGGATTAACGTTGCACTGGTAATTCCAAAAAGATTTCAGAATATGGAATCCAAGATCTATTGAATTATTGCTGGAAAATCAAGCACTGACAGATTAAAGTCACTGTAATAACTCAGTGTGATGGAAACTTTTTTCAAAAAAATTAGATGTTTGGACTCATTCAGTGTCGTGAAGATGGATTAGTAAACAAAAATGGGAAGAAAATGACTGCTTTCCTGTCTTAAAACTTGATGAGCAGACATGAAACCAAGGTCTGACATCAGTTCGCCTTGGCAGAGAAATTTGCTCAGTGTTTCTTAGAGATGTTTTTACAGTGCAGTGGGGAACTGGCTGTACAGAATACAGTAATTTTCACAATTCTTAAGTGAACATGAACTGCAACACTGCTTGAAGACTTCTGACACTAAAATGGCTGAATGAAAAATGTTATTGAATGCCTCTGATCTCTAAACTTTGACCTTACAGTAATTATATTTTAGGTTTCTGAGACATAAACATCTTTGTTATATGTCTTTTTATTTGATCCCTGTACCGGCTCTTTCATATCTGACTATTCAGCATTCTATTTGTACTTTTACCTGCTGATAGCACAGTAGCTGCTGGATTGCAATGAAACAGCAAGATGCTCCAGTTCAGAGCCTTGCTAATGCTGACAATTGATTTAGCATTGTAAGCTGCCTCAACAGTGCTGGGCTGGTTTTTGTTCAGAGATTTCAGTAGGGAGTTATTTTAAGGGATATATTTCCTTTGCTGGGGCAAAAAAAGCACAGTTTGTCTTAATTATCCCTGACGTTTCAAACCTCATACCAGGCACTTCCTCCAGGGACAGAAACAAACCAGTCTCCTCCAGAAACCAAGTGTGAAATGAATAAATAGGGCTCTGGTTTCTTAATGGCATAGTGTGGTTACTATTTTTACTGTGGGGAAGATGCTGTCTAGATTGTTTCTTTTTATCTCTGAGGAAATTCAGGGTATTGATAGGTGAAATATTGAGGACAATTAAGAAAGGAAAAAAGCTGGTCTAAAAAAGCCATATTTGGTAGGTACTTGGCTGGCTGGTGTATTCAATCTGAGAGCTAAGTTTTTCTCAAAGGAAAGGGCAGGAGCAGAGCAGCTATGTATCACAAACAGAGGCTGCTGTTGTTTTCATCTGCAGTCTGCTGAAGATGATAGTAATTAGAAGCTTCTCTGCATAATTTTTTACTTTTTTCAGTGTAGATTTTAAGGCAATTTTTGTTTATATTTCATGTATATTTTTAATGAAATACCTGGTTGGGGAGCTACTCTTGTCATATCCCTCTGCAAATTCACAAAATCTTGCAAAGAATCTTGATGAGGCTAAGCATAATGATTCCAGTGAAAGAGATGATTATGGAAAAATATTTTTTCTTTGTTTAATGCTGGTAGATCAATAGATAAATTATAGAGCTCCTTTTCTGAGCTGAAGGTAACTATTAAGTCTTGATTAGAAAGGTCTTAGGGCTCTTTCATAAGGTCAGGAAATCCTGTGTTTCATGACAAGTACTAAAGTTCATTAAAACACAATGATCTAGGAGGAAATAAAGAAAAAAAAAGATGCTTCAGTATTTTTAGTGTCTTTTCATGTGTTTGTGCGGGCGATACTCTATCAGAAGGAAATCTGTACTGCTGCTGCTCACTGTGCTTATTTAAATGAAGGCAGTTCTAAATTGAAACTTCAATGTAAAGACATTTTTAACCAGATTCTCAAGACTGTTCCTAACCATATTCAAGGGCATTTCTCAAGGGCATTTCTAACCAGATTCAGTGAGGGACTAGTTCGAGGACACAGAGGACATTCTGGCATCTTAGAGTCTCATGCTCATGCTTGCGGCATCCATGTGAATGCAACGCTTGCTCGTGAATAATCAGTGAAGTTCTGTGTTTTAATTATTCATTAAGTCTATCTTATAGCACTTCATGACCACAGAACAAATATCAGACAGTGGCCAGCAGAAGATTCAAGATTTTCAGCTATCACAATATCATCAGAGGCAAATTCAGAAAATGTGGACTGGATGAGTGAACAGTGAGATGGATTGAAATTCGGTTGAATCCCAGAGGGTCATAATCAGTGGCACAGGTTCTAGTTGAAGGCCTGTTGAAGGCCTGTTACTGATGATGATGTCCTCCAAGGTTCAATGCTGGGTCCAATACTTAGCTTATCTTTGAACTTAGGTGAAGGGGCAGATGCCTCCTCAGCAAGTTCACTGATGACTCAAAGCTGGGAGGAGTGGCCAATACCCCAGAGGGCTCTGCAACCCTTCAGAGGAACCTTGGCAGGCTGGAGAGATGGGAAGGGAAGAAATTACTGAAGTTCAACAAGGACAAATGCCGAGTCCTCCACCTGGGGAGGAATAACCCAGGCACCAGGACAGGCTGAAACTGAGCTACCGGAAAGCAGCTCTGCGGACAAGAATCCGGGGGTCCTTTTTGACAGTAAGCTGTCCATGAGCCAGCAGTACCCTTGTGGCCAAGGGGCCAAAGGTGTCCTGGGGTGCATCAGGAAGAGCATTCCAGCATGCCAAGGGAGGTGATCCTGCCCCTCTACTCAGCCCTGGTGAGGCCTCACCTGAACTGCTTTGTCCAGTTCTGGACTCCCCAGTACAAGAGAGACATGGAATTCCTTGAGTGGGTTCAGTGGAGGGCAATGAAGATGATTAAGGGACAGGAGCATCTCTCTCACAGGAAAAGGCTGAGAGTTGAGGCTGTTTAACTTTGAGAAGGGACAATTGAGAGGGAACCCTATCAATGTCTGTCAGTGTCTGAAGGGAGGGTGTCAGGGGATGGAGCCAGGCTCTGCTTGGTGGTGCTGAGCAGTAAGACAATGGGCAGAAGCTGATGCATGGGAAGTTCCACCTGAACAGGAGAAAGAACTTCTTTATTGCATAAGGGATAGAGCACTGGAGCAGATTGTCCTGAGAGGCTGTGGAGTCTCCCTCACTGGAGATATTCCAGAACCATCTGGACACAATTCTGTGGTATGTGCTCTAGGATGCCCCTGCTTGCGCAAGGAGGTTAGAACAAATGACCCAATGTGGTCCCTTCCAACCTTACCCTGTCTGTGACTCTGTGACTCTGATTCTGAGGTGTTTGTGGATTTATTTTATAAAAACACAGTCTTTGAGTACAGAGAGCTGAAATGAGCAGTTCCGCCAAGACTTAATTCCATTTTATGACTAAGCATGTGGCATAATCTGCCAAACCATATTAGTGAGGGCAGAGTGCTGCTATCTTTGTGGATTTTTGAAGAATCTAGACCATCCTCTACTGAGAGCAAACCTTAGGCTAATGTTGACAAGAGAAAAATAACTATGGAAGAGAGAGATTTCAAGGATTTCAGTGTATCTGCTGGCATGATAATTAAATTCAATAAGTTCCTTCTATATCCACAGTTTGCTACTGTTAGTGCTTAATGAGGGCTTAAACTTTGCTAGTAAAGGTTTGCAAGAGAAAGTAGGGAAGCATCATGCAGAAAATCCATACCTTGCTCTGAGTCTTTCTAATGCACTGAAATTCATGCGTATATCCTGAGAGGATTGTATGCAAACTTTGTACCCAAACTCATGCGTGCATGTCTGAATTCTAAAGTTACAGCAGTATTCAAGCACTTCTAACCCCAAATAATAGAAAAGAATACCAGATGCATTTGGTGTGAAATGAATAAAATGCAAAACAGCTTTGAAAGGTCCTTGCCTGAAGACAGAAATCTAAGAATAAGTATTTATTTGCTATAGGGATATATATGAGTTGAAGCTCTCTAAATACCAGATATTTTCAGGGTCATTAAAACAATGTTATCTTTTTTTTTCATTAATATCACCAGTCGTATAAGACTGACAAAAAGACAGATGAGGTTTTAAGGACTATAGTGCCACTTTACTTAGTGTTTCATATGCATTATTTTATAAGCCTTAATTTATAAATATATAATTGGATAAAGTTCTGTCATTATGTCTTTTTCACCATGATTATCTTGTCTGTCCTGTTGGTATAGAATTTTTGTGTTTATAATTTTTTTCCATAATTACTGAAAATTTGGCTTCACTAAGACTCAGTTGACTGTACCAATTTTCATTTTGCTAATTTATTAATGATTTTGACTCCAATATGGTGTTAGGCATACAGTAGAAGTAAAAATTACTTCATGGGTCACAAGTTATGATTTAATGCAATGATGAATGTTTTAAAATTATGACCATGTCTTCTAGACCATGTCTACTAAAGTTAGAGAACCATGAGATAGGGTGTACTCATTTAATTGCGCAAAAGTTGCACTGCTCATCAGCCTATATTAATATCACAGTCTATAAAAATACTAAAACATTATAATGTTGTTTTGTGCCAAGAGATTATTAAAGGATACTGAATAATTCCATAAAATAATAAAAAAAAATAATACTGATTATCTGCTCAATGGCTAAAATAGTGGGAGAATTACTTTGCTTCCATTCAGAGCGAGGTCAATAAAATTTTTTCTTTGTTATTTTGACCTTACCCATTACAGAAAATGGAGTAGATGAAATGGAAATAGAAAATGAATTTCAAATGACAAAATAACACCATGGTGAATTCTGGAGTCATAAGTGCTATGGAACAGAAAGTAAATATTAGCCTTAAGCTATATTAGCTAAAATTATTTTAGATAAAAAATACATTCAACTGTTTATTTAATAGTGAGGCCTAAGATGCTGAGAGAAAATCACTGAGAAGTCCTTGTTTCTTTTATCTCCTTGGTTTTGTAAATGACCTCTGGTACCAAAAAAATTCCAGCTATATTTCTTTGTCATACATTATGACATTATTAGTTTATATATATATAGATATATAGATATATATATATACTTTATAGAATTAAAAATCTTTCACAATCAGATCTCTTCAAATGGTTTTAAGGATATGATTTTATTTTTTTTCAAGATCACTGTATCACAGAATAAGCTGAGTTGGAAGGGACACACAAGGATCGTGCAGTCCACCACCTGGCCCTGCACAACATCATCCCCAAGAGTTACACTGTGTGCCTGACAGCATTCTCCAAAAGCTCACTGAACTCTGTCTGGCTTGGTGTTGTGACCACTTCCCTGGGGAGCCTGTTCCAGTGCCAACCTCTGAGTGAAGAACCTTTCCCTAATATCTAACCCTGACACAGCATCAGGCCGTTTCTTTGGGTCCTGTCACTGATCACCACAGAGAAGAGATCAGTGTCTGCCTCTCCTCTTCCCCTCATGCGGAAGTTGTAACTGCAATGAGGTCTTCCCTCAGTCTCCTCCAGGCGGAACAGACCAATAAAACACTACATAAGAATTGCACTATATACTGCTTGATTTGTTTTGAATCTTCTAGATATATTGAAGGTTTTCAGACTAAATTTTTTCCAGCAAAATACTTTGCTCCTAAGAGGCAGAAAATACATATATTTACAGTGGTCACTAAGCCTATGCCCTGTCTGGGCACGATCTCTGTTAACTCTGTTCTTGTACCTGTTTGATTTTAAGAAACATACCATCGTGTTCTTGTTGATTTCTTGCTTATCATTATTTACTAAGCTACAATACACAAAAAGTTACAACTGAAAGGCAGATTAATAATTCATACCTCTATTACAAAAATCTGTAAATTGTATTCCAAGCAATGAGCTGCATCTGTTACCTAAAAATAAGAAGACAGGCACAGCATGGTAACAATTTAGAATATGGAGCATTGCACGGCAGGAAAGTTCCCATTGAGATGACTTTGGCTTAGATGAAAGTCCTAGCTGTCTACCTTCTTTGATTGAACAGTCTCATTTTTTAAAGTAAACACTACTGTATATTCTGTGAATATTGCCTGTCTCCAAGAATGTCAATAATTCTTTCTGACAAAGCCAAACTGAAAAGAAGAGGTTAGGTTGAGGGTACAGCACATATTGTCTTAGAAAAATTAAGTGAAATTTCTTCAGGAAGCTGTCTTTTTCAGATATATAATACTTGCCTAGAGACTAGAGTTATTTGTAATGTATTCTGTGCTGAAAAAAGTAATAATTTGTATCAACTTCAGTTAAAAAAATGTATTAGTTGACTTTAACATTCAAGCTTACATTAAAGACTGAAGCTATTACAAAACAATTTTAAGTCTGTCTGCAGTGCAGATGAAGAGGGACATATCACATTAATAACTGATGAAATCAAGAGGACTTTTTGCAAATTTCACTTAGATCTTTGTCAAGGAAAATAGTGGCAACCTCACAGCCAGTCTACCCTGTTCCTAAAAAGGTCTACATCTCACGGCATTTTGTACACAGACCTATAGATGTCTTCCTAGGAAAAACGAATGACATTTTGTCTTTATTGATACTGAGGGCAAAGGTCTCAATAATTTCACTGGGAAGTCACATGCAACATGCTTTGATTTTTTCCTCAAATTGGATTTTCAAAAACGAAGTTTAAACTTTAACTGAGTGCATGATCCTTCTTATGTGAGTACAATGACTAGACAATAATATATTTTTTCTCATAATTTCTGTTCTCCATTACCGAAGTGCCAAACAAAACACTTAGCTACAGGAGTCCTTAACCATCCTGAAGAATCTGTCTGCTTACATCATAAAGCAAGTACCCAAATTAGTGAAAGGGCATTTCAGTTGTTTGGAATGGCTTGTTGGTTTTTGGTTTGTTTTTTAAATTAGCCTGACTCAATGGCACCTCTATGCTGAAGTTTTTTAAGCAATAAAACAATTAATACGTACTACATACTGTGATGATGTAACATAACATAGTATTTGATGACTTTTCAAAATAATGGCAGAAAGCTCCCCAAGGGCAGGTATCAGAAAACAGATCATTCAGTTAAAAGCTGTGGTCCTTCTGCCTGTAACCCAAAGTGTCTCTTCTGCACAGTGGAAATACGTTCACAAGAAACACTGAGAAAATAATGTTCCAATTTTCCATTTTCCTTCTGCCCTGAGGTGCGAAGAGGCAAGTATTTTGGGGAAATCTCAAACGCAGAATATTTATATGGAATTCTGCCTGGCTAAAGATAGATAAATTAGAAACTGGATGTTCTTCTGTTCAGGCATCTTGTTCATTAAATAAGCAGAAATATATAATAGAAAGCTGCTTCTCCTTTCTTTCTGGGATGAAATAAATAAATAAATAAATAAATCTGGTACAAGACTCCTGGCCTGAATTCCTAAAACTGCTACAGTTTTAATGCAGACATGATCTACAAAATTTTCATTCAACCACTGGGGAAAAAAAATCCTGATTTCTGCAAAGTCAAACCTTAAGACATTAGACTTCTATTTTCTGGAGGAAAAAATATGTTGCTTAGAAGCTCTTACTGAAGTAAAGATATTAAATGGAAATCAGTCATTTACGAACTCTACTGATCAGTCATTGACAGATCTAATAAAGAGGTATCAATTTCAATAGTACAATTCTTTTGTGTTAGATTGCTCCTAGTCTTTCTGGAGATTTCCTTGCCGAGCCATTTGGCCCTGATTTACCAGCCAGTAAGCCAAGACAGTCCAAGTGGCCAGGACGGGTAACAGTGATGTACTTTCTGTCAGCATCACACAGAATGTCTCAGTTATAAGCAAGAGTACACCTTAGAACTGAAACATCTCTCAGGTTATTTGTTCAGCAAGGCAAGCTGGCAAAGCCAATTCTATTGAAAAGTTCAAGGTGATAATGTGAGGTCAAGTAGCTCTTTCTGCTTTGGTTACAATGAACATATTGTGTATTTCTGTGAGCTTCTTTAAAACACCTTTTTCATACATGCAACATTTAGGTCATGAAGGTATTGCATAATGCTAACTTACAGTAATTTTTATGGGGTCTATGTAAATGCATGAAATTTTACTTCTCAGAGCTTTGCTGAAGGCTACACACTAATTAAAATAATAGGTATGCCAAAGTGTTTTCTTCTTCTGGGAATAAAAATGGTGGTGGAGTTGCAGCACACACTTTTAGTATATAGGAGGGCATAGACTGTAAGGGAAGGAGAAAGGGCAAAGGTTGCTTTGTTTGTAGAGTGCAAGTCCTGCCCATATCTTCTGTCTGCGACATGCGGACATCTGTCCATGGCGAGGTGATTGGAAAGCCATTCCTACAGGCTGCATCTCCTTCTATTCAGTGGGTTTCCCTGCCTCCACAACCTAGAGATGTAGATGGAGAAGAAAAAAAGTGATCAAAGCTAAGATGCCCTCAGCTTCATTTTCACATTCCCTTGAAGAGTAGGATCCGCAGAACAATAACAGCACTATTAGCAGGCAAAACCCAAATAGTCCCTCTGGGACCCTTAGAGTGGTCTCTTCTACAATTAACTCATAAAGCCAGTTCTGGATGGCTTCAGTCAACTTCTTTTCTAATATGTTCTCTTCAAAAGAGATTAGGAAATTATTCCTTGCTGTGTATTAATCATGTGTGATAAAATTTAATTAAAAATTAATCTTTGAAGGAAAATAATAGCAGAAGGTTTTGAGCCTAGATAGCGAAATCACTATTTGTTCTGTTTCACCATAAAAACCCCCAAACATGTAAATGTCTTCTTAAAAGATATAAATCTTTTGTTCTGAATTTCAACTTAAAAACCATTTTAAAGCATTCTGAAAACCTGTTCTTTTCCCTAATGAGAATATTTTTGCAATACACCAAGCTCTATGTTTCTACCAGACACGAAAGTTCTGCCCTACAGCTTATCACTCACTTGAGCACTATGTGTTTAAGCAGACCTTACTCAGCTTACTTGCCTCAGAATGTGTTACATATGTCCACTTCAGGGCTGTAACTAGGGTGAAATAGATAATATTGTTTGTTCCCAAAATGAATTTTTCTGCTTTATAGTTGACTAAATTTTCAGACATTTGAAAAATAAAACCCACCAAACCCCTGAATGATATGTTCATTACCTTTAGCTCTTTTTGTGCATTATTTATGATGCTAATACTAAAAGATGTTTTCTTGGCTTCCTAATATATCCTGGTGGTTTTGTTGAAAACAAGTGCTATTAGGCACCATTCCAAAGAAGTTTTAGCCTCAAAGTGGTAAGTTTGAATAAAAAAAAATTGAATTAGAAGCAACAGTAGTAGAGTTTGCACTATGAAAAACCTCAGTTCTTTCAAAATTTTATCCTCTGCACGTGGAAAACGGTATGTAATGTATATTTTTACTCATAAGTACTTTATTCAGAAGCATGTTGCCTTCTGGTCATCTACACAGAAGGTTGTTTCATACATTTGTCTTTCAACAGACATTTGTTTTATTCAAATTCTTTCTAACCAGAGTCATAGCCTCTGCTCCCAAAATCATCTAAATTCCAACGGTAAATAAACAGATCAAGAATTCTGTAGCCTTGTGTGTAGGATTGGATAGTTCCTCTGCAGCCATCTTATGCTCTTGGATGAGAGAAGCTGCAAAAAAAATTTAGAGAATTTCCAGTAAATTCTACAGCACAGAAGAGACAAAACCAGACTACATTCAATTCTGATGCATTCACAGCTACCTGTGTGGGAAAAGAGGCAGCATTCTTTTTGAAAATGAGATATACGTGATTTTACAATCTTTTGGAAAAATGTTATAAATTCACTCATAGAATGCGTGAATTAGACACAGCTCTCTCTTGCTAATATCTCTAGTTTCTTTTCCTGTTTGTAAGTTTTCAGTGTTAGCAGGCATGTGGATTTGACAGAATGCAAGGGTCTCTTACTTCTCTATGGTTTTTAAATTAAGTAATACAAAAAAAATATTCTGTTAACATATGTGTTCAGATATAATCTTGAGTGAAATTGTAAGATGATTCTATATGTAGTGGACTATGATCAATATTTAGATGGTATTGGAATGTAAAATTACTTTTACTATCTCTGTTCTTTTTTCTTCAGCCTTCCCCCTTTCCTCTTCCCCATTCCTTCTTCCCTTCCCTTACTTTCCCTTCTCTTCCTTTTCCAGAATTTCAAAAGATGCTTAATAATATATACTGGCTTAAAGTGTTTTTCCCTTCCTTAAAATTAGTACTAGAAAAAGAAATAATTTATGTAGATACAACAAAACAGAGTACATCCAGATAGAGCACAAATAAATTGTCACAAACCAGGAGGCAGGTGAGAGTGTTTAAAAAGTAGCTGAGCTTCTCTAATGTCTGGAAATTGGATTTTTGCTTCCTTATATATTCTCCAGCACCTTACTTTTGGCATCATTCACATACCTGTAGATTAATACAGTGTAATTCGATATTGTGGTTTCACAATTTCTTTAAACATTAAAACTGTTTACTGCAATTGGACTGAATATTGCTTTTCATTTGCCTTGAAACATATTTATATTTAAAGCTATCCAACAAACTAAGCCAGACTTTGCTGCATGAGTAATAAAAACATTGTACAAGCCAGTTTTTAATTAAACTAAACCAATATTTCAATAGCTATCTGTGCAAAAGGACATGAAAATAAAAAATTTTGGAACTATTGCTTCATTTAAATGACTGGAAAATTATTAGAGTTTTATAGTACAGAAGGAAACTCCAATGAATTATTTGCAGCAAACAATTTGTTTGTGGAATCCAAGGCAATTCTATTTTATTGTACATAAATTGAACATAATCTTCATTCATTTGTCCATTTAACAAAAATGACATGCTGATATTTCAACATACTGATTATTTGTTAAAAGGCCAACTGTCTGTGTTTCCATGGAAATTCTCAGGCATCTTATCACAGCACATTCTCAAAATCTGAGCTGGGTTATTTGTCATTTTCTTATATATGTCTTATAGCTGACATTACATTGGTTTTAGATTTAATTTCAACATTGTTTTGCTGAGCCTGCTGTACCAATGACTATTGGACATTACACATTACAAATTTTAACCATGTTTGTAAACAGGAATTAAAATGACAAACACAGAGTACACTGGGGATAAACTATTTCTGCTACTGTTATCTGCTGTTGAACATTTTTCCTTGCATTCTACATCCTAACAGAAAACTACTCCATACATTCTTATTATCCTGTTCCTCTGCCCACAATGTACGCTTCAGTAGGAGGTGCAGGTGTCCAGTGACACTGAAAATCAGGCAATTAGTGTCTCTGTTATGGTACTGAGGCCTGATTAGCCTCTGCCTTGTGAATAACCCCTTTGACTTGTGAGAATTATTTTCATGCAGTTTATTGCTGTAGTTAAACTCCTAGTTTCAGCTGGGGAACAGTTAGAAGCTGCTGTTTTCTTCTTCCAGTAGATGAGTTGATATTTTAAATAAGCCCTCCATGTATTATTAATAGTAGATCATATTATAAAGGGAACACAGACCCTAAGAAATACATTGGGTTTTTTCTGCTCTCTGGTAGTAAAAAGGCGACTCTTAAAGTCAAGTGAGAAAGGAACAGTAGCTGCCAACAGAAGGTGGGTTTGCCTCAAGAAGAAGGAAGAGAAAAGGAAGGAGGGGAAAAAGGAGAAGCAGCAGCACTAATTTCTTGAGGAAAAAGAACACGGAGTGCAACTCACCGCAGTGAGCATGGATCACAGACTGACTTCTCCAACAGCGCCTTGTCCAGGCAGTTCTTACAGATGAGCATGGTTCCTTTCTGTTTAGTACTTAGGTTTTTTTAGTTTAGTACTGAGGGGCTCCACAGATTTCTAGAACAGCCAGATGAAAGGATAAGAGCTCTCTGTGTAGACTTACTAAATTAATTTCTGTTTTTCATAGGGTACAGAACAGCAAATAGACTTTTTTATACTAAAGCAGTGCATCTCTTGTAAGACTGTATTTCTATACAACCATATCTCGGTGTTTATTGTGGAATGCTGGTACAGATTTTGATGCTTACATGCAGTTTTACTAGCTCTCTTCTTTTGTAACAATCCTTACAAGCACACTAGCAGCAGTAACAGCACTTGTTTTTGCTGGTATTCTAATTTTTACTTACAGCTACAAGAGAAAAAAATGACATCATTGTTCTATGACACAGAGCAGCTGTCAGGTGAGTAAAAAACTTGGACTGTGTTCATGGCTTTCATGCAGAGAGGATTCAGCCCTGCTTATATCACCACCTTGACTTCACCTGTGCTAAATCACCCACTGAGAGCATTATTTTTATAAGCCCTAAGCATAAGCCTAATTTGTACAGTAATTCTGCAGAACGGATTTTCTTTGTTGTATCACTGTGTCTCATCTGTTAAGAAGGATGGCACCTTAGTTACTGCCGTAGTCCTCTTTGTCTTAGTGTTCTTCTGCTGAAGTCTGCAGAAACACTCTTATTTCCTTTAGTGGGAGGAGAGTTTTGTCAGCACTTTGTGAAAACCATATGCTGAGTGCACAACTGGCCATTAGCTTTAATCTGAAAGTATAAATTTTGTTTTAAAAAAAATTCTAGCACTGTAGCAACATCCATTAAAATACTGCATTTAGTGCACACAGTCACCATAAGCAGCACATAACTTTTTTTTCTGGAAGTACATTAAAAGGAAAAATGGGTGACACTCCAGGAAGCAATCTGAGTTATAAGCAATAGTTATAAAATAGATATGACTTATTGCAATTCACGTGTAGTTTCTGAATGCAAGTAAGAAAACTAAAATTCCAGAGATACAACATTATATGACAGAAGTCAAGAAAGCTCATGCTATCATGGTCTTAAACACCAAAGACCAAAACTGCTGTCTTTGGATCACCAGATCTCAGATAGCAAAGTTCTGTTTTCATGAAATTTCTGATGCTTTTAACAGCAAATAAAGAATCTCTCTTAAATTTTGATTTTTTTTTCTTAGTGTTCACTGTCACAATCTAATACCAGTCTTTACAGTAACTATACCTCAAAACGAATTAGAGTGATACAGTAGATTGTGTGTTTTTGCAGCCTAAGTGTCTCCTCTTAAATTCAAGATTACAAGGATAACGCAACCGGGGGCTTGTCAGCACAAGCCCCGGCGTGCCCTCGGGCAGAGGGGACGCAGCGTTGGCCTCCACAGCGTCCTCGCTGGACGGCTCAGTGGAATCGGCGTGGGATGGGTGCGTGCGCTGGCTCCTCCTCAGAGGAAGCACGTCGGG
>NW_008240046.1:15136350-15190723 GCF_000691975.1 Corvus brachyrhynchos | reverse complement strand
GGTGCGTCTGGTGTGAGTTCCAACAGGTTTATTTGCAGGAGGGATCATGGAGCAGCAAATGCCCCGAGGAGACGCGGGCTAGCCCCCTTTATGGGGGCGTGGAGTAAGGCAGGAAAAGGGAAAACAACCAGTGGCGTACAAGCAGAGGGGAGGATACAATTTTTCAGAACAAATGGGGAAAACAGGGAGGCAGGAGTCATAACAGGGAACCAATTAATAACTAAAAAAGGGAGAACTTTCTGGAACAGGGAGAGGTAACCTAGACCTCAGTGATCTCGTCTGGTCCGCCTTCCGATCCACTGTCCTGGGTGGGGAAATCCACCCAGTGGATAGGTCTGGTTTGACTGACATTTGATGGTTTCAGCCTGAGAGCAGGCTGATGCACCCCAACACAAGGACATTATTGTAATGGTGCACTGAAACCTACATGGAAAATAATTTCATCAACTACAACCTATAATTTCCCAATTCCATTATTGTTAAGCTCATCAGCAGAAAAAAATCTTGTTGAGGATCAGCAAACACCTTGAAGAAGCTGTAGTATGAAAATCCATGATCCTACAGACACACATTCCAAAATACAATCTATCATATCCAGTTAATTAAAAGCTTTTCTAGAAACTAAATGGATGAACTCTATAAAACACAATGTACCACAATAAAACCACATAATCAATAAACAATAGAGACACCCAGTCACAGCTGGAAGAACCTCTTTCACAAGAAATAGTTTTTACTTGACCTCTCAGTCCAGGATGTCTAAAGGAATATCTAAAGAATAAATTCAAAAGACAAGCCTGGGAAGTAAATTTCATCACTCACTGAACATTAAAAACCATAGACTTCCATGGAAATACAGGTTATAATTTTTTCCCAGTGTGAAAATCTCCCAGAGAGTGAAAATCTCTCCAGATTGCACAAGATCTAACCATTTTATTGCTTATTTTTACTAGTCTACTAGTGCTTTATTTTCCCATTAGCTCTGATTAGCAAGTTCACATTTAATTCAGATCTTTTGTCTTGAAGTCTATTTATAAGATTTTCTTCTATGGAGAAGTTTGATATTTCTATTCCAAATCTGAACCACTAGCATGCAATGAAATGTTCCAGTTTTTCATCAAGTGTATCAGTCCTGGAATAAAATATATTCTCTCTTTCTACAAGTTTTGCTATGAAGTGCAGCAGGCTCATAGATTTCAGATTCAAGTTGAGCAACACCAACCACTGATCACATATTTGGCTGAACTCCAGTTTGGATAGTAAGAGGGCATAGCATCTCTTTCAGGACTTCTAGAAAAAAACAAATACCTGATTCCTCCTAACAGGCCTAAATAATGTTCTATTCAAAAAGGTCGGATTTTTTTTTTCTTTTTTTTTACTTAAAATCTTTCTCTTGTCATTTTTGTCCTCCTCCTTTGTGTGTTACAGTGCGGATACTGCAACACGCTGTATCAATCAACGAGGCCCATGGAAAAGAAATATCTATGGACCGATTCTTGATAGATGTTTCAGAGAGATGTTTATTTCTCCAGCCGCATGGCCGGGGCTCTGCCGAGGAACTGCCGCAATCACGGGACCCGAGGGTCCTTGCCCGCGCAGGGAACACAAACCAACCAATGGGAACGAGGCTGAGCAGGGGCAGGGAAACCCCGTGTCTCCCCTCAGGGCCCCTCTCCCAGGACCCCACGGCAGGGGGGAAGGGACCCCGACATTTGTGGGGTGGGGAAGACATAAAAGACATTCCTCAGAGTGCTTGACTAAATTTTTAGACCTGGTGTCTCCAGAAAGTTTGAATGATACTGTTACCCCCAGATGAGAGGGATATTTCCATGTTTATTTTTGCACTTTCTCCATTCTATTTCTATGAGTTTGACACAAAGACTGGTCAGTTGGCTTCATCTGAGTCATAAGGGTACTCCATGGCTTTGAGTCCTGCTTTCAACACTGTGATCAGCAGGTTTTGGAAGTCATTTGCTTCTGGTCTCCTCCAACATATTTCCTAGGCAAAGGGCACTCTGTCTGTTTGTTCTTCGCTGGAGATGTAACCCTAGCAGCCAGAATTGATGATGCATGCTAACTGATCTTGAGACACATTTTGATAGATTTCCAGACCCAGGTCTAAAACTAGGTTTTAAGTGGTATTTGAAAGGAACACTGTATAATATAAGCAGGAACATAAACAGTAAAATTTAAATCTTCATTCTTTACTTTCTAGTATAAGAAATTTTGTAACTGCAACACTGTCCTGTTGCACCTTTCTCTCAATTCTTGCTCCAGGGACATTTCCAGTTATGCAAGAATCTTATCCTGCATTTTCTATTGTACATATTCTGAATAACTTCCTTTTCTTGGTCTAGGGGAGTTTTCATCTCCATCATGGGGAAAACCTTTCCGTATTTTTCTTGTTTTCTTCGCACACCATTCTCTGTGTCTTTTCATCCCCACTCTAATGCCCTTTTTCTAATAATTACTTAAGTAATTTTAAATTATTCTAACCTCCTTTACAGCAGTCACAGAGAAAACCTCAGCCTTCAGCTACTGTGTTCTCCTATTATATTCTCTCTACTGCAGAAAATTTTTCATCATTCTATAACACATAAGAAATTTTTATTAGATAGACATGAACATGAAGAAAAAATGTTCATAAAATAACTCCATAACATGAAACTGAAATCTCTGAGCATCCAACAACAGATTCCACAAACATTGTCAGCATCTTGAAACACAGACAAGACAAGAACTTAGTAGGGCAAGATAGGAAAAGGAGGGAAGACACACCAGCTGTAATGATGTCCCCTTTAACTTCTTTTCTTTGATGCTCATTGAGTACATTCATATCTAAAATGGTTTTGGAATAGTAATGCAAGGGCCCAGTACTCATCAAGCAAGGGCAAAGCCAGCCCTTTGTATGTCTTTATCCTCTTTAAGTAAATAATAAGCAGATCTTGTGGTTTTCTTGTGGTTATAACACAAACAACAATGGGATCAGGTAATAAATAAACATCTCCCACAGATCAATGTCACTGAGGTACAATTTTGTACTTCAACACTTGTGACTGCCAGTGCACTTGGCAATTGCAGTTCCAGTATTTACCTTCTGAAACAGGCATGGGAGAAATAATTCAATCAAATACCAACTACCCTTTCCTCTACTCTTCTAAAAAGTTCCACATATCCCAAACATCATGTGCCTAGTTTCACCATGGGTGCTTGAGTGAGGAGAAGATACCAAGATTTATGATCTGCAATTTTTTACAGATAACATCTCATCCCTGCTACTTTCAATATATAGAAATAGATACCCTGCTTTATTTAGTGCCATTCAAAACTTAACCAGAGGATAAAGTGTGGTATATGACAGATGTACAGATAAAAAATACTCAACAGATAATTGCTCTCTGCAATATTTTGTCTCTTTTTATTGATAATGCAAATAATTGAGTCAAGTAAAATAAACTAAGGCAGATAATGTCGAGATATCTGAGTGCACTCTACATGGTTGGCATTTTGTATATACAATTTAAGAAATTAACATGTTTTTTCTGAAGAACAAATCAAGCTGTCAAGCATCAATTTTTCAAAAGTAAATGTCTAACTAAGGAAAGAATTTTGTCCTGTGTGTTCGAGAGAGATTATGCTTAGGAGGATAAGGTGGAACTGCAAATATTCAGATGATTTATTATCATTTCCCTGAAACAGGGAAACAAATGGAATATGAGGAATGTTATCTCCATCTCATGCGCTAAGGAGCAGGCCCATACAATGATACACAGAAGCTTTATTAAAAATTCATTAGACTGTAAAGCCTCTCATTTTGTAATCAGAATTAAGTAGTTTTCTAATGTCATTAGCTGGAAGTCAATTTAAACCACTATCAGCAGCTGCAACACACTCCAAAATGCTAAATTGAATACAACAAATGTTTCCCACTATTTTTTTATTAGAAATATTAGAATTTCATATTGTGACTCAAACCCACACAGCAGTGATACCCCTAATAAATAAATTTCCCATGAATTTATTTACTAGTCATATTTACATTGGTCAAAGAAGGCAAAGGAGTTTCAGAAACAGAAATCCAGTGTCATGTTTAATTTCTGAGCCAATAGAATATTGATGCATGGAAAAGCTCACAAGGTGTGCAGTTTTCTCTTGTAGGATAGCCAGGTCCCTTGACGGTAACAGCCAAGTGCAGTAAGCTACAGCAAAGAGATCCTAGAATAAAGAAATAGTAACTTTCAAAAAAAAACCAACAAAAACTTTTCAATATGAATGTATTGTATTAGTTAGGAAGATAGTTGATACTGGTAGAAGCTATGGCTTCTCATGTAAGTATCTGTCTTTGATTTGCTTCCGTGCTAAGGCATTAGCTGTGATCTTAAACAGATTTTTTTTATGTAGGCAAAAATAGCTTCATTTTTCTTAAAAAATATGCTTATAGCTAAGTATTACTAAATTTACAAAGCATAAGGAAAAATAATTTTGTAATATAATTATTTTAGTTTGAGAAATAATTGTGTTCTTCTAAATTAGTTTTTTTGAAAAGGATCTAATTTTCTGGGAAGAAGGAAATGGATATTTCCCTTCAAATGAATTAATCTTTCTTAGGGAACTCAGGCAAGTTATCAAACAAATTACTAGTAATTTTTAAAAAGTCCTTTAGCTGATTGTGCATACATCTCAGTGGTATTAAACGAGCTCACATCAGGTATAACCTCTTGGCCTCTCATATGGCATGTGCAATTATTCATGTTTTCAAAGAATATATCCTTCTTACACTATCTTAACCTAATCAAAATATATAAGAGAATATATCTTTTAGAGTCATGAATTCAGTATTAGAAATGGCCCCCACACTGAGTTCTTGGCTGGCCACTTATATTTAAAAATTTTATGTAGATTGTCCTCTAAAATATATATTGCCTAATTTGATACTTTGGCTTTGACATTTACTCTAAAAGAGTTTCCCGCAGGCATAGTCTCCACTCAGTGTTGTTGACTGGTCCTTACAAAGTGATGAATTATTCCATTTTTAAAGTATTCAGTCTTTTGTACCTGAAACATCCCAAAATCTCCAAGGAAGCTACTGATGGCTTTTACATACTGCGTTTCCTTGCATTTCAGAGACAAAAAAATAAAAAAATATGAAAATGTCCTGCTCAAACTAGAAGTGGATCAGTCTGTTTTGGAGAAAAATGCTGGGTTTTTTTTTATTTTTCAAGTAAATTACAGGTATCAAGTATGTTTCCATTTGATTTCAGCTAAAGCAGTATTTCTCTTGAACACCAGCAATAAAATGTCACAGAACTTGGAATCAGATGTAACATTTGCTAATATTGTTTAACAAATATTTAAGATGTGTGTAATCAAGGAGACCTTTACATGAAAGGGCTCATATCTAACTTACTCATCTGTTGTAATAGGTTCTCAAAAGAATTTATCAGACAAACTGAATTTGAAGGATCACTAAACAAGCTCTTCTGGCATGTGCAATAAAGTGTTTGGGAACAGAGTATATGAGGAAAAGGAAAACACAGACAAACAGAAGCAGATTTACTGCTGCACAATCCTGTGCTGCCACCAATCTGTTTCCTGTTGAACCCAGGACATGGCCAAATCCTCAGGTGATCCCTGCTTGCCCTGGATCAACAGGGATATTCGCTGCCAATTCTTCAACAGCTGCCAGACTTGCTGAAGTTGGGGGTGAGTACACAGCTAACTGTGTGGGTAATTACCATGTGTGCCATGGCCTTTATGAGAAAACAATCCCTTTTCCCTCTCCCCAGATAAAAATTGCCACCTCAAAGCCCAGGTTTGGGAGGCTATGAACTTTAATGCCAAATCTTTTGCCACGTTCCTTCATTATTCTTTATACCTGCATATTCTGCTAGGATCATAAGCCAGCTACACAGTTTAAAACTGGGTATGAAAAATCACTCATTATGGTCTTGAATCAACATGTACATTGGGCAGATCATCTCGAAGAATTTCATCCCATCTGTAGCTCAGTCTGCCGTGGCGACAGATTTCAGTCAGGAGCTGAGTGGGGCTAGTCGATACCCCTTCATGCAAGTTTCACTCCCCTGTGTATTTTCTGTTCATGTAAAAGTCTTGTTTCTACCCTCTGTCATTCAACTTTTTAATTTCATTCTCTAATTTTTTAAATTGAAAAATACCAGACATGGTGCAAGTCTGACCTCTGACTTCACTGATGACACTATATCAAGCCCTCATTTCACAGGTGGGCTCTAGAGCAGTATTCAATATGTATTGGTACAATTGTTCTAAAGATGCTAGAGTATAATGGTAACTTTATACAAACATTTGAAAGATTATAATTCTGGGACGAAAATACTTTGCAGTCTTAGTGACAGATAATGTGCTCTTTTAGAAAGTCAGTTCGTTATAGGTATATGGCCTTAAACACCCCCCCTGTGCTTTGGTTTAGGCAAACGTAGTTTTAACCTATTTGCACTACTTTATAACTTTTTTTTTACAGGATTATCTCTACTACTTTTCTTCTAAGCTTATGGTTATAGTGTTAATATGATCCAATGAAAGCAATGGATACAAATTTCTCCTTACATTTCTTATATTTAAATTGTATTCCTATGCAGTCCTTTGAGTAAAAGGCTGTAAATTTACTGAGCAAAAACAATAAGTAAATTTTTGGTCTTTATAAGTCTTATTTCAAGTAACTAAATCATGACAATATAAGTAATTTTTAATATGACTGATGTGGGTTGACATCTATTGTAAGACAGATGCATCTCAAAGCCTATTAAAGAAGAGAACGGCCTATTCTTGTTCCCTCTTGATGGGATTATCCAGCCATAAAAGATGAATTTCTGTGGTTTAACATATCATTCCACTGATTATTACCAGCACAGTGAAGTGGTAAATACAAATGCTAATTTCAACATACTTTCAAAGCAAATTTTTAAAGTTTGATAGGCTCTCATGGTGTTTTAAATTAAAATGCAAGGTACTGTAAAATCCATTTTATTTACAAACAAAAAATGGCAATACAAATGCAAAAGATACTGAAATGTAAAGCTTATCAAACAATACGAAGAATAAAAAAACTAATGGAAATAAAGTTAATACAGAGATAACACCATTTGAAGCAGTGATCAGGGAGTGTGAAAGGAATATGGGAATCAAAAATCTCACTAGTGTTGTGGGAAATAAACCATCTTGCATGCAACAAGCAGCAATAATCATATTCACTTTAGAAGGTTATGTTATAAGACAGAGAATTTACCAAAATATTAGTAATTAGTATTTTTTGTCTTCCATTTTTAGGTGCTAACTTCTTTTCTCACTGTATATTCAATGTTTCTTTGGATTAGAATTTAAGATAGAGACATTTTTCTTTTTCTGAGAGTTAGAATAAGCTCATCTATTTCTAGAAAAATCACAAATTTAGAAAGTTCTAAAAAACCTGCTACTTTTATTAATTGAGGTTTTGAGCTTCTTTTTATTTATATCCAATTTTCTGCTTTTGCAGTCAGTTTTGTTCTCTCCTTAGCCATTTTTTTACCATGGTTTTTGCATGTATTTGTATGAAAGAAAATAGTTTTATACACCTATATATAACTTCATACCATATATACAATTTATAAAGTTATTAAAAAGTACATTCTCAATTCATTTTAGTTGAATGAATTTATTCGGGGAAATTCACTTGGTATTTTGGAAAATGTCCACAGATGTTGAGGATATCAAGATCAGGAATCTTTTGACTTCTTCCCAGTATCGAAAAAATTAACAACGGGATGTGTGTTCAGTTTCTGTAAAATGTAGTCATTTGCCATTTTGTCAGATCTGATGATCAACAACATCAGAGATCGCAAACCACTGCTTTCCAGCACCTTGTGGAAAGTTTCTTTTCTCCTGCAACTTTTGCTGTAGAGCTGGACACATAAACATGTAGGAAAATGGACGATACAGAAGAGCTCTCCTTTGAGAAATGCCTACTTTCACTTTTGTGAGAGTGTTTTTGTGTGTCTTTCTGGACAGCTGTCTAACTCAGGTTAAAGATTTTTTTTGTTGGTTTTTTTTCTTTTGTCTTTTTCTGAAGTATATACTTACGGGTCAAAGCAAAGGTTTCCTTTACAGGGAAACATTCTAGTACCACTAAACACCTGAAAAATATGAAGGAATCTATCTTTTCACAGGAAATCTTCCATCTCAATTTTTTTCTCCTACATCTCATGTCTGCTTTTTCTTACACAATTCCATTAATGTGACAGGTATCCTCAGCTGCCAGTGAAGTAAGCAGTGTATGAAGAAAGGTTTGGGGAAAAAAAGGGAGTATAAAGGAACCTTTTGCAGCAGTGTGATGCTGGCAGTATCTAGGCTGCATTGGGATCTGCCTGTTTGCCTGTTGCTCAGAGGAGAGAAACTAGCATCCAGGAATCAGAGGCTCATAGCAATATCCGTGAGAGTGAAGGGGTTACACATTCTTTATTCCAGAGGAATAACCAGCAAAGCTCAGAGGATTTCCAGCTGTGTCCTGTCTAGAATAACAGAGAGTTTGAGCTTAACAAAGCTCATTTGATTTTGCTCATTGATTTTCATGTGTATTTTAGCATAAAAACATTCACAAACTCCAGTATTTACAAAATGTGAAAATGAAAAGGTGGTGAAAGTAGTGAGATTGTTCTTGAATCTGAATGAATTCTTACCAGTTTTTCCTTGGCAGGGCACAAACACCTGTGAACAGCAGCCAATGCACTACTTAAGTGACATTTAGTTTAAGCCCTCAGTGAATTTTGCTAATACAGAAACCTAAGGTCAGTCATTCTATTTTCCCCGGGAAGCAAAGTTGACTTAAGCAGCTTTTTCTCCCCTTGCCAATGATTTCCACCCCCTGTGACTTCCTGTCAGCTGCACTGGCAATAACATTGCAAAAATAAAGGAGGAGCTTTAAATAATATGAATTCGCCATGCAGTTCTTAAGGGAGAAGGGGTGGCAGGATTCAGAGGCCACTTATATCAGCCTTGCTGCCAGAGGAAATAATATGGAGCAATAGTCCTGTGCTTATGGTGTGTGAAAAGTAAACCTCAACACCTGCTAAGATTTTGAAAGAAGCTTTGAAAAATGCAGAACAAACACATATCTACTTTAGATTTGACCTTTCACCCATGTGGAGGATGCTCAGGCCTAAGTGCAACAGGCAGTTCAAGCAGAAAAATAAACCTCATAGGTAGCTAACTTCAAGAGTCTGAAGGATTACAGTTTAAATTATTAATTTAAGAAAAATTGACATACTGTGAGCATAGTGGACTAAGACATCTGTAACACTCCAATCATTAGTTAAGATACCGCAGAGATGATGATACACTGGAACAGATATGCAAACTGAACCAACCAAGTCTCATTATAAATCAACCTTTCAATCAGATACAGTCAACATTAGCAGAAGCCAGCATTCTTTATATACTGAATAAACTTATAATTTTTAATTTCCAGTGGCAAAAATCTGGCCGTTGTCACTAGGTGTAAAATGAAAGCAAAAATTATTTAAGCAAATGCCTTTGAAAAGTACAAGATTTTTCTTCTCTCTCTGTATGTATTCTCTGTGACATGAACCTCACCTTATTCCTTTCAACCTTGTCAGTTTTCATCACTGTTAAATCTCAGCAGAAACTGTGGGTTTAACAAAACAAAAACAATTTCTCCAGTTGAAAAAAAAAGAGTGTTTTTTTCAGGAGGCCTTTGATTTTAAAGAGTTTGCAAACATTTAAAAAAATAAATTGTGTAATATCCTTCTTGAATAACACTTCAGTATAGTGTTACAAATTAATGTGGAATTCCAGAAGCACTCACGTTAATGCAAAATGAGTTCATCACAATTACCATTATTACCATAAATACCAAAGGAATTAATAATGATTAGGGTGATATTTTAAAGCATTCTTCATTATCATGTGCATTGTTTGTAAAATTCCAGGGTGATGATCATTACTGCAAAGCTTCTCTTTGGGCAAGGTTCTCTTCCCAATGGAGGGATAGCTCAAAGCTAAATGCTTCTGAAGTCCCTCTGAAACCCTCAAAAATGGAGTTAGAATGCTTTGCACATACATTAGCTTGGAGATTGCTTTCCCTATAGGGTAAGTTTCAACAGTAGGCTTGATGTAAGTAAGAAACCCTAAGAAATAAGCACTCAAGACAAACTTAATTTTTTCCTGAATCTCTGGATGGTAACTAGCACAGTTCCTCTGTGAATGTTGTCGCTAGATTTGTGATAGGTGAAAAGCTCAAGGAAGCCTTAGTGAATTCTATGTAAATATGTTTACTTGTTCAGTAGTTTGAAAAAAAAGTCAAATTGTATAGCAGATAACCCTTTCAGCTGAAAACCCATTAGAATTTTTAATTTTTCGTAAGAATGAGATGTATAACACTATCACGCTTAACCTTCATCAGGAGAACATTTTAAAATACATTAAAAAAATTCAAATTATTGTTCTTCAGTATGTTAATGTTGGCAGCATGGGCTGCCTTTTGACTATTTATGCTAACTTACACAACACCTCTGATTTTAGACATGCATTGCTTAGGAAAGATAAGGCAAAAGTGGCTTATAGACATTACTCCTCATTTTTTCTCCCACTTTCAAGCATACAAGTTAACAAAATCATAGACATGGAAGAGAAAGTTTTATAAGCATGATTTACATCATGATAAACCTGCTTCTTTGGACAGTCCAAATCTTTCAATTTTTAGAATAGGGAACTTTGCAGAGGAACAGCCCAGAAAAAGAAACCAGTTGTGAAATTTTATTCTGAGTTTCAGTAGCTTTACAATTCTTTCCCTTACTCGTCTTATTTTCAGTGAATAAAATGGGGCAACCAGTGCAGATCCCACTTCTCATCCTGTCATGGTTCTATTCTCATGTCCTTAATGAGCTGCGACAGCTTAAAACTAATCAAAGAAAAAAAAAAAAAAAAAAAGGCAATAAAGGATCAGGTCCCAGTACATTGGCTCCCTACTTGACTAAATGATGCAACCATTGGACCTCAAAGGCTGGCAGAAGGGAATGGGAGGGAATGTGTGGCTGGGGAGAAGTGGGAACTAAGAGCTCACTTGATTCCCTCTAACAACTTTCTCAGGACATAAAAAAATCACAAGCAAAGCAAAAGTTATCAAAATTATAAATCCATATCAGTCCATCCCCATGGAAAATTCAGACTCTCAAAGTGGTACTTTTTATATAAAAGTCTTTGTAGAAGGCTTCAAAGCCTCAACTCTCAGTTAAGTGGTTGCTTTTTTGTCCTTTAACTTCCACTTTTACATCTCTATTTCTCTAAGTGAGAAATATTTGAAAATCCTAGACTTAAAATTTCCAAAGCGTTTAAGTCATAAATGTTTAAGTCATTGCTGGAAACAAAATTTGCCTTCTAACCTACTTACTTGGTTTTAGAAATTCTGTGCCTAGATGGTATGCTAACACTTGGAGATGAAATTTACTTACTACAGAGTTCATGCACAAGCATTATAAGCTTAGAGGTAGTTGATAATTTTGTGTTAAAATCAATTTCTGGTAGGAAATATCTTTATTTTTTTTTCCTAAGAAAGCATTTTTTATGGTGGAAAGAGTGAAAAGGATGGGTCCCTGGTTGCTCACCTAAAAGACTGCTTTCAGTTTCAATTTTTACATGAATGGTCCAAGTTCTTGGACCATTTGCTGCTTTCAGCAGGGACAGGCAGACTAAGCATCCGTGGCTCTTTGGCAGTAAGGCTGAAAGGATGAAAGAATCCTATCAATTTTTCTCAGTGAAAAAGCAAACCTCACAAGAGTCTTCAATCTGTTACTCAAAACAATGAAAAAATCCTTTTCTTTTTCACAGAAATATTTAATTTTCCTGGATAATCTATCATTTTTTTAAAACCTTTGTCTTCTTTTGACTGAATATACTTAAACACAGGACTCTAAGGCCTTTTGGCTGCTGGTGATATGCACCTGAGGGCAGATGCACAGGCGAGGTACACTTCCAACATGCTGTGGTGACAGGCTACTATGGCTGGGCATCATCACAGTTAACACAGATGGGGAATGGGATTTTACTGATGATTGTAGTTGAGAATGGGCCTTCCTTGCTTTCCCCAAAGTTAGAGCTGCCTCTGTTCACAGGTAAGGATATTTCTGTAAATCTAAAGCAGCTTTCTTTACAGCACTTGAGGCTCTGAGCTATGACAGCAAAATTCAACATGTGCTGGTTTGTTTTAAGTGTATATTTTATAAAGGTAAGCATGAATTCCCTGAGTCCAGAGCTGCTGAGAGGCAATAGTCATATAGGGATCCTTTCCACATTGTGATCTATTGCTGTTATTGAAAGTTTTTTGTCTTGTTTGGCTTTATTGCCCATCTCCCAGAAAAGGAAAGAGGGGCCATAGGTGAGGAAACTACATTAGTGACTGGATAACATTTGAATTTTCTTTTATTTGAATTTGAATAAAACCAAGAAGTTTGGAAGAAAGACAAACCATTAGAAAAGTACCAGCCAGGAATGTTTAAAAATTCTTTTCAGAAAAAGTAAGGGGAAGAGGTGTAAAGATCTTGCTATTAATGTGATTGGTACAAGGTAAATTCACGGCACATTGAGAGTCCACCTTTGATTGTATTTTGGCAACTTCCATTAAATGAATACTTCTTGGTAAGATGTAAAGAATTAGGTGCATTGCAAAATGCCTCTGTTTTTCAAGCTGACATAAATATTGTATTAATTAAATCTATTAAGAACGCTGAAATGAAATTTCATTAACTAATATCCCCTATTAGGATAATTATGACTAATTATAGTTATTAGACTAATGGTTTTAATCCTCAAGCACAATGTGTTACAGAAGGTTAAGAGGCTTAAGATAAATTGAAAATCAAAAGTATGATCAAACTCTTTTTTAATATTTTACACAGCCACCATCCCATAACGGTAACTATGACAGCAACAATTTCATTTTTTGCAACTCACTTCATGCTGGGAAGAAAGATAATTTTTTATGATTTGCTAGTGATTTTACCTTTCCAACAGGAAGTGTCCTGATTTCTAGACTGTAGGTGCTAATCAGTATGAAAAATTAACCTCTTACATGTTCTCGTAAAAGAAAACTGCATAATTTTATTAAAGTTTTCTGCAGAGAAGAGTGTCATCTTAAGAAAGCAAAACTCCACTCATATTAAAATGTGCTTTTTATGTAGCTGCACAGAACTACTGTTTCGGTATGTATTTGCTGATGTCTCCTATAGAGAGGTATGGACTATTTGAAAACTTCTGTTAGTAAATCAATATCCACTAGCACATGAGTAAAAAATGTGCTATACATGACCCTTGAATCCTTCCTTGGGGGAAAGTCAAAATCTTACCCGGCAATACCAAAACCTGTGTTACATAACAGAGATTTTTTTCTCCTTTTGTGGCTAGACAAAAGGGTTAAGTTTCTTGGGGTTTGAACTGTAAAATTCAACAAGATCTTACATGAAGTAGATCTGTCACACAATTAGAGTGTGATTGGGATTACCAGCTGCCTTTTAAGGAAGCACACACAGAAAGATGGCTGAGCTGTACTCAGCTCTTGAATGGATGATCATAAGAAACTATCTGGATTCAGAAAATTCACCTCTTTTGGATCGTGGGTAGATAGAGATGACCTAGTAGCAGGGAAAAGAAAGAGAGACTCCAAACCATATCCAATCTGGGAAACTCAAGGGGCAAGAATCTCGGAGTGTACCTAAAGTTTGAAATTTGCATCTAAAACTTAGTACTATATCTTTTAGGTGACAGGCACCAGAGAGGAATCCAAAACAGGTTTGGATATCTAAAATGTGTAGGAAGAGACATACTTTGAACTAAGTACTGTAAAGGGTGATTGATCTGTCTTTTTGTGCCCATGCAGAACAGTGGAACAGGGAGCAGATAGGAATATCTGCCTGCTGTGCCTGTGAAACCGAGCTAGTGTATCTTGTAGAAGACTATATGGCTGTTCAAAATGCTAAAACATTTCTATGTCAAGACAACACTGTCATTTCAACTACTGTTTCTGAAGATTTCAGCATAACATTCTGAAGATTTTGAACATAGAATACTAGTTTGAACAATAACTTTAGAGTCAAATGTATTTTTAAGTTATCAGTGACGTTTTAGAGATTTAAATGGTTCTATTTTTGTAACATTTTTTCATGTTGCAAGATAAAGTCTTCATTATCTACCTGTGCTAAAAATACAGTGGAAAGTATTTCAGTTATTTGAGTGAAAGAGCTAGTTTCTTATAATAACTGACCTTGCTTCTCTGGAGGTTGGCTCTGGCAAATCTTTATTGATCTCTCTGTACCGTTGATTCAATAAACTTAGATCTCCATTTGTTTGTTTCCTTGTCTTTTATATTGTGACATCTGGATTTCTTCTTTTACCTTGTTATCTCCCAAATATAACTTTTATAATTGTACAGATTATTTCTTTCAGTAGATTCTGTAATAACGTTCCAGTTCTACCTGAGTTTTCATGTCTCCTTCCTGTGTAATTTTCTAATATGCAGTATGTGTTTCTCTTATCATAACAACTGTACACACCTGCCCAATCCTCTGCTTAGAGGCCTGGAAGGGAAATTGCATTTGTTACTAATCAAGAGTTGGAATGCTCTTTCATGGCTGGTTTCCTTTAAGGCACAGCTATTAGAGTTAAGAGTTTTCTTATCACTAGGTAATAAAGCAGAGTTTCTGCCTTGGCAGAGGCAGGAAACACAGAAGCTGACATGCTGAATCAGACTAACGGCCAGACATGGTGTTGTTGTGATGCTGAAGAATTCAGAATTGGATATGAGATCCCTGTAATGAAAGGGACATCTCTTCTTAACCCCAGGCAACCACTGTTAGGATATGTGTTGTGAAGCATGAAGAATGATATCACAAGCATGTTTTTTAATCCTTGGCAAGACATTTGTGATTCCTGTTTTTTGGATGACATTTCTTTTTCTTTCCTGAACCTTAATGTTCCATGTCTCAACTGTATTCCATGACAGCTACTTCAGCAGTAATGATGAGCTTGTAAAAATTGCACAAGCACAAAACTAAGAACGTTCAAAACTAGAAGTTAAGAAATATGATAAACAAGTTGCTCATGCTATGTGTACTTTCTGCTCTTTCCTATCATGCATTTTAACTGTTTATGCTCAGTGGTGTTGTAACTTAACCCAGAAGGTAGCTAAATACCAGCCGGTTGTTTGTTCCATTCACTCCCTCAGTGGGATTGGGGAGAAATTTTTAGTTTGAGATGAAGATAGTTTAATGACAGAAACTGAAGGGGAAAAAAATAAAAAATAATTATAATAATAGCTAGATTATAGAAAACATTGTTGCATAATGCAATTGCTCACCTCTTGCCCACTAATGCCCGGACAGTTCTCAAGCAGTGGTCCATGACCAGCTTTTCCCATAGTTTATATACTGAGCTTGACACCACATGGTATGGAATAACCCTTTGGTCAGTTGGGGTCATCTGCCCTGCCTTTCTCTCTTCCCAGCTTGTTGTGCCTTTGAAGCTGCTTGATGATTAGATGGTGTTAAAAGCTGAAAAGTCTTCGACTTAGTGGAAACACTGCTTAACAACAACTAGAACACTAGTGTGTTCTCAATATTATTCATATTCTAAATCCCAAACACAGCACTATACCGTCCAATAGGAAGAAAATTAATTCTCTCCCAGCAAAAAACAGGGCAATACCCACTCCTTATTCTATACTATTTGTATCATGCCCAGATCTCACATTTTTCAAGATAGCCTTTCCTGTCTTTTATATATACACACAGATATCATTCTCTAAATCTATAGGCTGTTTCTTGAAAATATCCATTGTTTTTGATTTATAAAATGACTGTCCTAGGTTACAATGTAAGATGTAACCAAAAGTATGTATTCTATTATCATCTTCACAAGCTGTTAAAGCAGGTGGGGCAATGTTTGTTATCTTCTACCATGACTCATCTCTGATAACTCCCTCTGGGGGCTATCTCTGTTAATGGGCAATCAAGGACCCACTGCATGACTCATAGAATTACATCAATCCCTTGTGAGATGCTCCACCCAGGGGGAGGAGCCAAGAATTCCCACCTGGGTATAATCAGGGGTTTGGAAGAGCACAAGTAGTCCTACCTACTGGGTTCTCAGAGGACAAGAGCTACCACTGGACTGTCAGATGAAGACCAGACCTGTCTACAAGAACACCACTTCAACGCAACCACTTCATCTGGACTGCTACCACCACCCTGACTAACAGGGTGTCAGGTTGTATCCTGATTCTGTCAGTGTTCTTGTACTATTGTATTTATTTTAATTTTCCTATTAAATTATAATTCTGACTTGTGGTCTCCCAGTGGTTTGTTTTCAAACTAGTACAATAACTTTGATTTCCACATGTCACAGTAGTTTTTTGAGGCAGGAGAGGTGGTCTGGTGTGTTTAACTGTTGTATCATGAAGCCAGTTCTGGTTGGGTGGAGCCGCTAACCAGGCAGCTTTTGCTATATGTATATCCTAATAATTGAATATCCCAGCACAAGCACACATTGTTGTCAATATAGTCTTTAACAGACCATTATAACAGTTGCTTTTCCCAGAGGCTGGTGCACAATAAGATCTGTGATATACCTATTCAGTGCCATGCTCTTTGGCCCAGGTGTCTATGAGGCTGTTTCAGAAATGAATCCTGTTGTATGACTTATGTTACCGTAAGAGTTCCTTTCCAAAGCCCAGGATGGTATTCCAGGCAGTGGCATGGGGTGTGGGATATGTTTCCAGCCATCTGGTGTTTGCTTCCACAATTGTAAGCATATGGCGCTAGCCTGGGCAGGTTTGTGGGACTGTGACATAATCAATCTGCCAGGCTTTACCATTTGTATTTCAGCCATCCTGCTCCATATCAAAGTCTTTAGCTGCTTGGCCTGCTCAATTGCAATGCATGTTTCACATTTGTGGATAACCTGTAAATAACCATGTCCATGATTGAATCCATGCCTTGATCATGAGCCCATTCATATTGCATCTCTTCTGTGATGACCTGAGGTGTCCTGGGGCCCTCCAATTAATCCTTATGTTGTCAGCCCAGACCCATCTGAGCCACTTCAATACTAGAAGCTTGATCCACCTGCTGGTGATGTCCTTCAGTGCCCCCACTCTTGTAAAATATAGTTTTACAACCAGGTTCCCTACCCGAGCAGCAATATGCGGTTCATTATACAGTGGAGACTCTTCAAAACACATCATCTCCTCCTCTGGTGATACTCCAAAATCTTTACCTGTTGGCCAGTCCATGACCATTTCCAATGTTCTTGGGTGACTAGGTTTTCCTGTTGGAGCCTACTGTGTGATCCGTATCTCACAAGTTGCAAAACGCATAGAAGAAGCCATCCCTTTGAACAGCAAGCACTCCACTGTCAGGAGAAGCTGTGCTTCAGGACCAGTAAATTCTGGAACAGCTTAAACCCCTTCATACATTGCCAATTTTTCTTTTTCTGTTGGAGTATAGTTGGCCTCGGATCTTTTATAGAGAACTCCATTACTCTAAAGTCTAACATGAAGTCTTCCCTGCTGCCTTCTGCCAGAGATTCCAGGTAGGACCATTCTCCCTGACTGACATGAAGAGCAGATTTTTAATATTTTTTACTGCCTGGACTGGCTGAATAGTTACTGCATGAAATATTTCCTGGCTAATTTTTTTAAAAGCCTGTCATTATTTAAAATCTCATTTCAAATTTTTCTTCTTCCAGGTCACTTGGCAGAGAGGGCTTACAATCAGTCTGTAGTCTGAAAAGTTCCTTTTCTGAAACCCTACAATACCTAAGAAAGCTTGTGTTTTATTTTGCCAGTTGGTAGAGAGACAGCTGTTATTTTGTTGATTGCATCCATTGAGATCTGATGACATCCATACTACCATTTCATTCCTAAAAATGGGACTTCCTGTGCAGGTCCCTTCTCCTTTCTTTTATAGCAAAATGGGTGTTGAGGATTCTGACTATTTTTTTTTTTTGGTTTTTCTTTCTTCTAAAAACTTATTCTGTGGTGTTGCCCCATGCAACATCATTGATGTATTGCAGGTGTTCTGCTTTCCCGTGTTCCAGGGCGGTCTGAATCAGTCCTTGACAAATGGTACAGCTGTGTATGTAATCCAAAGAAGGACTGCACTCTACAACCTGTAAGCTTCATTGCCTGAGAAAAGACTAAAAGGTTTTTGTTTTTTAAAACGCACAAAACCAATGTGGTATGCTAAAATTCTACCCCAAAAATTATATCTGCTGTATTTTAAGGTTTCAAAGGGCTTCAGTCAACTGAAGCATATTACCTTAGTGAAGCAAAGAATCCATGAGAGTTCAGCGTTATGTATCATGTTCATCTACTAAGAACTTGTACATCTTTTTAAAATTAATTTACCTTTTAATGGAGTGAACATCAACGGTTAGCAGGTCACAACATCACCTCTTGCGAACATAGGTGTCCAATAAGGACTGAGGGTTGTTTTTTGTTTTGTTAACAATTTGGTGTTTTCATTCATTCTAATTCTACTATTCAGTTCTGACTAGTTATTGTGATTTAAATCCTCACTTTGTTCTGGCATCAACTTCTTAATCTTTCTTTCATCTTTATTTTTGAGAGTGCCTCATCTTCATTACTATCCAAGAAAAGCTTTCGGGCAGGTGTATACCTGTCAAGTCTGGTAAAGAGGGATGAAAAGAACTCATCTGCTTTTTCTGTAGTATTGAGGAGGAAAGACTGGTCTTCTTACTCCCTGGCAATCTAGTTTAAAATTGATTCCTTAATTAAAAGTTGATCAAGAAAAAATGCAGAGATAACTCCGCAAGCTCAGATAGAACTTTCCCTTCAATGTTTTCAACATGCCAAAAATCCATTTTCATTGCTGCCCACAAAAGTAATCTGAATCTGACCAGACTCTTCTCTTCAAGTTAATCATCAGAGGATGAGCCTCTGCATGAGCATTTTACTTGAGATCAAGGGTGCATTTTTTACATAAACATCCCAATAGCCTCCATTTTCTGGGGTTTTTTTGGCTTGCTTCACAAAGTGGTAACAAAAGTTCAAAAAATAGTTTTCTTTCAGATGAAACTAAACTAGCAAATATGGTCTTGGTATTTAGTATCTAATACCCTCTAAGTCATAATAGGCATTCTGTTCCCAAGACAGAGCAGAGAAGAGCTAGTCTGTTCTGAAACCCCTCCTGAAACGTAGGTAATGCAGCTGCCAGTCCTCAGCACCAAGGGGTCTTCCAGTTGTGGTGTGCTCCTTGCTAATCTAAGCAGAACTAATTCCAGGTTGTCTGTTTGCTAAAGTCAAAATCTGTGGCCCATCTCCAGGTCACTGAGCTGGCAGTCTGACATCCCTCGGTGGATGGCTTAGTGTGCTGTGGAGGAACCAGGAATATTTTCAGCCCTTCTCTGAGCTATTAAGAACTAGGGTTTTGAGCTCCTTAACGACATCTGGCACCTGAGAAGTTATGGAAGGAAACCAGAAACCTGGGATCCATTTGAAATTTCTACACATAAACTTGGTTCTGTGACATTAATTTGAGTCAGATGAAAAAAATGATGACTATAAAGTTGTTTTTTTCTGACTAGATCTTTTCCTTTATATCAGTGAGACTATTTTCCTGCTCTCTCTGTAAGCTTTCGACATTTGCACTTCAGATTGCCTTTGAAGCCACTTAATTTATGTTTTATCTAACCTAATTGTATTTTCCTCTCCACCAAGACTGGGTTTCAGTGTCTTCCTGGTTTGAATGATTACTTTGATTTGTTGGTTAGTCATGCTATTTTTATTTTCCTTTCTGCTTTATTTTTAACACACAACTGTTTAAACTGCTAAGTCTGATAATAGTTTATCACCCACATACATCATATATATTCCACTGCTTTTGCTGTCTGAAACAGGCTCAACTCCCTTGCCCTACTCTACAGTCCTGTTGGTTACAGTATTGAGACTAGCCGGAAACAGGGCTAAAGACACTGAAGAAGCTGAAAAAATTTTCCTACATATTCCTATCTGGAAGACCCATGTGACATCAAACAATTATAAGGAGGAGTGAATTGCACTTTTAGACCTTATTCCCAGCAGATCTGCTCTTGGAAAAAGAAACATTTGGGTATTTACTAGAAAAGAATATCTTTACTCAGTGAAATTGATGGTGATTTTAGCTGAGATTTTTATTTTTCACTTAGACTTTCATGAAAGGAGATAATACAATATCCAAGTTTATTGAATACCATTCTCAAACCCCCCTATTTTTAAAATCGAAAACGTGTCCAATCTCAGTGAGAATCTCGGTTCAAACTAAGTAAGTGAACTATCTCTTCTGCTGTTAGCTACCTTGGATAGCTTGCTGTTGTCTTTCGATAAGCTTTAAATAGTATTTGATTTTGCTTTTCCCCTTCATCACAGAAAGCAACAATTTTACTACATATATTAGCAGAAAAATACTTGAAGCAGTATTTGAATATCATCGTTATTCATTCAAAATCATTTTGGTAAACTTTTAGGACTGCGCTGGGATTCTGAACATTTATATGGTATTGATCTTCTAGGACAAAGTGTTTTTCTGAATCCAGCAACAGCCCATATTAGGCTTCAAGTAAATAATTTATTGCTCTAGTGGCATTCAGAATGTCTGAAGAATGATACTTTCATATTTCCATTTATGTAAATCTGTAGATGGTAATTTATTTGGTGGCTCACATTTCTAACACAGCTCTTGAAAGATGTGGGTGTTATTTTTATCTTCAGTGGGTTCGTGCATAATATTTTCCATTAAGAATTCTAGCTGCTTGAGAACACCCACAAATCAAGTAATTTGGCTGCTCAAACTTCAGTTCTTCAGACACATATGTAATTTTTTTTTTTTTTTTTTCACATGAAACAGTCCCACTTATTTTAATAGGACCATTTAAGGTGTTTCAAGGCAGGGGCCTGAGAAAACAGTAAGGGGTCTAGAAATACTAGCTAGAAGAAAGTTGTCCTCCAAACTATAAATAATTCAGGGATTTTGCAGCCCATTATTTATACCCTAAAATCTATTCATTTATTTATTCATTTATAAGTATTATACATTGCATATATTATAGTAAGTAATAGTTATTATCTTATTTTGCTGTATTTTCAGCCATGAATCCCTATGTCGCGGATTCATCAGGTTCTTGAATGATCTTTTCTTTTGTGAAGGTAACTTCCACAACCATACAAAGAGTTTTGGCCATGGTCATTGGCCATGGTCAGATTTTTAGTGACAGCTCAGGATTTAGGAGCCTGTTTTCACATCTCTTATGTCTGAGGGCTAGACTCTAGATACCCCTCTTCATGGGGGCCACCAAATAGGAATTGATTTTGGTTTTTGTTATATTAGCTGTGCTTTTTCTACTTGCTGGCATGTCTTGGGGTGACTTTATGATGTGTATCCCATATTGCTGCCCTATGCCCAGAAATTAATTTTTGTGCCTTTCTATGCCTTTAAACTGAGCCTAAGAGGGGGAAGGAAAAACTGAGCAAAACTTTTTCAAAGCAGTTTGCAGCTTGTTCAAGGTCACACAAAGATAGCAACTTTTTTTCAGCTGTGGCAGGAGAGCAAGAGGGAAGGGAAGTACCCAGCTTGCTTTTCTTTCCAGCCAGCTTTCAGCAGTTTTTTTTCCTCAGCTCCTTTTCCTCTGGAGAGTTGAACTTTTGTTTTCCTGGGACTTCATTTTTTTTCCTTTTCTCTCTGCTGGACAGTTTCAACATCAGAATACATTGGGAGGACTTTCTACCAAGGCCTTGGCCCTGGAGGTGGGCCAACCACCCTGTCCCAGCTCCAAGGAGGGGGAGAGAGAGATCTACAGAAGGACTCTGAAATTTTCCCTGGTTTCTCTCAGCAGATCGAGAGGTTTTATTATTTAGCATCATTATCTTTTTCCTGTGTGTTGTTAAATAAATAGTTTTTATCTCTTTCACTTTCCTTTGAGGAAAATTTATTTTTTCTCCAACCTGGTAGGAGAGGGATGGTTGTGACCTGCCTTCTCTCAGAGGATATATTTCTAAATTTGGCCAAACCGGAACATGGCACTGTGAAGAAAGCGCCAACTTGAGCACTACCTGGACAATTCTGTTACTTCATCCAAAATTTCTTCTTAGTTTCTTGAGTATATGAATTACCAAGGGCTCTCTGCACCATGAGACTTGTCAACTCGTCTTGACACCAGTAAATTAATATCTGTCTACCTCCCATGGTTCTAAAGGATAAAAAAGCACCCACGTTTACAAAGACATTTCTCCTTCTAAATTTACTGAAACCTTTTTTCATTTTCCAGAAGTTGCAGAGGAGCAGTTGATGATTCGTAGAGAACAGCCACAACCCATCAATCTTCCTACCATCTTTCTGTCCAGAATGCCTTTCTATTTCAGGAGTGGGTTAATAAAATAAGTATTACTGCTCTTTCTTAGAAGACCATCTGTTGCTTTGTTAGACCAGCTGTTGTCTGCTTTGTCTCACCTTAATTCTCCTTAGTGATGGCATTGTTCCCCAAACAGTCTAAGACAAAATATGCTGGCATCGCTGCTGGAACTTAACACCAGCCCCCCACTCATGTCTGCCCATCCTCACCTTGGCATTGCCCTTCATCTGTGCTTGCACAATTCAGGTCTGAATCAGAGAATCAACTCAGAGAAGAAGAGTGAAATTACAGCAAGTTGTGACAAAATGGAAGAGGCGGTGCTATGGGGATAGAGCAGTGCAGCCAGGGAGAGGGGAGGTGTTTCAGCAGAAGAACCTATTTATGCCTGCTCGAACTGACTGTGAAACTGCAGCACTGGTGTGCAGATATCCATGTGAAGCAACTTAATTAGCTGAAATATATCTCATATCAATCCCTATAGAAACTAACATGCAAATATCTAGACAGGAGATATCTTTATCTACCTTGATCATCTATATCTCTATACATTATTGAGACAAGACACAGCTGTTATCATCTGGGGATGCAGTAAGTTTTGGGGTGACTTACTGTAACTTTGTTATAGGAATAAAACCAAGTCTCCTTTGCAGCAGTCTAATTCTAAGCTGCTTCTCATTTTGTATGCTTGTGTGAGGCTTTTAAGTTTCAGAGAAACAAATCTCATCTCTTCCACTTAATCAAAAACCTTTAGTAGTGGTGTGTTTATGATGCAGCACAATGTTGTGAAATAATCTCCCACTGCATTTTCCAAACGATTTCTGCTGAAGCATTCAGTTCTCATAGAGCACTTACCTTTTTAAATGTGCATTTAATTCTTAGCTAATTGCCATCAATATTTATGCTGCTGAACTTTTATCCTGCTACATATTGTATAATTGCTACTATTAGCTCATTTCCCAAAGGTTTCCTTTTCAGATTCCTGTACTGTATCCATGTTATTCTTTTCCAAAGAACAGATTTTTATCATATTGTTAAATTGACTAATACTCAGTTTATACTTTAGACCACATGTGAAGTTGATTGCAATTAAAAATTTAGTAACTTCACATCTACTTTTTAATTTAAGGAGGAATAATGCATCAGTAGTGCTGTTGTCCACTATTTCCTATGATTTCTAAAATCAGGGTTACAATAGGTATCTTACTATCCTGAAAGCAAAATGCATCCCCTGTCTCAGGAATTTTCTAGGTGTTTTTCAGGTACAAGCACAAAACCCCCAAATTAAGCTACTCTACAGAAACAATTTATTTTTATTTCCAGGTAAAAGTGACATAGAAAGAAGTGCCAGTCACCTTCTCATCCAGAGGACAAATAGGATACCCTGTAAAACCGTTGTGCTGACTACTGGTTCTCCAAAGGAGCCATGGCCCTCCTTCTCTGTTTATACTGGTAAACAGCTCAGGGCAAGGTTCACACTAAAGTAAGATCATATTGTGGTGGGATGACCATGGCTGGATGCCAAGTGCCCACCAAAACCTCTCTATCATTCCCCTCCTGACTTGAAGAGAGGAGCGAATTTATAATAAAGCTTCATACTTTGAGATAAGGGCATGTAGAGACCATTTAGCCATTGCAATCATGGGCAAAACAGGCTCAAATTGGGGAAATTAATTGAATTTTTTGCCAGTCAAATCATAGTAGAATAAATAAAGAGAAGTAAACCCAAATCCTAAAAACACCTTTCCCCAACCCCTCCCTCCTTCCTGGCTGAACTTTATTCCTGATTCTCCACCTTCTCCCCTCAGTGCTGCAGGGGGACAGGAAAGGGGGATTGCGGTCAGTCCATCACATGTTTTTTCTGCCTCTGTTTCCTTCTCAGGGGAAGGAGTTCTCACACTCTTCCCCTTGCTCCAGCGCAGGGTCCTTCCCACAGGCTATAGCTATTCACAAACTGTTCCTGCATGGAAGGGACCCCAAGGTCCCTTCCATGGGGTGCAGTCCTTCAGGAACAGACAGTTCCAGCATTGGTCTGCCACAGGGTCACAAGTCCTGCCAGCAAACCTGCCCCAGTGTGGGAACCTCTCTCCACAAAGCCACAGGTCCCGCCAGGATCCTGCTCCAGCAGGGGCTTCCCATGGGGTCACAGCCTCCTTCAGGCATCCACCAGCTCTGCAGGGTAGATACCTGCTCCACCGTGGACCTTCATGGGCTGCAGGGGCACAGCTCCATCACCATGGTCTTCATCACAGACTGCAGGGGAACCTCAGCTCCGGTGCCTGGAGCACCAAATCCTCCTCCATCTTCAGTGACCTTGTTGCCTGCAGAGCTGTTTCTGCTTTCTCACTCCTCTCTTCCCTTGTTATCGCTTTCACGCAATAACTTTATTTTCCTTCTTAAATATGTTATCACAGATGCATTATGCTGTCATTGAAGGGCTCATGCCTGGCCAGTGGCATGTCCAACTTGGAGCTGACTGACATTCTCTTCTTTGGATGCAGGGGAAGCTTTAGCACCTTCTCAGAAAAACCACGCCTGTGGCCCCCCACTACCAAGACCTTGTCACACAAACCCAATACACACGTGATAACCCACACTGTTTAAGAGCTGGTCCAAGCCCTTACATGCTTTTTTGCCTAAACACATGAGCACTTTCCCATTCAGTGCCCAAATAAAGTTGGTCAAGTAGCATGTTCTATTGACTATTCCAAGAAAAGATGAAGCTACCTATTTCTGTGGGCTTTGGAATGTAAATTGTGCCATGCAAATGGCCTTAAAGCCAGTAAATAATAGCTGTTTGGGGGTTTTTTTGTTCAAAATTAAGGATACAGCCTTTGAGCTCACCTGAGTCCTGAGACTGAGGGAGAAAATTCATCTACAGACCATATAACCATGTAAAAAATGTTAAGAAATATTGTGAAAACTAATTATAATTGTTATTCATGTGTGTTGTATGAGTTTAGTCAATAAACTTTGTGCAAAAAGTGGTCTGTTTCATGATATTTTTCAGATTTTATTTGTTTCTCTTCTTAGCCTGGTACAAACATGCTGGTTTTGGCTGGGGTAGAGTTAATTATCTTCACAGTGGCTGGTACAGGGCTGTGTTTTGGACAGAGGGCTGATAATATAAAGACATTTTTGTTATTGCTGAGCAGGGCTTACACAGAGCCAAGTTGTTTTCTGCTTTTCATACTGCCATGCTGGGGAGGAAACTGAGGGTCAGTGAGAAATTGTGAGGAGACATAGGTGGGACAACTCATCCCAAGTGAAAAAGCAATATTTCATATTATGGTATCAGGCTCTTTATATAAAGTGGAGAGAAGTAAAAGGAAGAAGGAGAGGACATTTGGAGCGATGGTCTTCCCAAGTAACTGTTGCACGTGGTGGGGTTATTCTGCTCAAACATGTGAGAAAGATTTGTGTTGATTAACTAATCCAGAAGAGAAATTTTTGTGTTTGCCATTTTTCAGGTAAGGAATACAGGAGCAGAACTCATTGACAGAGAAGATTATGGAGAGTTCATGGGTACAATCAGTTGAACATACAATTTCAACAAATCACTAGGTTTAGAACAAGCAGAGCTTTGGAATAATGCACTGGAAATCCTGAAGAAAATAAAAAACCACAGCCCTTTGTGTTATGTACATTTGTAGCCACTATGGAATATAGATGCTGATTTTGGTATCCACGCATCAATGCACTTCAGTTCTTCTGTGTGCCACAGGACCAGTTGTAACTATGCTTAAAAATGGGTGAGGTGGGGAGAGTAGTTGGGTGTGGGTGGTGGATATGTGTAAAAAAGCCAAAAAAAGCCCAAAAGAGAAGTAGCTAAAAAGTTTATTTTATCATGTTTTAGATTAATTCACAGTATCTAGAAAAAAAGTTTATTCACAGAATTCTTCTACACACAATGGAAATATGAAATTAAATAGCTAGCAGTTATAATTTTACATCTATCTTTACCAGTTTGGTGATATTTTTCCCATAATTTTATCTCTGTGCTGCAAAGTTCATTGATGTTGTAGTAGATTTAAGACATTTCATATAGCCATATGAGCTGTCTGATGTGTGCACAAAGAATGGGGCATTTAAGTCATTGATTCAGTTGTAGGTTTTGTCTTGATTAAAGGATATTCCATCAAGACCAACTGACTTTTAAGTAAAGTAATCAAAAAATAGTTTAAAATAAGGAAATTCTAATTATGCCCAACTTAGGGGGTGGAGGGGAGGAGGGAAGAAGGAGATTTGAAAGTTCATGCATTTTTTTGAAGAGTCTAGTTCTCTTGCATTAGGCAGACATATTACGGTGGTCTCGCCAGTACCAAAAAGAAATATAAAATAATGGAAATATGACTGCATGTTATAAAGAAGATTACAAAATTCTACACTATGCACATAGCCATAGTCTATTTCACTGTAAAACCTTGCCTTGGATTTCAGCATCACAAATCTTTGAAAAGATACATCGAAGAGCAGACAGTGTTCCATAAAGGTTTTTTCTACTCAGTGGGGAAATGGAGTTTTCAGTGACATCAAGTTTATTATTCACTCATTTTATCAATACTAATTTCCTTTATTTGCAAGCAAGTGGTTCTCTTGCACTGATTTACAGAAGGGCAGATTAGTGCTGCTAACAGCTGTGGGAACCAACGTGACATCAGTTGTGCTTTTCCTTGATTGTAAGAAGCTCACTGCAAACCAGGGTCATATCTCTTTTGACCGATTATTCCTTCATCTCACGTTAAGTTTATGTTGAACTATCTCTCATGGGCAAATTTAAATTCTTTTGCCATTTGCTTCTTTTAGGCAGCCTATGCATCAAGTAGGTTTTTTCCCTGTGGCTGACGGATGGGTGAGTATCTTTGCTACTTTTACTGTATTGCTAATCATTTAATAGTCACATCCCAAACCCAAGTTTGTGCTTGCCTGTATTTGTTTTTTCTCTCTGCTCAGTGACCCATAATAAAACTCATTAATAGCCAGATGCCTTTAGGGAACACCCTCTTTGAACACATTACAGTATGTAACAGTAATTAAGAATACATTTGGAAGCTCTTACACTCTTAATCCTGGTATTTATGTCAGTTCTAAATTCAGCTAGACATTAAACTCAGCTTGCAACAGGTTTTCTCATGGCTGGCTCTGAGCACCTCACAAGCAGGTTGTGCACCAGCACATTAGTTACACAGATATTGAAAGCCTGAAGTACTGCAGCATGAATCTCCATTCCTGTAAATCACTGAGTGTTACACTTGGTGAGATGTGATAATCACAAAAATGTCTAAACCTAGAGCCCAATTTTAGACCTGAGTCACAAAATACTGCTGTAAAATACTTTTCCAGGTGCTTTTCTGCAGCTTTAACTATGGCAAGATTCTGCTAGATATCAAATCATTGGGATGGATATATTATCACTTTAAAAATGCTTAAAAGAGTTATTTTAAAAATTCCAGTGACTTTACTTCTACCACTACTCAAACCCAGAGATTTAATAGTCCCAACAACTTTCTCCAGACTTTATGGTGGCACTAAGGTCACAAATGCCCTTTTCATAGCATAAAAAATACGTGGTGGCTAGTAAGGAGTTTATGTGTATCTCACTGTTCTGGAGAAGGATTTGCATTTTGAATTACACAGGACCATGGGCTTTTGTTTAAGAAGAATCATATAGGTATTAAAATTAAAAAACCCTCTGAATAAAAGAGCTTTTCAGGTAACATTCACACATGTGAAGGCCAGTTTCAAAAGCCAAAGAAAGTATCTCACATGACATTGAATCGCTACTGAAAATCCTCATGTAAGAGGATTATGAGCTGCCATTGCATTATTCAAAGTACAGAAGCATGAATAACAGGTCCCACTTGATGTCCAGGAGAGAGCCAAGCATATCTTCTTAGTAACATATGAAAAAATATGCTTCAGTAATTATCTGGTAGGTTTTTCCAGTGGGAAAAAAAATATGCCAACCACAAACTATAGCGGAAAGAAAATTTATAAATAAATACATATATTTTTAAAGACAGATCTTTAAAAATGAAAAATAGTGAACTATCACAAAAACAAGTCTTTTCCAGAAAAAAACCAACAACCCTACTACAGTAAGGCAAAGGTGCTATTTTCTCCCTCTCATTTTTAATACAAATACAATATTAGCAAATACACAATTAGCATTTTTGAAGTTGAAAAGAAATCTGTAGGTAATTATTGAAAGGATGATGCACATCAGTAGTGGGAAGGCAGTGTTCTCAGTTTCACTCAGTAAATCACACTGGAATGTTTGTTAGATTTCTTTAAACAGTTTTTGATTACCATCTGTTAGTGATGAAATAGCAACAGCTACTATGTTAATCCAACCACAGGGAAAAAAAAAATGTAAAAAAGAGAGAAAGTGAAAACAAATAGAGAATTGAACCAGAACAAAATTCTATTAAAAACATATCTGAGAAAAATGATGGCAACCAGACTACTAATTCATGATTTCTGGAGAGAGTCCTCAGTGTTCAGCAGTTTAGGGGGTAGTATGAATTTGACATGTGCCTGTTATTTTAGAGACAGGAAACTTTGACATCAACATGGTGTGATGAGAGAAGTTTATCAGTTAAAGGGAGCAGGGCAATGAGCAAGAGCATGTTAAGGATCAAAGTTCCTGTCCTCACTTTGCTCCTTGGAGCAGCTGACCAGCAGAGCTACACCAGGAGTGTGTGCAACCAGATCTTTCAAAGGCCTGGTCCTCCTGACAAAGGAAGTTTATAAAAATGTGATTTAATGGCTCATTGTGTGGTTACTGCCTCAAAGCCATGATACATAATGCCTGTTTACAGTGCAGAAGACAGAGGAGAAAATGTCATAGTTTCCAGTCTTTGTCCCTTCCTGGACACCTCCAGTTATTTAGTATTGCTCTTAATACCAATGGCTCAACCTTCTGCCTTGAACAGAAGCTTAGGGCAGTGTCATACAGATAAAGTTTTTGAAGGGGAGAAGGGATTCTCAGAGAAATCTAGTCCGATTATGATAAGAACATGCTCATGTTTATGCACAAATGTTAAAATTATGATTTGTAAACTTTCTAAGGAAGAACTGATGATGTAATTTTTTTCCTCTCCTTCTGTTTCTTCTTGCTGACTTGATCAAGGTAGAGATGGAAATACTTGGAAGATCAGACTCAGTGGGTAGTGCTCATTTACATCTTACTGGAAAGACAACATAATATTTAATACTTCTAGGCTAATGAGCCTTTGATATAGCTATCCCTACTTCTTGTGACCTGCATTTATGGATCATAATGAGTTTTGTTCCTTGATGATGAGCAGAGGCAAAAAATCCAAAACCCAAGCAGAGGCACTGTATTTCCACATGTTCTTTATTTAGAACTACGGATGAACAGCCACAGCACAAGGAAAGGAGTTATTTGCTTCTGTTCATTGATGAACAAAGAATATTCACACGCAGAGGAGTTGTCTTCCTAATGGTCTTTGAACAAAGTTTTGGGAGTCATACTTTTCTGGAAACTTAGAATTGTTCACCTAACCAATTTGTCAAAAAATCAGAAAATGTTTCCTCTTGGAAAGGACTTTCAAACCCTATTTTGAGTCCTATTCTCATCCATATGATCCCAAATTATTCAGAACAGCATACTGTTTGGTAGAAAATGACGCAAAGGTGCTTCACTTTGGGTATTTTTGTAGTCTTTGGTGATGGCAGTCTTTTTTTCCCATGGACTGCCACGTAGAAAGAAGACTCTGATGGCCCAGAATGAAACAAATGAGCCTCATGGTCCTTGAGCCTCTTGTTATCTAGCTAGTTAGTATCTGAAATCACAAATTCTCATTATGTGGGATGTCCTGAGCACAGGAATGGGAAACACGTCTTAAGGGACAAAAGGCAGACTTGCCTGAAGACAGTTCAGCATTTTTTGGAAGCAGGATAAATGCAGTTTTGTAGGCTGTGGAAAGCGCTTTCATGGAACAAAGACATTTATTCATTGGATATCTGCATACCTGACTAGGTTGCCATGCTAATGACTACTGCCAAAATTATGTTTAAATTGTGTTTAGCACTCATATATAGTTAAAGTTGTATTTTCAATAGCTGCAGATGTCTTTATGCCCTTATTATAGCTTTTCTGGTTTCTAATATAACTGCAGGGCATAAGAAAAAAGCAGGAAAAATGTTGTGGTTACAATTAAAAAAAATTAGTGATCTAAGAAAAACTGTATGAGGTTTCAGAAGAACATTTCTTAGTTTAATAGGGAGCCTGGATATTTGCTGTTGGAATTCTTGGGAGTAGTATTTGCAGGACGCATCTTTGGAACCTCTAACTTAAATCATAAGCTGTCTGCTACAAAATCTTGTGGGTCTGTGCTGCTATGACTGAAAAACAGTTGCACCAGAAATGTGCAAGTGCATATTAAGTTTATTGCTCTTTGCTTTCCTTGCCTCAAAATCAGATTTCTTGCAACATGGATGCAGTTGGCAAGCCAGAAATTTTGAATGTATGGCATGAAAAAAGACTAAAACTGCACTAATGATATTCCTTGGCTTCACCATCTGCCTGCACTCTATTGCATTCAGTGGTTCCAATAAAATCCCAGTGAATCAGGGATGAGATGTATATGTCTAGCAGAGTTGGCTGAACAGAAAAAAACACCTAAAGTTCACATTTCATACGAGAGCCTTCTCCCGTGCAACATGCTGCTTTTACTTTTCCTCTTCATCTATTTCTTTGTTGCCTTGGTAAATGTTAATCATGTAGAGAATCCTCCAAACAGAACAACTAAGTGTAGGTCTGTATCTCAAATAAACCCATATCTCCTATGGGTGCTTTTAGACAAAAATCTGGGAGAAAAAATGTTCCACTGCAGCAGTTCTGACCACCCTCCATGACAGGTCAGCAGATGGTGTCTTTAAGTGATGAATCTGACAACTTTTGGGGGTTAGTTGACTGAAAATGAAATATTATAAAGGAAAAATGTGCACTGTTTTCTAACTACAGTTTCCTACTGCCATCCAACAATAGCATAAACGAGGATTCAGTGCTGTTCAAAGAAAACCACTTCCTAACATGTGATTTGTGGGCCATTAATCTTGGCTGCCCATCCTCCAGTTTCAGTCTGAAAAACATTTTAGCTCAGCAGGTGATGCTGTCAATGACAAATGAACAAGATTAAAACCAAGTGATGTGGACAAAGCAAACTGTCTCAAAATGAATCTTCCTGTATTTGGAAACTACTCAGATTCTTATGTTACTGGAAACAGGGCTAGTAGCTTTGTGAACTTAATCTAAGAGAATTAAGAAATGGTATTTCTGTCATAGTGAACTAAAAAAAAAAAATAGAACCTTCATGAGCAGTAGCTAGCATGTTTCTTGTAGGACTCAAGTGAATCTTTCAGGTTTTGCCTTACCTCAAGGACTCTTTTTATATGGATGTTAAAATGTATTACACCTAAATATAAGAATGCTATTACTGGTTATGAAATTTCCGTACTGAATAGGGTCACACATAAGAAAGATGGCACAAAACAGTGCGCCCAGTGGTCCAGAAACAGTCCAGCTGCGAGAACATGAGACGCTTTGGAGGAGAGGAGTGCCTGTGAGTTTGTACATTTGCACTGAGTGAAGATATGAAGATTATGGGAATGGCTTCTGAGACACTGGGAGAGGCAGCATAACTGAAGCTGCAAGGACTCACTTTTTAAAGCTGGCTCTGGGAACCCACCTGAAAAGAGAAGATAACTTAAGCAGGTAAGAAAGAATACTCCACAAGAAGTGGTCTAGTAGATCCAGAGGAGAGTGAGAGAGCAAACTCTTTGTAGGGTAGGGAGACAAGATTTTCCTTAACAGGTGTCTTAAGAATCAGAAAGGTAACATTTTAAAAAGTTATATTAATAAAGATGGAATGGACAGGATTGAAAATCAGACCCAAGTAACTCCTTTCATCTAGAGACTGTTGTAATGTTTCTACGAAGTGAGGCAAAGCATGGAAAAAGGGCACAGAAAAAGGGAGTACAAATGGAGAATGTTTTCCGAGGCACTCTTTGATGTCTCACACACTTCCTAATATCCTGCAGTGGACAGGCAGATAGTGCACATCATAATGTGGGGGCACATTCATCTCTACTCTCCAGATGCATGAGCCACCTTGCTTCATGGGTGGTAGGTGACAATGTATTAGGACTTCCAAAGTATCTTCCTTTAGGAGCAGCGTGGTGGCTGGGCATGTTTGCTCTCATGAGAAGTGCTTACCCCTACGGAAAGACATGGAATGGTGACTCCTGTGCCTGATGCTAAAGGCAATAGTCATTTAGATTTGGGATTCCTGGATATTCTGGGAAGGAGGATGTGAGGGACTGGTGAACAGTTGCAGCCATTTTGTCTCAAAGAAATCCTTTCTTGGAATAAGATGATAGGGAACATCTAAGGGCTGTGGAAAAAAAGAGTGGTATAGAGCAAAAGAACAGAAAAAAAAATAGACACCTGCAAAATTGCTGAGGAGAAACTGGAGAGAAGGAAATGGAAGAAAATTAAGATGTATAGATAATTTTTTCTTTGAATATTAACACAGATATGAACCTTTAGGACTATTTTTCATCATTTTTCATATGTGTCTACTGGGGAGATTTGTAGATTTGCCCCAGTAGAAGGGAGGAGAAAATGCCCCTGTTCCTAAACCCGATCTCTATATTGTGCAAAACTGGCAGAATTATGCTAACTTGCATCTGTACTGAGCTCCCAAACATGCACAGTCAATAAAAATGTTGCAACAGTTGATGAAGAGAAACTCAGATTTAAAGCACAAGAATAGCAAAAGACTGTAATTTACTCCATTTACTTGACCCTCTAGATGTGCATTGAACAGGGATTATGTAAGCCAGCACTTCTTTAGGCTTCAAATAGTGTTCAGAAAGCTATAAGAGTTGGGGAAGTTCATCTCTCCCTTCAGGCTTTCTTGTCTGCTTTTCCTTTCATTTAACTGTATTTTCCAACAGTTACTGTATTGTGTTATATTTATTTTTAAAATTGGGTTTTGTTCACATTTCACTAAAAAAGGGATGTTTTTCTCTAGCCACCACAGAAGATATTTTTGGAAGTCTTAATCTTAGGGCAAATCTCCGCCCAGTTTAACTTTGTTCTTTATAACACCCAAATAATGTACCTTGTTTACCTGCTGTGTCTGGTCCAGGAATTTCTGTATTGCACTTCAGAATTCAAGATTTAGTTACTAATTGGATAGAAAGCAACTTCCTGAAGATATGGGAACTGTACAACCTCTGATCTAATTATTCTAATTATTCATAAGTGTGGGAAACACAAAAAGGTGGAAAAGCTCTTAGGTGTGAGAAAAAAGCAGGAGTATGCTGTAATAGAGGTGGTAGAAAGTTCTTTGCTGATGGGGGCAGGACAGAGATGCTGCCAGAAATGAACCCTAGATTGGGAGGGGTGGGGCTGAAAGGCAAGTAAAGGTATATAGGAAAGCTAAAGAAAAGAACAGTGCACTCTGAAAAATTCTGTGCAAATGCAGATGTCTGTCAGTATTGGCAGAGGTCTTTCAGTGTCAGTTTGAGCCTTTGTCCAGAAACAGGATGTTCCATGATCAAATCTTTCTGGAAGAATGATGCTTCTTCTTGAGATAAAATATTTCCTTTAGTAACAGGTAGTTAAGTTATTACTTGTTTTCAGATCAAAAACCCATGAGGTCCTATGGCTGGGATTTTTTGTGGGTAAATCTTAAAGTAATTTGGAATACTACTGAGGTGTTCTGTCATCCTACTGAAATCTATTTTCTTATCTGGGGTTTTTGTAGAGGAAGTGTGGCAACTGAACCAAAAACTTCTCCAAGGGTTGTAGGACTGTGAAGGATGAAGAATTTAAGCTTTCTGCTTGGATTATCATGAAAAAAATTGCAAAAATAACAACATTCCCAAATCATCTAAGTGTGTTCTGGCCAGCAGATTTAGGGGAGATTAGTCCCATGTCTTAGCTGGTTGCATGGGAACATCCAAGATGCTTCTTTATCTCTATTTATCAAAAAAGCTAGTACAGGATATACAGTTTCTAACCAAGCTGGCAGAGATATTTCTTCTGATACTTCCTATATGTGGCACCTGCGTGAAGCCTAATGGAGATTTCTGCAGTACCTGGTGGTCCAGATTCTTTGCTGACTTTCAGATTTTCATATCATTGAGATTTACTCAATGTAAATGATAAATGATACAGGTTTGAACTGCTGTAAATGAACACCAAAGCAGGATTAAAGAAATTCTCTAATATCACAGAAAATATTCGCCTTGCAAACAACTAAAGTTTTTATTATTTTCAGTACCCATTTGAACAGAAGATTTTTTTCACTTACATTTTGTGCAAGCAGACACACGAATATCAATAACTTTGAGCATGTCAAGCAAATATTACTTGTTGCTGAGGAAACAGGATGCTAATCTCAAACCAACATAGATATTTCCTTGTAAACTACCAATTAGGCAGTAAGGTTCAACAGGGCATGCAGTTATCATAAAGTAATCATAGCTGTGGAGATTTATATGGCATAGTAGAATTTAATGGTACAAGTTCATGGGGGATATGAATTCAACTCAATAAAAACTATGAATAATATGAACAGTCCCTAAAATTTTCTTTCTCTGAAGTCACAATAAAATTACATGGACAAGAGACAGCACCAAGTTTTAAAATTTATAGTTTTCTTCTCTCTATGTATGTGTTTAAATCTTCTAAATTTTTTTTTAGTCAGACTCATGCAGTACTTGATTATGGTATCTTTTCTCGTAAGTCTGGTATTAGTCCTCAGCAGCAGCTTTTTGGAAAGAAGTCTCAATCCCCTTCCTTGTCAGAGGATTGGAGCCAACACTGCCACTAAAAGAGCTTCCCTGTCTGGAATGAAAATCCTGTACAGAGTGTGAGATCCGCATCAATAAAATGTTATTCCTTCTTGGCAGAAACTCAAAGGGAAGACAGGTGGCAGTAACACTGCCTCCAGTCTGATGATGCGAATCTCTCTGCAGAGGTCTGCGGGTTCAGTTCTGACATATGAAAATACAACATACACCATCTTTTATTGGATTTGGTGGATTTAGTTCTCTTGGTTTTCTTTTCACTTGAAATAAGTGCTGTGGTGTTCTTTCACAGAGTCCACCATAATCCAAGTATATTTAGTGTCAAAGCATAAAGCAGGTGAAATTTAAGGGTTTGGTAAAATGTGATAAGGAAAAGAGCTTTTTCTTCCCAGCTGCCAAAAAAGCCAGCATACAGAGAAGGCATAAACCACTTCAATAACTGAAAATTTCTTCCTATATATCCTGTGAAAATAGTCTGTGTAAAACAATTAAAATTCCTGAAAAGACTAAGCAGCCATGTTCCAAGAATGGAAGGACTTAGGGGAAAGATTAAAATAAACCAAAATTAATCTACTATTTTGATATGTATTGAAGTGTAAATAGTTCAGGTATATTACGAAGAAATATTTTGATGAGCTAGCAGGCTGCTCACAGCCACCTGGATCTGAGAGACCATCCATCATGTCTACAGGCAATGGAGTCATCAGTTGGCTTTCCCTCATTAAAGAGAGATAGGGACTGAATCTCTTCCCTTGCTGAACACTTCAGCTTCCCTGAGAAGAAAGAAGGAGACAGTAGCACAAACAGAGCAGATGAAATACCATTGCAAATCTAAGACTGACTTCTTGCCAGATAAGTTTCTTCCACCAGACTGGTAAGCAGAATAAAACCCCTGGTGCCTCATCATGTGTGATCACAGTCTGGGGTTAAGCTTATGTTGAGCATGGAGAATCTGTTACCTTGCACACTGATGGCAACGTGTGTCAATGGCAATTAATTGTGTTGCGAACTACTTTAAAAGGCTAAGATTTAATATATCTTAAACAGTGTCTGAAAGTCAGCTAGTGAGATGGTGTTTATCAAGTCTACTCTTCAATGCAAAAATTTTTCACTATTCAAGGCTTGGTAAACTATTGGAAACCCTGAATCAGGCTGCCTGATACCTTATTAGTTGTACTGAAGGAGTGCTGGAAGTTTTCAGAGGAGGAGACAGAGAGCTGCATGAGTACTGAGGCAGCCATGGGATGATTGAATGCCATGGAATTAGTGACAATGGCTTTAGAAAATAAAGTAGCAATTTAACTGAATTGTTTCCGAGTTCACAACCCAGAGTCAACTTAGGGATTCTTTCACTTCCTTGACACAAAGTCAGAAATCGTAGAACCACAGAAGCATAGAATGGCTTGAATTGAGAAGGACCTTAAAGATCATCTAGTTCCAGATCCCCCACTGTGTGATGCCACCCACTAGATCTGGATGTTCAAAGCCTCATCCAGCTCCTCTGTCTGTTAGAACTGTTTACCAGGGGATCTCTCATCTACTAATTCTTTAAAAAGCTGGAATTACATACTTCCAAAGTTCAGGCCCAAGATCAAAAATTTGCTACAACCCAGAATTCCTCCATTCCTAACTTCTTTAATGAGTTCATTTGCATTGGTGAGCACCAGGTCCAGTAACTCTTCTCCTGTGTTTTTTTTTTATCCAATACATGTATGAGTAAGTTATCCTCAACACAGTCCAGGAGTCTCCTGGATTGTGTACAGCCAGCTGTATTTCTTACCAAGCAGACATCCAGGTGGTTGAAATCCCCCATCAGGGTGAGAGCCTGTGAGGGTGATGCCTCCTGCAGCAGAAGCAAGAGGCTTCATCAGCCAACTCCTCCTGCTCCGGTAGACTTTGACCTCCACCACAAGGTGTACTTTGTTGGTCCTGTCCTTGATTTTTACCCAGAGGTTCTCAGCATGTTTGTGGCTGTTTCTCAGAGGCAGCTCTTCACAGCTTATTCATGACTGAACCTAGAGTGAGACACCCCCTGTCCTCCCACCCAGCCTATCTCTTCTGTGCTTGTAGCCCTCAGTTGCAGTATTCCAGTTGAGAAATTCATGCCACTGAGTTTCCATGATAGCAATTATGTCATAGTTTTCTAACTCCACCATGATTTCCAGCTCCTCTTGCTTATTATCAATGACACATGCATTGGGTGTAGAGGCACTTCAGCTGAATAAATTTTCTTGGAAAAAAAGGAAAAAGTGTAGAAAAGAAAAAAAATATTCCTCAGTTTTAGACCTCACTTTGCAGTGGGTGACTATAAACTCTCTTTTGGAATTATTCCATTCTGATTAACATGCCTAACACTCATTAAGACCAACACAAAATAGTGAATAAGCTCTCATTAGTCTCCCAGTTGAGAGAAGTATGTAGAAAGAAGGACATCATGGTCTCTTTTCCAGCTCTGCTGAGTGCTTGTTTGTGTGAAGTGAGAGTGCGCCATGGAAAGCTAACACTTCTGCAACCCATCCTGAAGTTTTACGCGGCCGGAACTCTAAGGCTTCAGTAAGCAATATGGATCTGGTTTTACACTGCAGTAAGAAAAAAGATGATGAATTCCTCAGATCATGTGTTAATCCAAGTCCAGCTGCACATGATTTCATGTGATTGCTGCAAAATCCATGGACTTCTTTCTCTGACAGTGCTCAGACACCTCCACTGGCTCTTCTTACCTTCCTGGTAGGAATCAGAAATGCTTAATGTGAAGAGAAGCAAATTGATTGCAAAGGCAGCTCTGAGGAGTTGGCATCAACCTTTTGTAAGCACTGGAAAGAACCAAACACTGGCATTCTACATAAGATGAGGAGGCCCTTAAATTGGTAAAAAACTGTGACCGTTGACCATACTTGCTCTTGCAGATTGCAACTTGTGTATTGAGCAGTATATTTACTTTGTTTTTCTGGTGATTGCCCAAAAAGAAAAGAATTAAAATTTTGCATAGACCAGATTAAAAAAATAAACAAACAACCCAACCCAACCCAAACCAATACAAAACAAAACCTAACTACCAGCAAAAACCCCTACAACACCCTTAATTCTTACCATGTTTTTTTTCTTAATTCTCAATTTGCTTTACTAGAAAATGGGTCATTTTTTTTGCCCAGAGGGACAATATTTGTGATTACCACCTAAAATACTTTAAATGTCATGAACATTGCATTGAGATGTGTCTATAGATCTGTCTTCACCATTCTTTTCCAAAGCAATTGCTTATTGTTTCTCGTGATACTATATTTCTTAGCTATTTTAAATATTTAAAAACAAAGAGGTCTGATAAAACCTACCAAGTGCTTATAAAATAATTAATTTCTTAGTGTAAGTTTCTATTGTTATCTTAAAATTTCTATCTCAGTTCACATTTGAAGGCGTAAAGTACTAAACACACAAATATTTAGCAAAAATTCAGATATTTTAAAACTAAGTATATATATTGTGGCTTCTTAGTTTCAGAAATAATCGGGGGGTAAACACTTTGCCCACTAGCTATTAATTTTTGTTTCCAATATGCATTTTCTTTGTGTATGAGAAACACATCTTTGATTAATCCTCTGCAGTTATTTGGCAACATTTAACAGTTTTTCTACTCCTTGTAAATCTCCTATATGGTAAAAAACTGAACTAAGCAAGATGAATATATTCATAACAGGGTTTTTTCCTTGAAATATGCATTCCATGTAAAAGTTAGACTGAAGTATTGATAGTTTGAGTTGGATTTGGGTTTTTTTGTTGTTTGGGGGTTTTTGCATATTTGCTTGTGGGATTTTTAGATTGGGTTTTTTGGGCGGGGGAGTGTTTATAATTTATACTTATGAACTACGAAACACATGGTTCAAAGGCATAGACCCATATTGAAAAATCACCTTTTGCTCTACATATGGAGGTATATTTTATGGCAAAGTGGTATACAAAACACATTTTTAAGGTGGTTCAGTGTTGCAGTGTTATATTGTATAATGTATTCCTCTTTAATTAACTATACAGTTATTGACTTATTTGAAAAAAAGTACTCAATTTACCTGAATAATGAAAAATATCAAATAAAAAATATTTGCTTGAGGGAAATACCTTTAATGACAGAAACTCTCTGTCAATTGTACATAGGCCCATAATTAATGGGGATACAGTAAATGAGGTTAGAAGATTCTAAGGAGCTATTTAACTGACCAGCTGCTAACTTGAGACTTGTTTGCCTAAAAGTTTACAAGGAGGTTGTATTTATGTAAACAAATCCCATCGCATGTGTCTGTATCAGAGTAAGATGAGCTTCTTGAGTATACTGACTATCATCAAATCAGTCATCTAAACACAGCTTCTAGTCCATCCAAGATGGTCCAAGATAGTCAAGATAGCTACGCAAACCTGTGGATGTGACATAGGTCCTACCAGAAACTTGTACCTTTCTAGAATAGCAGATTTAGGCCATTGAGATTGCCCTAAAAAAATCTCAAAAATATTTTTGTGTTTAGAGAGTTAAAGCAAGCCTAGCTATATATAGATAAACACACGAAAAAATCTGCCTGAAGGACCTGGACAATCCTGGTCCTTCAATGAGAGTTGATTCTCCTTATTTTTCCCACCAAATGCTACATTTATTTGCGTACTAATTTGGGGCTCAATTAAAAAGCACAAATATGACTTTTTAAAAGAAGGGGGATTATGATAATTCCAAATATGTTTCTGTACCTACTCAGAAGCAAAAGACCCAGCTGGTGCTAATGAAATTGACTATGTTATTCTTCATTTTTTGTTGCATATTATGGTTTTGACGAGATGACCATAGCTTGCACATCCACATGGCCAATGTAGAAGCTGCAGCTAAACTCAGTTTTTTCATAAATTTATTATGAAGCATTGTTCACATTTAGAAAGTACAGATTCAATTATTAATGTTCAAAGGAGTAAAAATCTCATTGCAGGTAGGGATTTAAATTTGGATTATGTACATGGAATGAAAGGCATGTTTTGGCAAGAAAAACTACTGATATTAATGTGGGTATGACTGTGCAAAGATAGCAAACGCAAGGAAAAAATGGGAACTAATTTGAGCAGTAATAAAGTTCTTTGTATAGAAATGGCAGTTACCAATATGAATATTTTTTAAACTAATATACTACATGCTGTTCCTTGCAACTGCTAAATATGCAATTAATTTCATATTTACTACTGTGACATTTTAGTCAGATAGTAGTATTGTTCATTTAAATGGTTGTACTTCTTATCTTTATGCTTTTTTTCTCATTGTAACATACGGACCAATATTAGCTTTTAAGATAAAACCTTTCTACCAAGATGAAGCATCAGCAAAAAGGGAGAAGGAGATAAATGAAGGATACCTTTTGGCAATTAAATATGCTGGTACAAGATTTAATTCATACATATTCTTCAAAACACAAGAAAATTGTATTTCCTTCATAGGAAGAACTACCACACACCTCTATCTCCCTCTGCGCATTCCTACGTATTCCTTTTTATAGTACATACACACAGTGCAGGACAGTGCACAAAGGACACCTCTTGTCAGGCAAATGGCACTTAAGAACAGAGTTTATATATATAAACATTAAATGGGATATTTTACTACCAGAGGTAACCTAATCCTAAAGGTAGTCTTCAGACTACTTGTGGATTTCTCCCATTCCAGCCTGATAGATGTGATACTGCTACAGCTTTGTGTTTCTGAGCCCTGTCAATAGTGAGGCTGAGCATGTGTCTCCAGCAGGCAGCCAGGGGTGTGTGCACTCATACACACATGCACAAGGGCACACAGAACCCTACACACAGTCACACAGGTCAGCTCAGACAGAGACTGGCACCTTCACCGACACTCACATGGACACATACAATGCTACATTTTCCCATCCTTGCTCCTTCTGGATCTGGCCTGATCCTTTTCTTGCCTTTGGTCCTGCCCGTAAGCCTCTTACAATAAGTTTTACTTAGTAACCAAATGGTCTTCCCCTGCATCCTCCAACAAATTCTCTACTTCTCCAGGCAACAACACCATCTCCCTTGTATGGCTTTTGTGATGGAGTTTCTTTCCTTGACACTGAAGGGAGGGTTTCAAGAAGACAGAGCCAGCCTTTTCTAGACTAAACAATAGGATGACACACAATAGGCAGAAACTGATGCACAGAAAGTTCCACCTGAATATGAGAAAGAACATTACTGTGCAGGTGATAGAGCACTGGAATAGATAGACCAGAGAGTTTGTGGATTCTTCCTCAAGGCAGATATTAAAGAACCGTCTGAATGCAATCCTGTGCCATGTGCTCTAGGATGACCCTGGCTGAGCAGGAAGTTTGGATCAGGTGACCCCAGTGTGGTCCTTTCTGACCTCACCCATTTGGTGATTCTGCAACTCTTGGTGAGTTTCCCATCAGGGACAATGACCAAATTTCCTTTGTTAGCTTCAGGATAGTCAGTTCAGTTAGTGCCATTTTCACTGGTGATATTAGTAGGGTTCTTCCACCAATCTTTGCATTTATCGTCATTTCTCTTTAATCACACACTAACATTTTTATATATATATACAACATATCAATATAATTACCCCTCTCCCTTATGTTCTACTGTTTTTCCATCTAAATCAGAGTCTGCATGCAAGGAACTGCAGGGAATATGTTTACATCTGTCAATTTCAAGGTGCAAATTTGCTAAGGTGCTGCCTGGCTCCTTTACGTAGGCTCTCTCATTACACTGATCACTTAAATGAGGTTAAGACTTCAGCTTTACTGAGCTTACTGAGAATGGAAAAGTTCTGTGGACACAATTCAACTCTACTGTCCTCAACCCAGTTTATCTGACAGTGATATTCTCACAGAGGTGTATGGACAAGACATTTAAAGGTAAATTAAAGCTCTCACTGCTGAGAAATAAACTGTTTCCTTGAGGACCTGTTTATTCAAGAGGCTACTACATTCCAAAGTTCCATTTCAGATACAATGACACTGACATGCCAGGTGCCAGTAGAGGAACTGTGCAGAAATAACTGATTTATGAAAATTAAATCTTCTGTGGAAGCTTTTTTCTCTTTTTAAAAAGAGAGTGAAAAGACGTATTTTCCTCCTGGAGTGTCTGGCCATGGGGCTTATGTCATAACAGCTTTCCAAAATATATTCAGAACATGGTGAATTCCAGATTGTAGGTTAAGGGTTGGACTTGATGACCTTAGAAATCTTTTCCAGCTTTAATAATTCTATAGTTCTATATGGCCTTCTGTGTAGCAATTTTTTTTTCTTGTTGGATCAAGAATGTTTTGCTTTCCTCTTGCATAAAAAAGATTGTTAGCTTTTAAGCTGCCTTCTGCAAACAATGTTAGAGAAATATCACTCACTTTTATTTAATTCTGAGAATTTTAATAAGGCATAGAGAGCATTAATATTTAAACTCACTTACAAAATAATTTTTTCCATGGTAGTATTTGTTCAGTTTTATGACTTACTGAAGTGCAATACATTCACATTTCAGAGCTCCAAGAAGAATTAAGAACTCTTCTGACACTGTAAAGAGAGTTCATTCAAACTCATATTCAGTAGAAAAAGAGCCCCATAGGAAGAAACAGATACCAGAGTGTAGCTAAGAGGAAAGTATGAAGAAAGACCTTGAAATTCACTCCAAAATTATTATTTGGTAGCTCTGGCTTTGGGCATTCAAATTGCTGTTCCATTGGCTTAAGTTATTACCACTAAAAACCAGGCTGAGTCATTTCTCTATTCATGTGTAGGCTTTTTTGTTGCTTTGGATAATCAATACTGCATTATTTAACGGCATATCAATTTCCTTACAGGTATGTTATGATTTTACATTCCCGGAGTCATATTATGATATCTATTCTCAATATTACTTCAGTGAAATCACTGAAACTAGATCCTATAAATAAAGGTAGGGATTCCAGAAACAAAAGAGAGAAAAGAATTTATTTTCTGATATTTCTACTGCATAGATTTGTAGTTCAGAAGATGGATAAATTACATGAAATTTGTGACTTTTCTTTTTTCTATTCTCAGGCATTGAGGAAAGTATCTTTAATACTACTGTCAAAGATAACTAAGTCCAAAAATAGTTTGCTACTCGGTACCTCTTCAGAGATTTTGAAATGATTAAATAAAGTTCTTAAGATGTACTCAGTCAGATAGTCTATAACAATGCACTTGCTCCTATTAGGAATAAATATTTGGAAAAATATCTACTAATTAGGTTAGAAAGAGTCAGTTCCTTTGTAACTATCACTATCATTACTGCATGGCCTACAGCAGAAAAGTCAAAGTTGTGACAGTGTCCATAAAAATTACCAATCTCTATCACCATGAACACACTATGCTGTGATGTTGTCACATTAACATATTACACATGACTGAGGAAAATGGTTTTAACAGCTAAATTACAGTAATACAGGAGCTACTGAGAAGTTCCTAGAGTTCCCAGCTTCTGTACCACAGAATATCTTGACACTCCTGCAGCAAAACTGAATGTCAAACAGACCACAGGACTATATGTAGTGTTTACTGTGGAATTCCTGTCACTGCACTCACAAGTGTTTATTTTCTAAATCTTAAAAGGAAAAATAAGATATTCAGGGTCTTTTTCAGAAGACTGGAAAAGCATCCTGTGGAGTTTTCACAGATGTTTGCTTTCATTTTCAAGAGCTTTGCTATGGATAATTCAGTCCTTGTGGTAACAGCTAAATAACATAGGCTAATCCAGTAGCCTTTGAAGTCAGATTGCTGATATTCCCATTGAAGTAAGTAAGCACTTGTTAATGAGTAGATTGACTTCTTATCTTTAGGAATATGCCATTATCCCTAAAGTTACTCTGCTCGTACATTCACCTTTCTAGCTGTGGGTCCAACTGTAACATGCTTGAGATATCCAAGCCCCAGTGCTGACTAATTTGAAATCTCTTGCATTTCATCATTTCTATTAGTTACATTAAACTTGCTCAGTGTCTTTTCTCCTACTAGTTCCTATGGGTTACTGAGGTACTTGGCTTCATGCATGATGTTAAAGGAAATTTGTTACAGATTTGTGATTTCACAAAGATGTATGTTACTTCATTTTCCCCTAATTTCTCCCCATTTGTTTTTTTCTCATATTCCAGATTATATTTATTTCTTACTATATTCCCTTCTCTTTTTTTATTTTTTTTAAACTTTGAATATTTATTTCTTACTATATTCCCTTCTCTTTTTTTTTTTTTTAAACTTTGAATCCAGTCTACAGGGTGCCACTTACACCACCCATTTTTCTATAAGCCAAAAAAAAAGACTAATACGTGAATAAGCACAATGAAAATGGAAATGTTAGACAGTCTTCATTCATCTGGAAGTTAAAATGCATGTTTGATTATCTTATAAGGTACAGAAGAGAACAGTAAGATCAAATATTCATGTGCATGCCTCTTAGTGATTTCTTTCATTCAAATATATGTCAGCACAGGGCTGGATGAGCCTAAAAATAAAGCCTTACTAAAGAAAAGTTGCTCCCTGGCTTAAAATTTCCCAGACACATAAGAAAACTGAATTAAAACCAATAGAGAATTTCAGAGTGACAAAAGACTGAATGCCAAAAAGAAATGAATCTGTCTATTTATAACCAAATTAAAAGTTTGAATCAATACAAGAGGAATCAGTGGATTATGTCAGTTATTTATGAGATGGATGGAATCCATCAGTGAGAGAGATAGCATCCGGGAATGCAATGAGGTAACTGGAAAATTAGAGAAGCATCCCACAAATATTGAAAGTTACTCAACACCATTAAAGTCAGCAAAATCATGTATGGGATTAACAGCAGGTATGAACAGAAAGGTTAGCAAGCCTGTGGGACATAAAAGTCAAAGGTTTCCTGATTTTCCCCTTTGTTTCTTCTCTGCCACAGAACCACAAATACACAGAATAGAGCTCATCCAGAATATATCATATTTAAAAGATATGACTGGATTGCTTTTGTGCCATGTGTAAATTTAACTGCATCCATACTGCAGGTTTGAAATGCTGGTTCTCAGCTGTTTGTCCAGAATTTCCAGATATCTTCATCCGTATCCAATGTCATCCAGGCTGCAGAAGGTAAAAACTCATAAGTGAACAGATAAAGTAACCAAATAATTTCCAGACAGAAAAAGAAGACAAGCCTTGAAAAACTAGATTAATGTCCATTGCTTCCTTTATACTGTAACCACTGTGAACCACTCGTAGGGCTCATGTTTCTCTCTCAGTACATGCTTTTTGTTTTCTAGCCCCTACTCCTTAAACCTTATGAAAAAAAATAAACTGCAGTGCAGTTTTGGAATTAATGTGTTTCCACAACAGAAACGTTATTAAAAACATGATTAAATATAATTAAAATAGCAAATTATAGCCTCTGAAAGTAATTTAAAAATGTGTTAAGGTATTCAAACTGTAGATGGACTTTGTGACCTTTAATACACAGAATTTAAAAGTAAAGTATCTTTTCTCTTATTTCTATTTTCAGTACATTTGCATTACTTCTCTTTTATGAAAAAAGCAAAGTAGAGTAACTTCTTCATTTCTTCATTCCTTTTTTTTTTAAATTTCACAAATCAAAAAGTAAAGCTGTAGAGGCTGGAGGCTGAAAGGCTGATATGCCCTTCCCTTACTGCTCTTCAGAATTAAGTACCCAGGACTGACATAGAAGGGAAAGGCCCATTGCAACAAAAACCCCCACATATTGATGTGTCCTTGACCAATACAGATATCAATTGGCTTTCAAGACTGCTTTCTAGTGTAGTGGAATGACAGTCATACAAATCTGCCTACTAGGGCTACAGCTCCTCTGTGCAAAATTCCTGTGTTTCTTTAGATCTAATGCACCCTTCTATGTGATCTTAAGATGCGTTCTGGCTGTAAACAGCACACAAAGCCTTGTATTTATAATGGAAAGTCTTTTTCTAGGGCCTATTCATATCTAAGGAAGAGGAAGCTGAACTTCTAAGAGCTTCCAAAGATAAAGAAGAACTTTTTAACTTTCTACTTGCTTGAAATTTCTCTCAAGAATAACCAAAAAATTACCATTTAATGGTCACTCGTGAATTAAGCCATTGATCGCAATATGTTTCTTACCTCTGTAATTCTCTAGCAATAATCTTACACAAGTGTTCACTAATGGAACTCTTGACAAATTGCTATGTATTCTAAGAACTAATAGATCTGTATCTAAACAACACACCTTTCTTTAACAAAGACAACAAGATCTGTTAGGTTGGAATTTTTTGAGAGTTATGAGTTGACAAATAAAAATAAAAACAAAAATTCAAATCAATGCAGAGGGGAATTACTGTCTCTGTTACTTACTTTACAATCCATATTAAGCATCCTGCTGTTCTGTGATGTTCATTAGACTAGAAATACAAACTAGAAATAGTTCAGCCTATCTCTTAAAGTCACTGCCAGCAACAGAAACAAATGTATTTCAGCAGCACAATTATTGGTCTGTGCTATTTATAAAAACAAGTGGTTTTCCATTTATTCACACATATTATATGGGATTTGAAACTTATTTCATGTTCTCCAGCCCTTCTTTATTCTTATTTCTACCTTTAGCTTCATTTTTTTTTCTATCAGAGTACAACTTAAATCCATTATTAGAAGTCTTTCTGAACATCTCATTCCTCTGAACCTCTCATTTTTCTTGAGAAGATGCAACATTGACTCCCAAACAATGCCACAAAACATGGCACTTTACTGAGTCTGAAGTGAGCAGTACAGAACCAAACGAACACCATCTCACCAGGCCAGTGCTGGTGAGCTATATGCAGGGGAATTCTCTCACTGTTTTCTTAACCAACTCCAGCAAGCCACCTGTTCCTCTGCTCGATCATCAGTTTCGTCTGGTTCTCAAACACACTCACCTAGCCATGTGCTCCTAAGGGAAGATGATATATATCTACATGAAACTTCTCTGGAGGTTTATCTCTCTGCTGTGTGTTCAAGTTTGTTCGCTTTGGTTTGATTTTTCATGGGCTGGGATTTGTACCTCTTCCTACGTATTCCTTTCAGGTTTGCTGTACAGTCAGAGAACATGACAGCTCTGTAGAGTGCACAGCTGGCACAAGCACTTTCCTTTTGTTAATGTCCCCCATGCAGCAAGGACTAAGCTAGAACTAGAACTGGTATGGTGAGACCAGAAAAAATTGTGTGGTACTGCTCCCAGATGAATATCGTCACTTACTAATGTTCTAACTTAAGGAACAGTGGTAATTAGCCCTTCTCTTGTCCCTGTCCTTTCTTGGTCAGACGAAGATCATTTCACATGGGAACTAGAGCTAATGGAAAAGACATCCAACAGAATTTATGGAGAAATTCTTCAAACATGAGGGATATGGGAAATGGATTTTCCTTGCCATTGAAGATGTGTTGTAGATTGTTAGCCTGCTGCTTCTTTCCTTCCACAGGCACAGTGAAAAGATTCTTTTTAATATGTAAAGAAATAGAGATTTCTTTGAGATTCAGATTAATAATTTATTTCTAATCTTATCAAATAATTAAGTTAAGAATGAATGTCTCACTTTCAAAGTTGGAATCTTGAGATTTATGAAAAGTAAAGCATAATTCAATGTTTAAGAAATATATCACTAAAAGGCAATTTGGTTGGTCTTAATCTCTTCAATCTTAAAATAAAGGATTTCAGCTATTGAATAACTTTCTAATCAGTGAAAAAAAAAAAACCCTTAAAAAGATTCTGATATTTTTATTGGTCATTTGGAATGTCTGTTGTTTCAGGCTTTTATAACTTTAAAACTTCTGAGGGGACTGTAGCTTCTTTTTTTGTTGTTGTTTTTTCTTAGAAGAAACAAGCAAAATGTATTTTCTTAATTACTTCATAACTAAGAAGCTACTTCTTTCCTCCAAATTCTTTCCTTTACTGAGCAATCCTTATTTACCTCTCCTTGCATGCATTGTTTCAGAAAGGACATATTCATTATGAAGTGGCATTTTAAGTTTTCAGAAACTCCACATCTCCAGAAGAATTCTGTGGCACGCATGGAGAGAGGTCGCTGGACCAGTAATTCATAGACTGGTCAAGTGGCTTTCCAGTACATTCCAAAGTTTTGAGGTTTTGTTTCTAAAACCATGGAAAGTCCAGAGGCATTTCTACCATTAATTTTTCAATGAGAACTCAAGTTCTTAATGTCTTTATTTTTTCCAACAATTTTTATAGAATGCTTCCATTTAACTACTAAGATGAAGTATATTGTACTTTTGATATCATACAGCGATTTAGTTCATTTAAGATCATAAAGGACACCAAAATTAATTTATGTAGACACAGACAAAAGCACATAGACATAAAAATGCGGATCTCAGTCTTTTGTTGTGTGCTTCTGAGGTGATGCTGGGATATGTATCCAAATTCTGCAGTTCAAGTGTCATTTCTGTTTACAGACAGATAGCTCCATGCTGAGTATTTAAACCACAAGGTCTTTACAGCACTGCAAGTCTGCTGTAAAGATTTGTTTTTCCTCTCTTAAATCTTCTTAATCCCATTCTGGAGTATAAATACTTCCATAATCTCTTGCTTTTGAGTGAAGATGTCATTATCGAAGATGTCATTTTTTCACTAATCCTTGTTCTGAGTGGACATATTGCTGCATGACCAAGATTCTTTTTACCTAGCTAACAAGAATACTCATGCCCAGCTACTGCCTCTGCTCTTCCACTGGCCTCTATTTGCCAAAGTGCCAGGAAAAAACAGACTACTGTGAATCATCTAAGAATTCTCTTTTTTTTTTTTTTCCCTTAGTTTTTATTTATGACAAGACACTGGAAATATACAAAGAATTAAAGCTTTGAAGAGAGATTTTTTATTCATGCAGAAAGGGCCCTGGAAAAAGTACAATTGCAGAAGATGACAAAGAAGAAAGCTTAGTTCTTAAAAGTGCCATATCTTTCTAAGACTCTTGTTTTCATCTGCTGTTGTGGGCCTTTGAATCAACATACGATTTTTGAACTTGCTTTTAGCTGAAAGCTATTTAAAAACTCCTTTTTTCAATCAGCATCTTACAAAGGTAGAAGTGTTTACTCCTTACTTTCATTGTTACATTTTAGGAAGAGAAGCCCAATTCTAAAAGTTGAGTGAAAGACAAACCCTTGTCTGTTGGCACTTGCACAATAGATGCTTACACAAAACTCAGATGATTGACTTTTTAATGTTAAAACATGACATAGCAGTGCAGAGACACACAGACAAAGCCATTCTGTAAGGTTTTCAGTACATCAGTTTGATACTAGCAAAGCTCTATTATTTTCCGTCTTGGAGAATCACGACACCTTTTTTTCAAGTAGTTCTTTAATTTTGCATGTACTGTGCCAAACAAGGTTGAAATTAAACTAATATTCTATTTCTGGAAGCTCTCAAAACTGAGATAGTTACATTTTAATGCTATTTGCTTACCACTTGAATGTTAATTAAAACTGGATAATTTTTTTTTTCTTTTTGTATTTTATATCATCAGGTAACTAAGTAGAAGTAAATTAAGTAATGACAAGTCAAAACTAGAAAGCTACTTCCTTCATTTCGATATGTCATCATCATGACATCTTCCTAACTGCTCTCAAGTGTTCTCATTTGATTCTTTTTTTTCTTAAAAGAGAAGCCCTCCTATTCATAATTCAGTTTTGCTGCTTGCTTGCTTGCTTTGGTCAAATGAACTGATCAGCTGACATAAAGAAATTATTACCAGTAACCTGACAGCTAGTAAACCATCCTGAAAGAATCATAGAAAAAACATGTCCTTTAATTGTACTATTGAAGATAAAACACCATAGTTTACTAGTGTACCCCATCAAAATAGCTACTTATTAAATGCTGTCTTTTATGTTTCAAAAACTTGAAAGTGCTCCAGTGGGGCAAACTAATCCTGGTAAAGTGCCATAAGGTTTTCCCAGTAGGTCATGGTAGGAACAGATACCAGGACTGAAAGATCTTTAGGAAGGAGTCTGAAACATTGGGCAGGCAAGAATCACACCCTTTTACAGTTTTAAATTGTGAACAGATGGTCGTTCTTGGATGTGCCTAGCTTAAGGAGTGCTGTGAAAATAACATGCACTCTAAATGGGATGCTAGTTAACAGGGATGTAAACAGAAAAATCAGTAGGAGGGTAAGGGGTGAGGAAATTACTATATCTCACTGATACTGCTTCTTACAGAAAACTTGTGCCACTAGATTTATTTAGTGAGTTGCCTTTTTATGTTTAGTAACAGTTCATTTCACCACATCAGTAAGTTTGTACTGCCATTATGCTATCAAATATCATATTAGTGCTCTACTGAAGCACTTAAAGTGCAGCACTGCTGCAGGATGTACAGCTTTCTGGTGATGAGTTTTATTAAGCAGCCTTACAAGCCTCTGTGATAGCATTTTTCTTTGCACTTTGAATATAAAACTAAAGAGATTTGATGCATTGTGTCTTGTTATGTCTGATTCTGTCAGCATATGGCTTTGTATGGTTCAAAGTGATATGATGTGATGTGAGCTGTAATGCATCAAAGAGACTTTACATTTCTTCTGCATTTTGAATAATGACAGAAATTTTTGCTACAAAACTAATGTCATGTACTGTTACATATTCTTTGTAGAAGAATTATAGTGCTTAGTTAAGAGGAGGATGAAATTGATACAGGGGAAAGGGGTGAAATCTACTTCTTAGACACATACAGCAACTTAAAAGGAAGTCATAAGACAATGAACATCTAGCATGCTTGGATATGAGAGATAATATTTCTAAAAGCACTTTGTTGAGAGTTTACAAGTCAAAAAAAGAGAAAGATTACAAATAAGTTTTGGATTTTTTTTCTGGAAAACCTACAGGCTTGTAAACTGAATAAAAGGAGAGTAGGCTTTTTTGGATGAGAGAAACAATCCTCTGTGTGTGTGTTAGTGTGAGAGAGAGAAAAATGTGGGGAGGGAGAGGGGAGCAGGGAGACAGCATTGAGACAGATCATTGGATGGGTAGTGGGACAAACACCTATAATTTCAGGTTGTCCTGAGTAAGAGCCCCACATCCTGGATCTTTAAGATACCTGATAAAGGTAGATACTAGAAGTTACATGGAAACTGTTGGGGTAACTCACTAATAGACATTTAGCCTCCTAAAACAATTTTATATGCCTGAATTAGAGGATGACTTCTAGACTTATAATTTCCCTTTTTCTTTTCCCCATCTCCTAAATAAGTGTAATAATATCTTACTACCTCATGAGATGTGATGAAATGAACATTTGAAGGGAACTAAATTATCTCAGAAATTAAAGCCATATGGATAACAAGATACGTCCATCATGCAAATGTGTTTGAAACATCAAAAGGCAGCAGCTTTGTAAATCTTATGCACAGATTAGAAGGCTTTTTTGAAAATCTTTGCAATAAGAAGGCAGTTTATTGTAGAATACATTCAGAGCTTCTGATGACTGCTACCAAGAAAATCTTTGATCCAAAATCCATTACAAGCTTCATTAATGCCATCAGGTGTTCTAGACACTGTGTTTCAGGCACAGTGTAAGTATCTGTTAATACAGAGAAGGAACCAGCTAGGATTTTGGACATATGGCAGATCAGGAGTAAATAGAAGGATATGCCTATTGAAAAGGACACATGGTAGGAGAGGAAAACAAGTCTAGGGAAGAAGTCATGGTTAAGTCCTGAGAGAAGGCATTGAAATTGGACTTTCAGGAAACAAATGAAGTGAGATTAAGTACATTTTGGATCCTTTTTTTCTACTAATTTATTTTGTCGTAAATAGAGCCAGTAGTAAGCTTGATATCAGTACTGATTTCTCCTAATAGCAACAATCCTTCTTGAAAGAAGACACATATCTTTGTCAACTCTTTAGGTCCACAAATGTAAGAATTTTTTATTACACTACATCATTTCAATTTTAAGTTGCAGAACACAACAAATAACTGCTAATTAAAAAAAGCAATGGAAGTTATCTTCCTTCAAGCCTGAGAAGGGAAAGAAATTATAGTATTTGATTGTGAATCACATATATGTACATTCATACATTCTCAAAAATCTTCAGTAACTCTAGCTGCTTGCCTTGTGAAGAAGAGAACTGTATGAACAAGCTCTAAATTTTTCTGCACTAGGCAAAATCTTTTTTCCATGATTATTAATGGTTAGAAAGGAATAAATGCCAGCATACAAGATAGAAATCTTGAAAAGCTTTTCTTACAAAATTAATTTTGTTTCTGTACTACTGCAAGTAGAATTTTAAATGGAAGATACAACAAACAGTTTTATGGGTCATATATTAGAAAAGGATGAAATTTAACGTTCTTGTTTCTAGTCAGAGAAGTTAATATGGCCTTCCCTATACTGGTGGTGGAAAATTAACTAGATTTATTCCAACTCTTGTGTTTCTCTATGCAGGAATAATATGAATGGAAATTCCATCTATGATATGGCAATTCTGCAATATTTTTTTAAGCTGATGTTACTGGTACTTTCTGGGTTGCTTGAAAGTGGCATTGAACTATGTCATAACAACAGGCACTGCTGAATCCAGCTTTCAGCCATGGCTTGATTTTGTCAGTGCTCACATTGAAATCATCTGTAGTGCGGCAATTTGTTGTAGTATCAGACCTACTACTACATGCAACTCCCAGAAAAGTAAAGAAGTGTGTATAACTTCAGCTATGATCAGGCAGCAGAAAATATTGTTCGTTTTCCATTTTATGCTGTCACTCTGATGGGCATGGTGTAAATGCCTGGAACTAGAACGCAATCGATATGACTATTGAAACAAAAACAGGCTATCTTTTCTGATACATAAAATAGTATCATGGTATGCCTTAGTGCCACTGTTGGAAAATATAATCAAGATCTAATCTATCTTTCTTAGATGGGTGACATAATTCATTTGCTCAGAAAGTATTATCATTCATCACAAAAGAGAAATAAAGGAAAAAGCTAGACATACAACCAAAGAAAAATGTATTCTCTGGGTGAGACATAAGACACGATGATACCAGAATCCATGTGTTTCTTTCCTTGATCTTCTATATCACAAAACCTGACTAACATACAGAATTCCAACAAACATTCCATCACTTAAGACTGTTACAGAAAACAGGACTGAAGAAATTCTGTAAGAAAGTAAAAGCTCACTGAGAAAGTAAAAATCATAAAAATGAGCCTACTCAGAGGATTAAGAACACACATACTTCCTTTCACAATGGAAACAACTTTTTGATATTTAAAGAGGGAATTTTTTGTGATACAAAGGAAGTAAAATGGCAATTTATATTCTACCAATCAGGAACAACATAGTCGGCTGTTGACACTTGAGTATCAGCTGCATATGCAATATACTGTTATTTTTATTTTTGTTTTTACATTTGGGCCTAAATTTTCTGTAGTTTCAATTTAGTGAACTATTTTAGGGCCTGGTATAGAACTGAACCTTGGGAAAATAAATATAATGACATATAGAGCTTATCTTCCACATGTATGCCATCATTTTCCCACCTCTTCACATAAGAGCCATGTCCACTATTTCCACTCATTATTTCAGTCTTGTAAAGGCTCTTGAGTGTCAGGTTGATTAATTAGCCTTTGTTTTTATGTTTTTCTGCTTAATGCTTCTCCAGGTCATTCCTATTCTGATCACCTCCTATTTCATTGCTCATAATGGAAGTTATTCTGAAAATATGGTGTTCTAAAATAATTTTCAACTGACATTTTAAAAGCATACCTTAAATGTGTCCAGCGGGATACTCAATACCTTTTCAATACAGTTAATAAATATTAGCTGACAGATTCAGGTAGGAATGAACAAGGAATTCACAGGATTATAAATTTTAAAAGGACAAAAATGGGATACCAATACAAATATGACCATGCTACCAGTATGCTTGTTTTCAGTTTCCATCTCTCTTTGCAGTCTAGGGTATTGAATTTGAATTCTTCCTTTCATTACCTTCTTTACAGTGTTTTCCTCTGTAATACAATTTATTTTTTGTTCTTTATTCCAGTTGCAACACACCAATCAACTCTTCTAAAGAAATGTCAAGAGTAATATTGACATAAGCAAAAGCAGGA
>NW_008240046.1:15117762-15136338 GCF_000691975.1 Corvus brachyrhynchos | reverse complement strand
CAGGAATGAACCTTTGTTTTAACAGAAAATACACTTTCTACTTGTATTTTTCTCTGCTGTTAAGAGGGCTAGATATTCCTCTCAAAAGCATTTACTATTCTGGTATATGTAAACATTTACATTCTCGTATATGTAAACAAAGTCAAGACATAACATTTTGTAACAGGTATAATATTGAGCTGAAGTGAATTTAAGAAGCAACAGCAGGTATATGCTTTCCCACAGTTTTGAGGAATACAGAAAATACATTCTCTCATCAGGTTTTTCTCTAATATTTCATGTTGATTTTCACTACAATCGGTATATCACTTATGGCCACATTCAGCAGTGTGGTCTCAGAGTTGTTTTGTATGCACTTCATTTATGTTTGCCATGATTTTTATTTAAGGACATTCCTAAGAACACTTTTATAAACTGTACAGGTCATTATTCATCTTTGTTATATGGATGGTTTACTAGTTACTTGGCAGCCTGTATGTGATTTATTAGATGGGTGCTTTGATGTCTAGAGCACCAGTTTTTCAAACTTGTCTGAAGTGGAAGCAATCTTGAGGCTGTGATATATATTGATTTGATAATTGTTTTGTAAATATTTTCTTCCTTAATAGAGAACAGAATGCCCCTCTTGCAGTTTAATTACTTGTGGGTAAGGGTTTTTGCTAGTTGTCAAATAGGACACATAAATCAGTATTATTGAATACAAAATCTATGGCTTGATTTTAAAAAATAGGCTTAAGGCTTTCCTTTCAAGCTGTGTTTGAAGACCAATGGAATTTGTATTTATTTTAATTTTTTATATTATTTTTCAAATTTCTTATCTTTGCATATTTATATTGTTTTCTTCATTTTATACAACAGGAGATGAATTATATACACAGAATTTTCTCTGATATAAAGATACTTATTAACTGGACATGTATTATGTGCTATTGTTGCTATAGAGCATACTTTAAGTGAGTTGAAGCATTCCTTTGCTTATTTTTCTTCCTCTATTTCCACATCTTTATATATTCTTCTTGCTGAAAAACAATGATAATAAGCCAATTACGACATGTTAATATAAGATAATGCCCTGTCTCATAGAGCTGAATAATGGGTTTTGTTCATTCTTTTTCTACTTCCCTTTTTTGACCCATCTCTCTCTTTTTTCTTCTGTCCTAGGACGTCTCACTTCTGGATCTTTTGGAAACATGGATCCAGTTCTGCATGGACTTTAGGCTGCCTTTCATGAAAAAAAGTTCTCGCTGCTGAATGTTTTTACAGCAGGTTTTTTTTTCTAAGATCTTCTTTTAAATAACATTTTTTTTTGAAAGCCTTCTATTATCTTAATTTAGTGCTGATGGTGTTTTGGTTTTTGGAGGGGGGGTTTTTTGGTTTTGTTTTTGGGGTTGGTTTTTTTTTTGGGGGGGGGGGGGTGTGTTTGGTTGGTTGGTTGGTTTTGTTTTGTGTTGCTTTTTGTTGAGTTTTGGTTTTTCCTCCAGAATCTTAGAATATTATTTAGTAGGTGGTCTTAATAACATGTCAAACTACTTTTTCATATAGTCTTGGACAATACAGTAACATTACAATTATTTGATTGATTCACTGGTTATACTTTCACTGCATTTAAATTTTAAAAAAAATTTGCTTTGCTTAGTTGTTTGCTTGGTACCTAAAAGAAGAATTTTTTTGCTCAAAGGTAGGGTAAGTCTCATTATACTGTTTATTTTTCCACCTTAAGAACAAAAATCTGCCTTGAAAATTTTGCAAAGCTCAATTTTCCAAACCAGGTCACAATCTTACGGAAATAATCGGGTTTGTGCTCGCCTATCTCTTACACTGACATTTCAAATTGTTGCACAATCCCCCACAGAAATTCATTAAATTCTGGTACTTTTAATCTTCTTTCATATTTTGTTTGTTGTTTTCTGGGTAGTAAATATTTTCCTGAGGTCATATCAAGTTTTCTCTGTCTAAACAAAAATTATTTGTCCACTGCACTGTTGTAGATTTGTCCTCTGAAAATGAAATCCACTGCTTTATTCTTTAGAAAACCATTCCAGAAAATTCATTTGTGAAATGAATAGTGAAAATGTATTGATACTTCCTGAAATCTAATCAAGTCTAGTCGAAGGAGGGATCAATTTACTATTGCATGTTTGTGCTTCTCTTGTTGGATAAGGAGGTGATCTCAGAGCATAATGTGATCTTATCTTCATCTACTTTTCCTGGATTTACCAGTATTGGTCTTTCCTTGGATATTGTCACAAATTTTGATTTTCCAAACTAGTCCTTTGTGCTTGCTTCTCAGCATGGGGTTTTCAAGAATTTGTAACTGTATAGATGACCTTCTTAAGTAGTTTTGTAATAGTCTGTGATTAGCTTTTTAAGTTAATTTTCTACTTAGAGTGGCATGAGTGTTTTTTCTCACTTCTACAGAATAATTCAATAGCTTGAGAGCTTGCTTGTTTTGTTTTTTTCTTGAAAAGCAGATGCTTTTAATATCAGAAAATACATTGTGTTGTTTTATTTAATGTTATTTCTTTGAATCTTATATCTGAAGCATAACAGATTAGCATTAGTGCTCTGACAATTATTGTTGTAGTGTTAAAAGTGCTTCATTTCATAATTTTGAGTTTTAACCTTCTTTGTTGCATCTCTTCCTACACTGATAGCACACACTGAGAGCTATCCCAAGGATTTACAGACTGTGGGAAGTGGGTGAAAAGTGACATGACTGTCAATATGCAGTACATGGTAATGTACAAACTTTAGAAAAAAAAGAAAGGTGTGAAATAATTGATATGAACCCAAGTTGTCATGTCTCTCACACCTGCAAGGCATTATCAAGGCTTAGGAGTACTTTGAGAAGGACACCAAAATTAACAAGAGACAGTGCTCCAAGGAGTTTGAGCTTTACTTCCAAAGTATTTGGAAAAGTGATAGAAAATAACAGATATGCCCCTTCAACCAGTGCTGTTCAGAGTTCCTTGAGCGGGAAAGTCTGTAAGAATCATATGAAACAGTAGTTATGGCTTACACGGAAGTACTGCGTAGATCTACAGCTTACTAGGATGCAAAAAGAAGGGAAGTACACTAATCTTTGTGAATTTGGTTTATTTTAGACAGGATTTTTTTCCAATTTTCTGTTCTATGCTTTGGAATCCATAAAAGAACACTAGGTTCTTCAGTTGTTGTTTTGGTTTCGGTTTGTTTTTTGGGGGGTTTTTTGGGTTTTTTTCGGGTTTTTTTCCTCAGTGTTGATAATGATTATAATCAAGATCTTGATTGAGAATGGCATCAAGTTACACCAAGGGAGATTTAGATTGGATATAAAGAAAAATTTCTTCACTATAGCTGTAGTCAAATATTGGAACAGCTGCCCAGGGAAGTGGTTGAGTTACCATCCCTGGAGGTAATTAAAAGATGTATAGATGTGGTGCTTAGGAGCAGGGTTTAGTAGTGAATATGGCAGTGTGGGGTAAACAGTTCAACAATTTAGAGGTCTTTTCCAACCTAAATGATTGCATGATTTTATAATCTAATAAGAGCTTATCTCTTTAACCATCTTATATCTGCAGTCCAGTATCATATTTGTTGTTGTGGAGAGGTTAAACACATGACAGAGAACTTTCTTAGAGCCTTACATACAACACAGGAGGACCCTCTCAAACAAAACACTTTCACAGCCTCTTCTCTCCCCCTCACAAAGGAGCATCCATATCCTCTTCCCCATGAGCTAGCAATATGCCAGTGTGTAGGATCATGAAGAATACGGATTTTGGATTTACCTACCACTTTTGTGGTACCACTGTAATAAAATATATAATTTCACAGAGCAGCTCTATTGCCACTTTGCTGCAATGCCTTTTATATCCCGTGTATACTTTGCCTATTTTGACCGCTCAGCTGGGACTGAACCCTTTTCCTTGGGAGGATGGCTGTCCAGGGACAACTATAACATTAAGGTTCTCAGAAAAGCTTCTAGATGTAAAAGAGCTCACAAGTTCAAGTGGGTAATGCTCCTCCAGAGGACTCCAAAATAAAGTACTGTTAGGCTACAGTGGGAACAGACTCATTTAAGGAAAATGGGTCCACAGGCTCATTTTACATGCCAGCAAGAGAAAAAGCCACATAATTCAGAGTCCCCCATCAGATGACAACAGGGTGGAATAACCATTTCTAAAAAACTAGAGGGCATTGAACAGAGGGCTTAGTTTTGCACTTTGACTCTGTAGGCAGATAAGGGTCCAGTATGGAGATATGGAGGGGTGCCAAGTCTGTTAGACTACTGTTGCAAGAAACTAGGACTGAGACAATTTTATCCAGCCCTCACTTAAGCATGTATGTTCTACACATCTTAACAGGAAGGAAATAAAAAGAAAGTTAGTTTTTAATTTTTTCTTTCTTACCCAAATTCTGTTTTTCTCAAAAAGAGAGGCACTTCATGCATGCCAATGTATATACAGACATAATACTGTTTCAGACAGTCAGGAATCAGGGCTTAAGTGTGACATAAGAACAAGCTATTACAAAAGTACAGGGGCTGGAAACTGACTTCTGAATAAAGCCAGATTTAATCATATGCTTGTGCACATTGTGAAAGCAGAGTCTTGATGTGTAGGTCAAAGCACAGCACTTAAATGTTGGGACACATCTCTGAATTAAAACCACCTCACTTTTCTCAGTATCCATTGTGGCTCTGTTTTCCTCATGATAACTCCAATGTTTCAGGTATTTGGATTGAATCATCTGGGAATAAAGAGCATGCGTGAATGCACATTAAAGCAGTCTCTAAAATAAAGGTTACTTCTTTTCCAAATATTTTCTATTTTTTTGTCAAATGTAACATGGTATTTCCAGGTAATGAATACTTACAATGTATGTGGGAAGTGAAGGAGGAAATGCAGGGTGAGTTAAATAGGTTGTATATCAGCTCCTTAAAAAGATAAAAACTTGTTTCAGTTATCCTGCTCCCTAAAGCAGATTTGTGCTTTTAGCAAAAAAGTCTTGTGGTGGATCACAGGCTGATGTAAATAGGTATACCTTTTTTGACTTCCATATATTTCCCCAGTCATATTCTTATTTTTAATTTTTTTTCTTATTATTTTTAAGTGTTATTACCCCTATACAGGACCTAAAACATTTCCTCAAGAAAAGGATAAGACATGATGAAGAGTCTTTCACATATTAACTACCCTACATTATTGTCTTGTGTGATAGTCTTGGGGACAAGCCATCTGTGCTTTACAATTATTCTGGCAACATTAATAAAATGTTCACACACTGTTCTTTCTTACTGAATACACAAAACAATTATTGCTACTTAGTTCTTTTGTTTAAAATGTTCCACAATATATTCTCCAGTTGCAACTACAAAGTCAGCCTTTGCTATACAGGGCATTATAGAAGATTATCATTATTTCTACATGCACTTTACTTAGATGGAAGATTTCTATTATAGTTGTGTATAATGGCTACCCATGTTTTTCTTTCATAATAGTTTTCATGTATTTTCATTAAAGATTAGGTCTGCTGCCTTTAAATTTCGTTGATTTACCTTAAACGAAAGAATTCTGACGAGATTGTTAGTCAAATGAGGAAGTATGAGGTGTGAAAACAGAACACAGGAACTGATTGAAATATTTACAGAAGATTTAAGTCTTATTCTCTCTATATTCCTTCTTTTTTTTTTCTACAAGTAGGATGCATTGTTCCATTAATATTGTCCAATGAATAAACACAGTTAAGTAGTGGCATCTACTAGGATGTGAATATAAGCTCCCATCCCATTTTACTATTCTACTCTTATTCTTTAACTTGACTTTTTAGTAATCTGGCCAAGGTGTGTAGACATTTCTTCTCTTTGATAACATTTTTTCTGTGAAGACCCAATTAAGAAAATTTTGGGGAATATAATATACATTTGGAAAGCCTGGAAAATAAACTCTTCAAGCAAAACCAATACTTAGAGTAAATTAAATGGTGAGCATTGGATTAGCGAAGATTCTTCTTTGTAAACAAGTAAATTGCTAATAATATTGATTGTTAACATGGTAGCATTTTCTACAGCATGAATTGGAGCAAAAGAGATAGGTATCTATACACTGCTTATTGTTTTAAGCATCTATGAAAGCCTCTCTTTAACCAAATGGAAACTGGAACGGGTCTGAGGGTGTATAACCTATGATGCAACGCCATGCCACACACCGGGCTAGTGCTCTGGCTGGAATCAGGCCAATATCAAACCAGGAGCCCACAGTGCTGTTTGTGGAGTATATTAGAAGTAAATAGGAATTAGGAATATGATTTGATCTTACTCTTCCAGAAAAATATTTTAGGACAGCATGACTTGTCCTTTGAAAGTGACCTCTGTCACCAGCTTCTATACAGAAAGACTAGGAAAAAAAAAGTCAACAGTTTATCCTGGACAAGAGGATACCAGGTTTGATAAAATTACCCTATCTTACTTTGTGCTACAAAAACTTCAAATTAATTTGAAGGCAAGGTATTTATAGACCTCCATGTACAGTTTAAACTCAATTTCAGGATTTGGGATGAGATTTTACATGTACATGATTGATCTAAGTGTGTCATTGAAAGTCAATAGGATGTGTAAACCTAAATTGCTTAGAATGCAGTTTTAGAGTCTAGTTTTTATTAATGCAATCCATATGTAGTATTTAGAAATATAGACTGGTGTGTGTGGGGGAGAGTAACAACTTTGTCCTGTTGATCAGGGAGGCAAGGAGCATTTAACATTTTTAAGTTAACTCAAACCTAAGTTTCGTGTTTGTCACATTTTAGCAAACACTCGTGAATGCTTCTTAGGGCACTTTGATTTTTCTGACTGTCTTACAGTGAATGTAAAATGTAGTTTGTTATCATTTCCAGATCACAGAATATTCTGACATTGAAGGGATCTATAAGGATAATCAAGTCCAACTCTTAAGTGAGTGGTGCATGCATGGAATGAACCCACACCTTTGATGTTATTAGCACCATGCTCTAATCAACTGAGCTAATCTCAGGGTCTTTAGTCAGATGTCTGTCTAGTTGAAAAATACAGTTGTTGAAGGGAATCTCAAAGCCTCATTATAACATTTTTTAGTCACTTCTGAATATATTAATTACCAAAATGTCAGGATAAAACATCTTGCATTAATACAATTTTCTCTGTTGTTCAACCAATAACACTTCAGGACCTGAGTGATCTTCTGAAATACAGCTGTTTTGTGAAATAAAACATAGAAGTTATGAGTCTTTTATTTTTCTGGTTTTATTGCCTTTGTTTCCTCTGTTGAATGTGTTTAGCTCTTCTAAAGAGCAGTGTTTGAAGTTATAAATAAGGGGAGGAAACCACTGTTGCTTTAGAGAGCTGTCATAAGAAAACTCGAGCAAAAAATAAAGGTTTTGTAATCTTTCTGATTTAGTTGGATGGGTGAAATCCTTAGGACATATGTTCCTGGACAAGTCTGGAGATAATATTTTATTTTTTAAAAACAATTATATTCAAAGCTGTATTTGTTGTATTTATACCTTTTATTTTTTTTTTTGTATTTTTACATTTTTATGTAAAAAATTTACATTTTTTTGTATTTTTACATTTTACTATTTTTGCCTTGCTCATAAAAGGAAAGGGGAAATTCTATATTTAAAGGTGTTAAAATTTTTACTAAAAATTGTTTATTTCTCCTCAAATTAAAGAAAAATATCTTTGGAAAATAATATTAATTATAAGTATACATTAATGTTGTCAAATGTATCTTGGACATTTGGATTATTTTTAAAAATATATATTTAATTTTTTCTCTTTTCTGTTCTACAGATTTTTTCACTGCGGTCTCTGCAAAATTTCTGCTCTCAAAGTGAGAAAGTAAGTAGTTAGGTCCCATTTTCATGTGGACCAATTTTAGCAGTGGGCTTAGTTTAAATTTGCTGTATCATCTGTATAATGTTGCTTTTGTGGCATTATAAACTTCTCATGTGTACTGCCAGAAGACATAAAATGGCCCAGTGGCATATGTTATGTTCTTGCATCTGCCTAATTTTCGACTTGAAATACCACACAGCAATGTTTGTGATAAAGTACACACAACAAGGTCAAAGCAGGTGCCTGCTGGGATGAGTAATCATCTTTATTTCATCGTCTTATATCAACAGGTATCATGGAGACAAAGTAATAGCTTTTATGAGAGGAGCTTCATATGTACCTCTGAAAAGTTATGAGGCACAAGACAGAATCAACTAAGAGATAATGACTTTAGATTTGCCATAGAGTGCCCCGCAGTTCAATTTACATTGCATCCTGAAGGGTACTGTGTAGGAAGGACAGATTTTTCAAAACAAATAGGCTTGAAAGCACCATCTAATCACTAATGCTCAAACTGTGTGTGCTGCTTTTAGAGTTCCTTCTCTGTAGAAAGTGCTTTGTTTTGGTTTTTGTATGCCGTTTTACCTCTCTCTTTACTCTCTGTTTTTTAAATAGCAAATATATGCATCCCCCAACATATATTTCAACACTTGTGCAGCCCTAATTGTCACATGAAAAGTGAAGTGGTTTTACATTAGCTATAACAAAAATATTGTACCTCTGTGCTTTCTCTAATATCTAGAGAATTGCTATATTAGTGACATGGTGGAAGCTAAAGACAAATAAATGGGTATAGGTAATATTTTAAGAGATAAGTGATAAGAGATGGAAAATACATAAATACATCATTGCCTAAAACAACATGGAGTAATATCAAGGAAAAAAAAAATAGTGAAATTGCTCTAGAAAGAATCTGGATATGCAACTCACAGCTCAAGGGTTCAGCTGTCTGCAAGTTTGTGCTTTGTGAAGCACGACAGTATGACTTTTGAGTCACCTTTAAGGAACAAAACTGTTACTGAACTGTGCAAATACATAAGCCGAAGCCATGTAAGACAAGAGAAGTGAAAATAAAAACAGAATTTAGTTTTTGAAATTGTTAATAGTAATTCAAAACATTCTGAAAAACATGAAAGCCTATAGCACACGATCAGTTTTGGAAGAAAATTACTCACTGAAATAAAAAACCAACGTGTTTTGAGGACCAGTTGGTGTTAGAGAAAAGTAAATTGTGCTGGGTAGGTCCACTTGTTACCAGTTACTGTCACCTGGACATACAAACCCCTGAGGCTGCAGGCCTGCTCCGGTTCCTGGCACTGATGATTCCTCTCACACACACACAGCCTCCTGTGCCATGTTTGGCCCCCAGTAGACACCCCCTCTGTGCTCTTCCCCTTAGACACACACATGCACCAGGTTGGTCTCATCTCTAGAGACCCCCAGACCCCACAGTGTCACATGTCACCAGCAGCTGTCCATGACTACACTGGTCCCCCTGATAGCCAGTCACTCCTGTGATCTTGCCTATGGGGAAGAGCTAGAAATTTAATATATAAGAAGCACTGTACTGACTAGGCTTGGGGAACAGACAGATAACCAACCAATCAACCAGAAAACAACACATGACCAGGTCTTTTTATTCCCCTATGTCTCTGCTTTCCCACACTTATTCCTTACCAAACCACTTAGAACCTTCCCCTAAATATATATACCCATATTCTTGGGAAATCCTGAAATACATTTCCTCTGCATCCCCTAATGTGTCTCACAGCCTTAGGCACTGACCCCCCTCAAAACAAAAGGTGCTCCTGCTTTGGCTGACTTTGATGTATTTCACAGTGGGCTGCTTTTCTGAGACAGATATGGAAGGGCCTGAACAGGGCAATTCTTGCTCCAAGTCCTTAATTTGCTTGGCTGAATGACTTTGTGCCCCTGTACATCTCTGCATTTGTGGAGATGAGCCTTTGATGGACTGATGGCTCCTGTGGTGAGCTTGGCAGGAAAGTGGGGGCTGGTTTGGACCCCAAATGTTATCTCTGTGTTCCGCTTTGTAGGGATGCAGATGAGCTTCTGTCACAAAACCTAACAACTGAGCAGTGGCCACTTGCCCAGGTTTGTCTGGTGCCTGTTGAGCTGGTAGGGAGCACATTCATGCTTTTATTTTTAGAATATTGGTCTTAAATATTGACATGGCATACTAATAAATACTTGTTTTGTGCTATGTAGGTCCCGTACGGTTCTGTCAAAGATGCCCAAACAAAAGTGACCAGTGAGGATCAAGCTGCAGACCAGGTTTTATATGCAAACTATCTTGTTTCTAAAGAAGAATATATAAAAATAAGGCTTTTCTACTGTGTGTACCTCAAGCATGCAAATTTAATTCTCTTTTCCAGTCTCCAGGTCTACTGGAAATGACATTTTCATAGATATCAGCCTTTTTCAACCAGAAATATGGTCAAAAAAAAAGATTAACTTTCAGAGTTTCCTTTGCCTGAGTGACAGGCATATGAGTAGCAGGAGGGGACTATGTATGACATAAGATACCCTTCTTGGACAAGCCACAACACTCCAAACTCTATCTTTCAGTCACCATTGTGTCCTTAAATACTTGTGACTAACATTGAAAGATGCCTGAGGGAAAAAAAGAGTTTTTAGTCTTTCCCAGAATAGTTACATCGATTGCATGCTTAAGTTTTAGAAGCATCTGGGAAATTTTTTTTAATGAAGAGAAAAAGTGCTAATTGTGAGATGCAAACAAACGTGTCTTGAAAAGCAAGCGGCAATTGTGAGAAAAGCTGCAATGTGGTTGCAAAATTCCCTTACTCTCACAGCACTTCTTGACATTTACAGAGAATAAAACCTTCATAATAAAAAAATTGTGACTTGGTTTTCATGCATCAACTGTTTTTAAGTAGACTGTGGTTTTTCATACTTTGTTTACCTGTAGCAAAATATTCTAGTCTGGTGAAGGTAGGTTGCAGAGATTTTATATTATATTTTTCACAATAGGAACATCACACAAGAATGCTTCAAAAAAAGAGCATGTTAAAATTAGCAGAGTCCATGCAAGTCCATGCAGAATCTAGCACTATTTTTTTTTCTAAAATGTTTTGGGTAAATTGTTATGATGTATTTAAAAGAGTGTAATTACATAAGAAAAAATTGTATGTAAACCACATCTAGTATAAAAGACTTCAGGGACCTAACTATTATGCTAAATTTCATACTTTAAAAAATATGATTAACCCTGAATTTCCTCTTATCCCAAGTGAATTGTATAATGGGCCTCTTTAGCTCTACAACAAGAAATAAATTTTCTTATCCTTTTCTATAAGATTGGCCAGACAAAAATTTAGCTAGTCCAGAAAATAATACATTTCCTGGAATATTTCCTCCATCCTGGGAGACAGAGAGAGAAAAGGACAGGTCAGGTGAGGTCCCAATTCACCCAAGAGGAAACTTGAATAACTACAGAAACCAGAAGTTTTGGCAACAAGCCTTTGCCTACATTAGTATCCCAAAATAAGACTGTGGGATAAACCTGTGACTATGGCAAGAGAAGCCAAACGGGAATTTTTCTGGAAGGCCAGACCAGTCAAGCTGTTTTAACACTCTCCCTTAAATATGAATAAAATTGAAGTTATTTAGACACCCATTGCTCTAATTTCAGTAGAAAAAAAACAGCTCTAGACTCAAAGACTAAATTGAAGTTTGATTAATATTCAGCTCTGGACTTTGATCTATATGAAGGACCAGATATGTGCAAAACCAGCTAGATTTCTGACAGTATTATCAAATATGTTCTGTAAAAGTCATAAATGATACAAAAGACTTCCTTATGCCCTAACTAGAGTTTTTAATGGTTACTCTGCATCCAAGAAGTTGATGCAGCTTATGTCTGGTTACACAATATGTCCAATTACAGATACAATTTTCAATTTAAACCCACCTTACAGCTGTGCTATTTTTACAGGAGTTTCTGACCCAGTGTTTGTGATTAAACAAGTGGTTTCTTGCAGGCAAAGCACAAAGGAAAGCAAAGAAATTATGATAAACAAGAAAATTATATTTTGCTGCCTCCCAAGTTACTGAAAATAATTTTACCATAGATACAACCTATCCACAATATATTAAGTGTCTGATCTACATATGTAAGAGTTTATATTCAATAACTTGTTACTACAGATAATCAAAGATTCTTAGTATCATTCAAAAATCAGAAAATCCCTCATTTTTCTTCAACTCTTTTTGGAACCATTTTGGAGTATCTGTCTTAAATTTTGCCAGATTTTACACAGAGAAAATTCTTTTTCCAAGGGTAAATAATCAAAAGTTTAAAGTACTTTTGTATTTTAATGCCACAAACATTGTCACTACCATGAGTTCATGAAAAATCAGGACGTTTCTCCATACATCCCAGGTGAAACAAGGGAGCCAAACCTCAGCTGGCTGCAAAAATTGCTGTTGCAGTTTTCCAGCTGTGGGGAGCTCACTGCAGATTCAGCAACCCTGTGTGACATTATGCTTATTCTTCTTTGGGAAAATAATTTAAAAGCTCAGGTTTCATATGTTTCATATATTTCCAGTACACAATTTATTACATTTCACAGGGGAAAATGCATCTCAACATTCCAAAATGTCTTTAACAAGAATTAATTTGTACATACAAATAATAAAAAATAATACAGTACAAACAGTTTTTTTTACATGCAAAAGAAGAGAACATCCCTCTCCCTCTTATAATTTATTTAAGGTTATTTAAAATAATACATGGAATTTACCTGTGAAAGAAAATTCAGTGAACATGCAACATTTGAACAGGAATACAAAACAGCAGTCACGTTTCTAATATCTGCAAAACAGGTACTCTTATATTTAAAAGAGGAGAATATAACTAGCAAAACCACACAATCTCTTGCAAGCTGAAAGTCTGCTCACTGACAAATGCACCCCTCCCTCTTTGTAAAATAACATGATAAGCCAAAATTATTATATTTATTAAAACAATCATCCCATAAATATCATACATATGTGGCATGTGTGAGTTCATATAGGAAGCAGACCATTCAAAGGAAACAGGAAATGTGATGAAATAACAAGCACAGTGTAACAATTTAAGACAAAGTATTTGATAACCAGACTGATGAGCCATTACAGATGATGCCTAAGTAGTGGCAGAAAAAAGCTATGTCACGCTGTACCTCTGTAACTTTAAATAATCTTTTCCACAATGTGTACTGACTTTGGGAGTGTAAAAGCTCTATTTCTATTTCCTGTGTTGTTGTAAATACAAATTGACTTTAATGGATGAAATTTTCTGGGAGAAAGTCAGGAACTGGTGTAATAATATTTGTTCATAAGAGTTGCTAGATACCTACCTTTCAGCCCTGTGAGAGAACCCACTTCAGCTTTTCAAGTGCAATTTTGCTAGACAGTACCCCAGTAACCCTGGTTATAGACTGACAGCAGCAGCGATAAAAAGAATAGCAGTGAAGATAACATCAGCAATCATATGTCCCTTTGCTACAGCTTTGACTGATATTCCAGAAGTTGCAAGGCCTAAGGAATAAATGCACAATGGAGGCTTGTCATGGTTCTTTTTAACTTTTATTACTTCTTGCTTTTTCATATGTGTTTTGTATACAGGATACATGAATACATATAGACAGCATATCTTATATAGCGCTTTACACCTAGAAGCACCTTAGAGAAGAAAGAATCCCAACAAGATAAACAGACTTAAAAACACTCTAAAGTTCACAGCTTTATAGTATCACTGCTGACGTAGCATTTTTGAAAACATCAGTTATGGCTGAAAAGGATTATACCGGAATCAAGCAGGACTTACAAGATTCTTGCTTTACCTTATCCTATTGTTTTCCTAATAAACACTTTTGTATTTAGATTGGGTTTTGATTAGTAATTTCTTGTTCAATATCTAGGTTAGCATTCTACTTTGAAAGATGGAAGTGTTTATGTGAATTGGAGAGGACACCAAATAGGAAGAGCAAAAATTTCATGAGAAGGGAATGAAAGGGTTGCTTCTATCCATAGTTTTCACAGAAGTATAATAACTTGCAGTTGCAGCTGTGAGTCAAAACTGCACAGAAGAAGGGAAAAATACCTGATCATAGGCACAGAATCAGTCAAGGCATGGTCACCTGAACATTCACTGAATCTGTAGGTATAGCTGACTTGCTGCCTCACTAATTGCTTCAGTCACTTATTTTCCTCACAGCCTCTTCATAGCTGCTTGATTCCATTTTACACTCTCTTCCTTCCCTGTTACCCTGTTTATCTTCCTTTCTTCCCTGTGTTTATTGCCTCTGAAGTAAATCACTAAAGAAAGAGATATGAAAAAGATAGTAAAATAATGTTTATTGACTCCCTGTGTGCTATAAGGCTGCTGTAATAAGAATGACTCAAAATAAGTAGAATTTATGTGAATTGAGTATCTCAAAAAGCCAGCAATAAGATCTATGTCTTCCAGGCCCCAATCTTCAAGTTCTGAACTGGAATCCACCCCTGAAAAATAAAAGAGGAATACAGAAAGACCCAGCTATCTTCTGACAACAACCCTCTAGCATGCGATATTGGAAGATGAACTGTTCAGCAATTGCACAACCAGAGAGCTTCCCAGAGTACCTGTCAACTAAGCTTAGTCCTACTGCCTGTGACCTTTCACAAGCATATCAGCTTCACTTTAGTCATGGAATCTAAGGCTGACTTTTTTGCAACACTGTGACAAACTCTGTCCTTTTTAAAGAGGTTAACAAGTATACTTGAAAATTCAGTGTAGAGGCAGATATGCCTTCCTAGTGTTGAGTAAAACCCAAGTCTTTGAATACAGAGAGTGAAGGTTAGTTCTCATGTGACTTCATCTAAGTGTGGCTGCAGGACACCCTCAGGACCTTCCAAGGTGCTGTGGACCAGAGACTTTGAATTAGGAGATCACGTTGTTCCAGATGGTTTTTGTGTGAACTGGAGTTCTTACCAAGGGGTACAAGTGCTGACTCTCATTACAGCTCTGCTGCAAAAAGCCAGTCCTTTCATGAGGCAGCAGAAAGCTAACTCTGAACATTTCTAAAAGTCTCATCCACAAAGTCCTAGCCGCTATGACTGCATAGCTGAAGAAAATTAGAGAATATGCAAAGGGAGACAGAAATCTTTTGGCATTAGTCCTCACAAAAAAAACCCCTCTGTAGTGTGATAGAAAAGAAGTCTCAACTTTGATGCACGATACCCGTTTTTTCATATTATCTTATTGTTTAAATGTCCTATGATGCAACACCATGGTTTCCCATAGAGAAATGAAACCAAGATTGCAAAGATAAAGAATATGAATGACTCAAGACAGAGAATTTTCCTGATAATGGAAACCAGGGAATTGGAAGCTCTTATGTAATAGAGTTGAAGGTTGAACATAGGATTGCAGCTCTGCATAGTGTTTCTTCACCTAGAAGACAGTCACACATTTTCACTCTCAAGTTGATTTTCTCCCTCTTCAGTAACTGTTGCTAAAGTGTTTGTGGGGAAACGCTGTAGACAGACATTCAGGAATGGAGATAACAAATTGATATATTTTTAGCAAAAAAAAACCCCCTAACTACAGTAAAGTATTGAGCTGATCTAGGTTCTTGATTGAGAGATCGAGGTCTTTGACTCTTTTTTGTCAAAACTAATGGGGTAGCAGGCAATGTGTTGCAGATCCTAAGCTGTCTTAACAGAAAACAATAAGGAACAGATCTCTTAGACTTTGCATAAAACTATATTTAACTTCTTGCTATTTGCTGTCTTGCAGTAGAAGGAAGGTTTTGGCATCTTCCTGAATCTTTGAGTTAAAATGTTTGTTCCTATAAGTACCATTTTCCTGAAAAAGTGAGAGACAAAACATTTTTCCAGGACCCATGGACTACATTACAGGGTAGTAATAAAGCAGAAGATGATGGTTATCTTGAGTGATTTGTTCTCATAAAGCTGCTTATAAAAAAATTATCATTTTCACTAAAACAAAAACCTAAGGAAAACAAAAACAGTGAGAGCACTGCAAACTCAGTAATTTCTGCTTCCTTCATTACAGTGTTTTCTTTCAGGCTCTGGAGAACTTCTTGTTTGATTCATGAGGCTTTGAGAGTCTCTCCAACTTATTCTCTAGTAAAAGCTGAGGAAAACTAGCCTTCTTCATTCTCCTGTATTTAATAATATCATATGGCCTTTCTTTTTCTAGAAGAGCACAAGAACTGAAACAATGAAGACAGTATATAAACAGGGAAATGAGGGGAAAAAAAGAAAGCTGAATGAACTTCACCACTCCATTCATTTCTCATACCTTACATTTCTCCAAGCAAAAGGTAGCATAGGTCTTATATAACAAGTGCTTAACAGCTTAGTACACATAACAAGAATTGTGCCAATATGCCAGAGAGTAAGAAACAGACACACAGGCACAAATATGCAGTAGAAAACTCAGCAGAAGTTATCCATTTAGTAATTTAAAACAACCCATCCTAAGGTAATGGAAACTGGCAACAAAGATGAACTGCTTTCCCAGGAGGAAGACTATTATCCTAGGCTAAACAGCTGTTTTAAAGAAAAAGTTGCTTCAAACAAAGAAGAAAACAGATGCTTAACTAATTTTAGACATTTTTCAGAAGACAAAAAAAGCACAAAACCACCAAACATATGAAAGTAAGTTTCTTTTAAAAACCAAGAGAGTTGTATAGCCTAAGCTGAAAACCTAACAAAAAACCAATTTCTAATACAGCACACTGTCTTTGAAAACCCTGGGTATCCTAACATTCTGTCTTTAGGCATCTGTAGCAAAGCTTTCTCTCCATCTCAAGAATCCTCATGCTGCTTCTGGGTATAGCTAACTAAGAGCTGCTGCAGTTGAGGATTTCATTTATCCACAGCTTGTTATGTGCTGCAAGGACATTACAGGCATTTTCCCCAGGTTCAGTCACAGAGGGCAAGTCCCTGTTCCAGACAAGTGAAGAAACTGATGAAATGAAAACATCCCACAGACCATTTTCAATATCTGTAATACCTTCTTTCTACATAAGGAGTGCTGATGATCCCAAAATTCAAGTGATCTGTGTCTGTGCTATAGCAATTATAGCTCCTCATACAAAGCAAAATTCACCTTCAGGAGATACAGGCTTTGGGGGGTTAGCCATGAGTGTTGCAATAAGAATCCTGAAGCTGAGAACACAAATTCACCCAAGTGTATGAAATTCCCATACAACAAAGATCATAGATGCACGAACTGAAATGTGTAATACTTGCTGTCCACAAATAATTTTCTAAGTAAGTCCTGATTTGAAGGAAATGGTTGTAGTTGTTAACTCCACTACAGATACTACTTAACTCCACTACCTACACTCTTTGAAATCATTGTTTTACCTATAACTATGTATTGACAGGCTCTGATTTAATTAGATTTGTGGTGCTACCAGAACATAAATAAAAGGTAAGGTAACTTAAAAAACTGTAACAATGCAATTCATATTGTCATAGAATGTATTTTAATAGCATATACAATGACATCTAGAAACTAAAGCAGATAAACATTGCATTAAATAGATACCCAAGAACAAGTATCCCAGAACTGATTTTTAGTCCTAAAAATCCTGATGAGATATGTGAAAAGACTCTTCTCTGGAGATGGACAAAGCCTTCTGAAGCTCCTTTTTGTATTTTTCAAGCTTTCCTGTGATTAGGGGGATTTTTTTTGTTTTGTTTTGGTTTGGTTTGGTTTGGTTTGGTTTTTTATGCAACTTATCCTCTGAAATACACATTTAAAAGTTGCAAGATTCGTTTTGAGACCTGAAAACATTCTTAAAAGTGTCCCATTGTCATGTATGTGAAAATATCCATTCTGGGTAGCTGAGCTAAAAATTTTGTCAGAAGATATGGTCGTCTGACAGTTAAAAAAGTAGCTTGGAAGTTTTGATTTGTCTTACCAATAACAGTGCAGTTCTGGAAGCAATAGTTTGGTCACCAAATCTGGTCCAATCCTCTATTAAATGAAATCACATCACAGAAACAAGGCCAGAAGGAAGTTTCAGAGATTGTCCAGTTATCTGCTCTTTCCCCACGTTGTGTGGATCACAGTGCTCAAAACCATTTGTCTATGCTGTTCTTTAAAGCTTGCAGTAAAAAGTTTCCCTAAGCACCCTATGCAATCTATTTTAGGACTCAAAGGTTCTTACTGCCAGACAGAAAGCATTCAACAGTGAGTTTATAACCAATTATTGTGCTAACATTGTCCTTTAGTCAAACAGGTTTTCCCTTATTTTCTTTCCAGTATAGCTACAGAAAGTAATTTTCCTTCTGGCCTTCATTTTGCTAAGATAAATAACTCAATTTACGTATTCCCAGAAAAATACCTCTTTATTCCCTAAGATTGCTATTAATGTCTATTCTCTTGTCCAGCCTAATCATTTCTGCAAATAGGGGATTCAAGCAATACTCAGTCTTCTGTCTAGGTAAGGTCATCCCAGAGCTGATTTTCTGATTAAGTTGTAAAATAACATCTGAATTTTGAGCAGCCAAAATACAGTTTTCAGTCTACAGCACCACGGAACAAATGGCTCAAAAATATACCAGTAGAACTAGTGAAAACCTTTCTAGCTAAAAGTAGGACATTAACAGTTCACTAAAAGCAAAATATCTCAAGGATATGTGTCATTTGAACAAAACCATTTCAAAAGAAAATGTGTAGG
>NW_008240046.1:15072920-15117752 GCF_000691975.1 Corvus brachyrhynchos | reverse complement strand
TAGGGAAAAGGAAGGTTTTATTCCCATTAAATAAACATACTGTTTTGATAATTGATTCTTTTTTTCCCTCCCAGATCCAAAGTGGAAAGAATTCTGGTGAAAATTTAAAATTAGGTTCTGACAGATGTCTAAGTATTGGCCACTAAATGCAGCATCTTGTCTTTGAAAGATGGCTTTTATAATGCTGAGAGTATTTTCCTTTAAGAGCACACTGTTCTCATTGTACTGAATAGACAAGTCACAATTATCAACTAAGTTAGGTTCCCTACAAGTTTGCTGCTTTTCTCAATCCTCTTCTCATTTTCTGCCTCCTTTCTTTTCCCTCCTACTTCTCCTCCCTTGAATAAGGTGTTAAAAGACTGTGACCAAGAGCTGTTGTTGAGCCAACCTAGTGGAACAAATCTGCTGAGTATAGCTGAATATAGTATTAAACAAATGGAATTTTACAGTGACTTACCGTAATAATAATTAGGTGGCAGAGCAAGCTGGTTTTGAAGACCAGTAATCCATTTATGCCAAAAGATGTGGTCAACTTACTATTTGTCTGTCAAAAGCCTTGATATCTCAGTAAAAAAATTAAAATATTAGTGTACCTTGGTCTTACTCCTGAATATTCTGCAGTTTTCTAATGAAATGTGGGTAGGGATGCGAGACCTGTTACAGAAAAGAATGCAAGTGCATGAAAAAAAAACATTTTGCTTAGTGCAAAAAACCCACAGAGCTTTCTACAGTATCTCAACTATCTCTGTGCTTCAAAGCTATGGTTGAAATTTCCCCTGAAGCCTACAATAGTGCAGGGAAATGAAGAGTCAAAAAAAGACCTGTACTGCAGGCTATGCAGTTCTGTGGCCACTGAGAAGCTCAAATGATCAAAACTTTGAAGTATACATAGATCCTCTGAAAACTTCATGGATTTCTAAAAGGAACTGTCTGAAGGGGTTCTCCAAAGCATCTGTGAAGGCAACATGTGTCAGTATAGCTTTCTCAGAGTAACGGGAGTTGTGTAAAATTGCTAGCACCTTTTAAGGCCAGCAATATGTTTTTCTAATACATTTCCACTTTCTAGTGTTTTGGGGTTTTGTTTTGCTTTGTTTTCCCCCAGATGTTTTCCATTTATTTTCTTACACAAAAAAACCCATCATGGCTGGCATCCCACAAGTTAATTGTGGAACCTACCTTCTGATTATTTCTACTGCTCTGTGATTTTATGTTTATGGTTTACAGGCAAAGATTTGAAATAAGAGAGAATCAGGTTGAGTGCTAATTTTAGCTAAAGAAATACTCAAAAAGTTTCTAAATGCTTTGAGATACTTCTAGAGCTGGGGAATTCAACCAGTAAAATGTAGTTTTTGGAAGGAATAACTCCTAACTGAAATGCTGGAGGAAATATCACTGAAGAATGACGTGGAGGCTTTTTCATTTTGATTTTTTTTCTTATTTTTTTAAAATCTTGGATTTATTTCTGTGTCTTCTTGCTCAGTTTTGTGCCGTAAAGACAAGCTGATATTTTTTAATATTATGTACTATTTAACGCAGTTTTCTGAGAGTCATTAGTGTCCTTATAAGTGAAGCTTTCGCTCTGATCTGCCCAGAGTGTAATTTCTTAATAAAAATGTAATCTTTGTGCTTTGGATTTAAATATGCAAATAATGTAATACCTATACTCAAGTACTGTTCCCTAAACTTCTTATTGAAATCCATATTATTGCTATTATAACATCAGAAGCCAAGTTACCATTCCATGAAGTGGAAATACCCTCTGTGTTATACTCTCCTGCATATCTGCAGCTCATGCTTTGCTTTCACTTACTTTTTAAAAGAATACCAGTCTGAACCAGAACCAAGAGTATGTCTGAGCCAGTGCAAACCTGATTGAGTGCAACATACATGAAAATGCAGCAATACACCTGATATGTCAGCCAGCAGTGTTTGAACTATCAGAAAGCCCTGCTAAGTCCTTATTCCATGATAACAGCAGACCTTTGGTACAAGGTCATATCTGAATAACTTGGTTATGTATGCAACTATCCAGCTGAGCTAAGACTTGGTATTACTGACCTTATTTTGAATGGTCTGTAGTTTCCTTCTGCTTTCCTTTGCTTTTTTAGCACTGCTAACACTGTGTTTCAGAGACAATATCTTTGTTCTGTACAGAGAGATAAACTGTGAAATTAAGCCTCATCAGCACAGCAACTTAGACTATTTAACACATTTTTTCTGAGTAAAAAGTACGAAAAATGAAGAGCTGAAGCAAATAACTTTCCAGTGAATTGCTATCTGTATTTCAGGAACATATCAGTCTACATAATTTCCCCTAAACCAGTTAGGTTTTTATATATTTACATAACACAGCTAATTGCAGATAGTTATGTATTCTTTCCTTGCATTGCTTAAAATATTGGCACAGAAATAACACTAGATCTATCTTGTGGCAAAATGCCATAGCGTTGTCCAATTTCCGAGGAGCCATATGGCAATGGTACAGCCATCTGTTTATCTTGATATTCCTTTCCTGGCAAACCTTTTACCCATATGGGTTATTGGTGCCCTCATCTGTGTATATCATGAAGAGGTTCAAAACCAAAATCTATAATTTTCCCTGGTATAACTTCTAACAATTACACTGAACATAAAGATCACACTATCCCATGTTTAACCTCATCCATTTTTGTTATGTACACACCTGCCTTCTTCTGTTAGATGCAGGAACAATTTGATTTCCAGAATTTGTGAAAGCTGTCATCACAAGCTGTCAGGTTCGAGGCATCATAATCATCTCAAAGGACTGATAGCTTTTGCTTTGTGGATTTGAAACTTCATCACTAAAGAGATTAAATGATCCGTTCTTTTACATGCTGACAGGGTAGCAATTTTGTGTCAGTGTAGAGATTCACGCATTCAGACAGTAAAGCCATGCTGAATATATGTGGAGCCCTTTTACATTTTATGTGACAGCCATTTTCAATAATGTCTAAAATATTTGACATGCACTGTTTAGAATAATTTTAAATAAGGGAGAGTGTTGGCTTTCATCCTGATGTATTAGCAAGCCTGACTGAAATCATGTTTATATTCCATTTAGCAATCTGCTCTTTAATTTCCTCTTTGTATGAAAGAGTTGTTGCAAATTGGATACACCCAGAGTACAAACCAGACATTTTAAGTGTATATATGTTTCAAATCACATCAGAATAGACAAATATGGCTTTTGTTTATTTCGGGATTTTTTTCCTGTTTTAAAGTAGTACAAACAATTCCATTCCAGACACCAAGCAAATGTAAAGATGCAAGGAAAAAGAGCATAGGCCAATGCATTTTTGGGGGCTGTACTGAATTACGTACACAATGAATTGTTTTGCAGCTCTTAGGTGTTTGTTGACTAATGAAATACATTGACTAGTTGCATTCCACAAATTTGTAATACAGTTTATTTATGAAGTTCATTGGTTTATTTGGCAACTTTATTGCTTTTCTTTGAAAGTTTTGTGTACATTAGACTAATTATAATTCATGCAATGTACTTTTATGAAAATTTAATTGGATTATTTCCCTGATTTTCTGTTAGGAATTAAAAAAAAAATTATAACTGTATTTGTTTGCATTTTAAGCATTCTGTGTCTGCTGCTGATTTCAGTTTAGTAAAAGTTTAAGATAAAATCACTTTAAGGATCTCTGCCATGGCCCTTGTTTTTTTTGAATTCTTTGTTTTAATAATAACCCATTAGGAAATCACACATCCTGTTCCTTTTTCTTTTAGACGAATTTTACCAGACTTCCCACCATTCATTTTAGAACCAAGATTGTTCTTCAGCCATTCAAAAACTCTTACTATCCCGACCACTAACAAATCAACCACTGGCTTTGATACCAGAAAGACTTTGAGACATGATTCAACTTTTTGTGTCACATTGCATGCTTGTGTGCATATGTGTGCTTCCATCCCCATTGCTGCTCTATATATCTGTCACCTACAGATACGCTACAACTTACATGTCTTTTCTTTCTAATCACCTTCCATGTTTGTACGTTCATTGACACACCTCTCTCTGCTATATCTGTGAGCAGATGCTTGAATCAAATTTGGCAGCAAACAAGTTCAGTTCTATTTTTGTGTAAAACCTTCCCATGAAATGGAGAGCAAAGTATTCACAAGGGTCTTAGTACAAGACTGGTGTGCCAAAAAGGGAAAAGTTTTAAGAATTGAGGAGTTAATAAAACTGATTTGGTTTTAGGGGGCACCCTAATTTAACCTGTCAACTTTACTGTGGTGTAGAGTGTTCTGTAACAGGTGCAAATGCACTCTACTTTTCATTTTGAGCAAAGTAATTTATCTCATTCTTTGGACTTGAATGGTGCTCTTTCATTCCAGGAGCAGACATAATACCCCCTAACAATGTGCAAGCATTTCTGCCTTCCTTGCTTCCTTTAAACTTCTTGCTAACTGAGGACATTTACATTTGAAAACCTGCTTGGCTTTCCAAGGGGTTGAAGTTTCTATTTTGGGACACCTTGAACACATCCTCTTGGTCCCAATTTAGTAAATATATCTCTGTCTAGTGACTCAGATTCTGCCTTAAAGGTCTTGGCATAAGGAGGAAACAGCTGTGACTTTTCTCCCTCTTTTCCAACATGTCAGTGTCCTAGCAACACATGAATAACACTGTCATGAAAAGAGCCTAGAGCAGAAAGAATAGACAGATAAAATATTTGGGTGCACTGCCTATCAAAGTAAAATAGAGGAAAACATATATGCTAGAGTTTCCAGAGTCTGTACTATAACTTCACCAGGCTCCACAAAAGGGCAGAGATCAAAGACAATACACCTAAATCAGCATGTCACTTCACCCAAGCTAACACTGCCACTGATAGTCCCTTCTAATTACTCCAAGGCAATTCAATTGTAACATAAATATAGTTCTTTCAGAACCCAATCTAGAACTCTTGCTTGCTTCTCTACATGGCACAGCTCTACTGGTATTTAAAAGACTAATCAAATAGAAAATGTAAAACAGGTTTAGGTACTAAGAGCCTGAGAATAAAATCTACTATGCAGTGAGACGGTCTTCAGTGCTTCCCAAATTCCTAACCCCTAACATTTCAAGCTGATGACCCAACGAGATCACATCATACCTCCCATCTAGGCAAAAGTCAGCGTTACACTTTCTTGACAAGAAGAGGCAGAAAGATGAATGGAAGAAGTAATCATATGTATCTAAAGTTCTTCTTGAGACAAAATGGAGTGACAGCTGGAACAGATTGCCAGGCTGAGTCCATCAGGTAAATACAACATACTTACATTTTGGATGTGGAATTTGTAAAGATATAGAGAGGGATTTTTACAAATTCTCTTTTATTGCATTACAGCTCCTCTGATGGTTTGTGTATCACTTTCCCCAAACTATGTTTTGTGTTACTATGAACACAGCATACAAAGAAATAATAAGATCTGAAAGTTCAGGTAGCTTTAAGAACGAGGCTGCAAAATCTCAGTTAACTGTCTCTAAGTAACTTTGGAACTGAGCACTTACCTAGGAATCCCAAACAGTGCTTTTCAAACCATGAAAGGTGAGAGAAAATGCTAAAATATGAGGCTGGAATGGTTTTGGCAGGGCTAGAGTTAATTTTCTGCATGGTGGCTGGTATGTGACTGTGTTTTGGATTCATGTTAAACACAGAGTTGATAACATTGAGATGTTTTTGTTTCTGCCGAGCAGGGCTTACACAGAGCCAAGGACCTTTCTGCTTCTCATACCTTCACGCTGGTGAGGAGACTGGAGGTGCATGGGAGGTTGGGAGGAGACACAGCTGGAACAGGTGACTCAAACTGACCAAAGGGATATTCCAGACCATATGGCATCATGTTCAGTGTATAAAGCCAGGAGAAGAAGGAGGAAGGGGGGACATTTGGAGTGATGGTGTTTGTCCTCCCAAGTCACCACTGCACATGATGGGGCCCTGCTCTCCTGGAGATGGCTGAATATCTGCCTGCCCATGGGAAGCAGTGAATTCATTCCTTGTTTTGATTTGCTTGTGTGTGTGACTTTTTGTTTTCCTATTCAATTTCCTTTATCTCAGCCCATGAGTTCTCCAGCTTTTAGTCTTCCTGTTCTCTGCCCAAACCCACAGGTGAGGGAGTGAGCAAGTTGGTATGTGGCTGCTGGCTGTGGTTAAACTATAACATAGACTTTTAATTAAATCAGTGTAAAGTCAGCTTATAATAGCATTAATCAATGGCTTAGTGCAGTTAACAATAATAAAATTAAATGGTCACAGCACACAACTTACTGCAGATAAAGAAATAGGCTTAGTGAAGGCTTTAGTGTTTTCTCCTCTCACTGACAGTAAGCTATGTAAATCTTCAGCTAAAGAACTCATCAAGCATGCCCCTGACTTTATTAGAAAATGCAAACTTACCTCTTGAGCTGCTGTATTTAACATATGAATACCATTAATTGGTAGTGATGTCAGGAATAATTCCTTTAAGCAGAAGACCAATGTACATGTTACCCTCCCTCTGATCCTTGTGAAAAAGCTCTTGCTCCTGTACAGGTTTCAGAGAGCACTGCTGTTTGCCAGTGAGAAGGGCTGGCGTCATGTGAAAGCATGGCTGGAAGGCTCCTAGCATATTAACCTGTGTTCTATTAAAGGATATGATGCTTGGCATTAACACTGTGAACAAAACTGTTCATTCCTTTAAATCCACTGACGCCTTGGAAACAATGTTCGGGTTAACCAATTTTTTCAGGCAAAGGCATAGAAAAATCCTCTATGGAAACAGAACCAAACTGCAGGTAACTACAGATTTTTCAGTAGGTACAGATTTTTGGAGACTTGGAAAATAACAATATTGATATTGTTTATTTTTTAATTCATATCAGATTGGGTAAGAATTGCAAAGACTGATGTTTCATGAGGGAAAAGGAAGAGAGTACTGTTCTACGTAATGAACACAACACCTTGTGGCTCAAGAGATTTACTGCTCTCTCAAGAAAATCATGAGTCCACTTTTGCTGAGATCTTGTCTACAGTCAAAAACATTTGGGTTTTTCTCCAAAAAAAGGAAAAAAATCCTCAGATAATAAGTGTTCTCTAACCTCTTTACATATTAAAACTCTACTTTTCATATACCCTTTTACAGGATCATTTCAAAAGACTGACTGTAAGAGGTGAACAAGCAAAAGTATTTCTTCCCATTTTGTAAAACTGCTTGCTTTAGTAAAAAAGACACAGTTTGACTGTGATTCACAGCAAATAGTACACACAGGATGCTTACAATTTTGCAAGTGTTGTTGGCAGAGGGTAAAAGGAAACTTCACCACCACCACCACCTATTTGCAGAAAAAGAAGACATACTGACTAGGACGTGCTTCTGGACAAGATATATAAACTTGAATAAAGGTTTTATTACAGCTTTTTCTTACTTTTATTCAGTTAATTTAGAAATTATATTAATGCCTATAGCAGTGGCTGAAGTTTAAAGCTGGATTATATTCCAGCACTTATGAAACTTCTGTCCAGTTTCAGAGATTTTATAAAGTTCTAACTTCAGTTTTGCTTTCCCTCTCTTGTCCATAAGTGATCAGAGACCAAAGCTGTAGCAGAGCTTATTTGGGACATAAAAAAAAAAAAAGTTTTTTTCAAAGTAAAATAAGAAATGAGAACCAATTAGATTAAAAATAAGACATACAAAATACCAGTTGAAGAATAAACTGAATCAGGAACTTGTTTATGCTCAACCCAAATTAAATTTTGAGCTTTTTGTGGGGGGAAAAAACCCCAACAGTACTACAACTGAGTCGTTACTTGGATGTGTTTGTTGAATCACAACTGAAAAAAAAAAAAAAAGGTAAACGTAGAGTGGTACCCCTCTCTACCCATCTACTGAAGAGTTTATGCCACTAGAACTCCAGGACAACCCAATACTACAACTTCTTAGCACATCTTCAACCCCATTTTCCAGATCAAGAGAGATGGAAAGAAGCTGTGGCAGTATGAGGGGAATGAGAGCATGTAGGGACTTAAAAGGAGGTAAACCCATGTCCTGAAGGAAGATCTGTCCATTGCTGTTGAATCTTTTCTAGGCTTTAAAACATTTTTGCATTTTTGAACACTGGCCAACTAATGAATTGTTCTTACATTAATCAAAGATACAACTTCAGCCATAACTGGAGCAGAAGTGGAAGCAAAGGAAAAATCTGCTGGTTTGTCCCACTTAACATGACATGAGAAAGGGAAATAGAGAAGTAAAGTCACTGGTCCCTTTTCCTAACATAAGACAGAATTACAGAGTAACAGGATATTTCTGATGCAATCTTTCCCTCTTCAAGATAGTTGCAAGTGATTTGTCAGAGAACACAGGCAATTTCCAGCATAGGCATACATAAAATAATTTATTGTTTCTAATATGCTTATGCCCACATGAAATACATGATTACAACGGCAAGAGCTTGAATTGATGAGGAAAAGAGAGTTTGAATGCACAAAGATCGCAGAAAGATGGGTGCAGGAAAAAAAAATATTCTGAATGTACAGCTATGATTTTTATCAAAAATATTGGATGCTTTTCCAGTTTTCCTTCAGAAAAAAAATTCCAATTAATTGACCTGATTCTTTAAACATGTTGATTTTGGCAGGATTTTGTATTTCAGTGAAAACTAGTCCTCTGAAAACTCTTGAAACCAGCTGTGTTTGCAGGCGTAATGACTGACATGCCCTAAAGCACAAGAACTTCTATATAGTATGTTGGAAGAGCAATAGTATTCCAAAAGCTTTTGATGGTGCAGAGGGACCTGGATGGGTCACTCATTGCTTATTTTGTCAAGAGACTGAGAAAAAAAAAGAAAAGCATTTTTCATAATGTTATGTACAGAAGATTTTCTTTCTATGTCCATCCTAAACCAGAGTCCTTATATAGGCTGGAGATCACCTCTTCATTGACTTAGAAGGCAAGTTTCCCACTGGCTATAGCTCATTAAAAAATTTGTCTTTATACAATATTATCCCTAATTAAACTGTACTTAATTATAACTGCAGTATTTTATTACAAATCTGCTATGCATCCTTTAATTTTATTATGTCCTGCTGCCCAGCAATTCAGTAGTAGACTGGAAACATTTCATTCATTTTTTTTCAGTTTTTTAAATTTTGTGTTATGAAGTTTCAGGTTGATTTCTCTGTGAACTCTGCACACAATTATCTAAGACCACATCTAAAAAATAATCTACTTTTTTTTTTTTTTTTTTAGAATTAGTACAGTGTGATTGAAGCAAAAAGCTGTCACTGCAATCTCTCATGAAGACTTCATTTTCTTTGTCATTTCTTCCTTATTGTGATTCAAAATGTGTCTGTTAGAACAGAAATTTGTTATTCTTGTTTGCTGACAGAATTCACAGAATGGTTTGGTTAAAAAGGTGCAACAAGAGCACTGGTCATTCTGATTATGCATTCAGTTAGAATGAAAGATATCTTAAAAATGTACAGTATTGCATGGTCCAAAAGAAATACTGTGCAGTGTCAACATTCATAGAATTACAAATGATAATGTCCTTGAAAAAGGTTCAACATGAGGAATGACAATAGTTTGAGGGATTTTTTGTTTTGTTGGGTTTTTTTTCCTGTGTGTGTGGTTAAAAATAAGAAAGAATGGAAAAAATATTAAAATAAAAAATTATTAATGAAAACAGGACTAAGCTTTGCTCAACAGGCTTCCATTTAACTAAAATTATAAGTTCAAAGAGAGCTAGTAGGTAAATATCTTATTTCTTCTTGCTAAGTAATAAAAAAAAAAAAATTATGAGTGTAAAATTCCAGGTAAATAAATGTCATAAATTTCCCCATAATTATTTAGACTCTTAGGAACCCTTACAGAAAGACTAAAGGGTACATGAGTATGGATGTGAAATGATTCTTTGGACACATTTAACTCTTCCAGGCCATCAGGGTGGTATCAGATATTGTCTCAGCTTTACAAGTCAGACAGTATTCAAATGATAGTTATGTGACACCCTTCATGAAAGGAAATGTCACATTAAAAATTGAAAATATTTAGAAAAAGTTAGACAAATGCAGCTGTAAAGTGTGAGCAGCTGAAATCAGAACAGAGGGGAAAAAAAGTGAATTAGCATACAGAAATGCTTTTGAATGCCATGACAACACAAAGACAGGCAGGCTCAGGCTATTTCATATCATTCCATTTGACATATTCTTGCCCCCTGCCTCTCAACTTTCAATCCAGGAGAACAAATGCTTTGTGTGATATTTTAATGAATTCTTTGCACATTTACTGTCACTAAAGCCTATTTTCTCAGTATTAATTATAACAGTCCTCCTGTTAGTAAAAAAATAAATGCTATCCTAATGTTGTCCAAGTCTTGATTTTTTCCCTCTGGAAAACACCAGTATTATTGTGCAGCAGCATGGTTAGGATGCTCCAGTTCAGATTCTGTCAATATTTTTATTAACTCGTAATTTCAGAGGTTTCAAAGCTTACAAACTATATTCTATGCACAACTGGACAGGCCCTGACAGTACCTAAGACCTAAGCCTGGGGCCAAAGTCGATATACCACTCTTAGAAGGGGGAGTGAGTTAGGTAATTCTTATATATACAAAGATTTTCTGTTAAATAATATAGAAGGATCTGTAAAAAAATGATATAATCTACCATGGAATCATAACCATGTGGTGTCTTTGAAGGTACAACTGTATTATTGCTTATACTTTATGTTTTTTATAAATCAATGACTGACAGATAAACATTGATTGTTCTGAGGTAATCTGATTGTTTTCCCTGATCCAGTGCTATATGCTGCACGTAGGCATATCACTTTCATTTATTCTGAAAAAAGCACAGGTGTCTGTCATTTTAGTTGCAGTAATCTATATTTTTTCTGAGCTTCCTCAGAGTCTTTGTAAAGCAGAAGCAATTCTCTGCAACATTATAAATCATGAAATACAGGAAGTGTTACGACATTACATCAGTAAAATACACAGCTCCAGCTCTTCTTTCCTTAAACACTCAGTGGTTTAAAGAAAAGAAAACACTGTCTGGATTACAGCCATGAGGCTAAATTAGTAAATCTGCTGCTAATAAATAGCCCAGCTGAAAGCACATTAATGAGTGACGAATCTTAAAAGTCAAGATAAGCTAAAAAATCTCAGTCATTTTTAATTATAAATTATACAAGCCCAAAAACAACAAAACAAAAAGAAACCCCAAACAAAAAGCCCACAAAAAAACCAACAAAAACCCAAACCCAAACAAAAAACCAAACAAACAAATAAAAAAAAAGCCAAAAGCAAGCAAACAAACAAACAAAAACAACAAACAAAAAGCACTTTACCAGATTTTGAGTATTTATTATTTTTAAAAAGTGAATCTTCAACATGGGAGCACCTTCCTGCTCTGTTACCTATAGTGGACCAACACTGGTTGTGTAGGAGCAAAGAAGGCTCCAAAGCCAGGAAATGCCATTTCTAGCAGAAGCACATACCCTGTCAATCAGAGGGGCACTCACAGTACTTGGTATGCTTAGTGCTGGCTTTCTCCAAACTACTGATGTCAGCTCTGCACAGTTTGAAGTCAGCCTCTTACATCACTCTTACCTATGTGTCACATTATGTTAAGAAGACACAGATAAAGATACCAGCTACACAGGAAGAATTGTAGACAGAAGTTTCACTGGTGTTTTGGAGGTACAAGCAGGGTGTTCTTCCAAAAAGCTTGGCCTTTCTCTTGAAGACAAACTCAAATGATTCTTTTGGAAAATATTATCAGCACCCTGAAGTCTATTGAAAGACCAACATACACAAATTTTTTGTTGCATTTGTGAATATTTTCAAATTAAATATTAATATATTTATTTACATTTAAGCAGGACGTTAGCAACAACTTTTGATTTACCATTTTAAAATGTTTCCAAGTATTAGTGTGTTTAATTTGCAATTCAAGTTAATGCGTATTTTAACTGCAGTGAAGATTTACAGCCTTAGTTAATGATAGGTTGTAAAGATATTTTCATCAGGTAGATCTTATTGATATCTTTGTAGTAAAGAGTGATAACCCATTTAGCATTTCTAAAAGTGTTAACATACGCTGAGAACACTGGTACTGCTATTTTGGATGGGCAGTCCTCCATGACACCGGGAAAGGTAGAATTACCATGGTCTTCCAGAGGGGATTAGGAAAGTTAGTTCAACTCTTGTACAGAAGCATTTGAGAATTTGGCCTTTAGAAATTAAACTAAAGCAGTTCACCCTGCAAGCATATAGTGACTGTGAAACAGATATCTGTATTTAGAAAATATATTACTAAAAGAGCTAACCACTAAGAAGCCCTTGTCAGTAAGCCTTTTAGTTCATCAGAAAGAAATCTTACACTGAAAAACTCCCTCACCAAAACTTCATTTTAATTCAATGTAATAAGAAAGATTTCCTTAGAAGAAAGAAAATTGATATATGACACAGTGGAAGACAGTATAGAAGTAAGATTCTGGTTTACTGCATACTCAATGATCTGAGAGCACATTTTATGAAAATTTATTTATAATGAGATGGGTACCTAGGTAGCTCTGTGGTCTTAGTGCCTGAATTTAGTGCTTCAAAATATGCTAGACTTAAAGGAAAGTATTTAAAGATGAATCATAATAGTCAAAGAAGAATGCAGCTATGAAAACAATTTAAATTTTTTTATTATTGTAGTAAACATTTATGGTTTATTTTTGCTTCCATTGAAGTGAATAGTATAATTTCCATTCTCTTCTTAGTTTTCTGTTGTCTGTTTACTTATCCTTTATGTTGTTCAGAGCTATTTGTGACTTTCTCTTAAATTTAAGCTGGAGTGTGTTTTTTGAAATCAATTTATAGATTCTAGTCCACAAGGAAATGAGCAACTACTTTCCCTTACTATGGCTAGACCTTTTGCCCAGGTGAGAGTACTGTATTTGAGTCTGTATTCCTCACAGGTAAGAAAGAATTTGATTGAAATATATTCACTTGTTCTGAGGGGAAAGGATCTCAATCTCTTGTTGATTATTGCCCCACTTGGTATAAATAATTTTATTATTAGAATATGGAGGCTCCACTTTATGATTGCAGTCTTCATATGTGGATGTTTTCAACTGCTTATAAAATACTCAAATATTTATTGAGCCAAAATAAAAATGTATATGACCCTGTAGGCTTTAACAAAGCCATTTGCCTGGTTCCTGGTTCCTGTTTCAGAATATATTTTAATACTTCATATCAAGACAGAGAACATCACTATAAGACATCCAGAGTAATTTATGACAGCATATTTGATTGAACACCTTGGACTTTTCTTCTAGGAATATCTGAATAACCTTTAGAGCAATGGAGGAATCTCTAACTGGCCTTTTGATTTGTTGGGTGAATACACTGAGTTTATGCATTAAACAAGCTAATTCCTTATTATTAGTTTTAGGACTTTATTTTCTCTGTATGTGGATTGAAATATTTCATACAAAACTGAAGAACATATTTATGTTGACACATGGGAAAAAACAAACAACCCTGATTGACATTTGCTCAGTGAACAAGATTATGTCAATCAGAAGCTTTCTTTCGCAAATTATGTGATCAGGTGAGTACCTAAGGAGTGATTATTTAAGTGGTTTTGTTTCTATATTTTTGAAAGGGAGGTAAAAAAGTCCACTAAAAACACTTTAAAGGAAACCTCCAAGAATCACTCATGCATGGAAGCACTCCTCCCATTTCCCATAAGCAACAGCTAGCTGTAGCTGATGGTCATATAGAGATTTTTCAGTACTAGTTCACATTCTTATGTGTATTTATTAAGTCAGGAGAAAAATCACTGAGAGGTCTATCTTGTTTTGCAGAGAAATAATTAATGATCCCAGGTCATAGCACAGATAATTAAAGATAAAAAAACCAAGATCTAACCTACAAAAAAAAAAAAAAAAAAAAGCAAGAAATTACTATTCCCTGTGGAACTTGAGTGTTTATTTTCAATATAATGTTAAGTCAAATAATTTAATAGTTCTTACACTGTTTTATACTATTTCAGGGAAGAAAACCCAAATATCATACAGTCAAGTTTCCCATATGAAATAGTCAGAGTATAGTAGTAATTTCACTCTTTAATTTTCCTGTATGATATAAATGTCCACACAAAATTTTAAGCAGAATGCTTTGGGATCAGATCAATATTCAGTGAAATCTGATTATCTGTAGATTGCCTGTGTAAGTATGAGGAGATTTTCTTCAGCGAGAAGGATTTTCAGATCTTTGAGTAAACAAGAAAAGAACTCACATTTCCTTAGAGCTGTGTGTCCTGAATATTTGTAGCAGCACAATTCCTGCACATGCTTCTTGTTTACAGTACTCTCATATGCAGATGACAGACATGTTGCCAAAAAAAAAAAAGCAACCATAAGGACTTGGGGACTGTGGTATGCTGGACTTTAAAAATGCGGTAAGGATTCAATCCTGAAGCCATGTGCTGTAAAATAGAGAGGCTAAGGCTGCATTAACAGATAGCATAACCCAGAGAGGGACAGACCTACAGAATTAAATAGACCATGTGGAAGATCTTACATCATTCCCTGCACATTTATTTCATACTTACTGCAGCTGGACCCCATTGTCCAAATGACCATTACTAGTTGGAGAATATTCAATGCCTACCTGAGGAACATGTTCTTGTTCAGTTTCATCTGACCGGAAAGGAACAGGGGAGCCAAGCAAAACACACCACCTGGGGAGAACTAGGTGACTGATTCCAAACAAATGCTGAAGTGTTTCTCTAATCATAACACCTCCACCTGGGGAGAACTAGGTGACTGATTCCAAACGCTGAAGTGTTTCTCTAATCATAACACCATTTTATCAGTCCAGTTACTCTCTAACAGGCCTTTGGCATCTTCCTGTGAATCCCATTCTCATTAAATTTACATAAATATTTGGGTCATGAAAAAAGAAGAGAAGCTTCTCTTATTAGCACAACTTTAGGCATTTGAAACCCATCAGAGGGCAAGATTTTCAGGTGCAATCAAGTAGATATTTAAAAGGCATTTTTTGAGGAGTTAATAGATCACAGGTGCTACAACAACAAAATTCTCATTATTTAATTTTTCCAACAGTGAGATATAGTGGGAGAAAGAAAGGAAATAAGAAGGTATAATTTCATTTAATTTACCAGAAAAAGATCTGTTCCAACAGATACTGATGCATTTCTGCAAACAAAACCCATAAAATTCTTCTAATTATGAATATTTTTAGTTATCTGAAACTTCATCAAGGAGTATATCTGAACCTGATTTGTGATAAAAGCATTTTCCATCTCTCTACCTTTGCCCAGCTTCCCACAGAAACTGAAATTCATATTCCATGTACTGGCAATGATGTCAAAAGCTTATAGGTTGACAAGCTAAAGTAATTATTTTCATTATAAGGATCAGAGTGGGTTGCATCTACAGGGTTTGTTCTGAAAAATTCTGCTTTTGTCCACTGTGATTGTCTGTGATAAACACATACAGAAAATGGAAAGCGCAACAATAGATTTCAATAAGGAAAGAAATCTGTTTCATACCTATAATTTAGCTTGTTAAAAATGTTAAATTCACATATTTCCATTTGAAAGCATTTCAGACCTTTGATGTTTCTATATTGGTAGGAACATAAATGTTACTAAGCATAGTTAAGGCTGTAAAGTGATAGAAGTTGCAGGTACACAGCAACTTTTTCCTTTCTGTTAGTTCTATGTCTGAATATGTCTAAAATAGGCCGGTGTTGGAAAGAAGTTTTATCCCTCAAAAAAAACCCCAAAGAGAAAACAATGCCTCATTTTTAATAACTTGTGGTTTACCTTAGCACTCTCCCCAAACCAGACGTACTAGCGCGTTAAAACATTTTACTAGGTTACTACTAATGTAAGTATGCATTTAAAGGTGATGGTATGATCATGACATTTCTTTGAAATACTTGGTTGTTTTTTTTCTATGCCATTTTTACACAACCCCTTCTCTGAAACTATTGGTTTTAAAATCTTTCTCCTTTCCTGAAACCCTGTGACTGTAATACTGCCTTTTAGATTGTCCCTCCCTACAAGGTTGCTAAAAGTATTCCTTTTTACATTCTGGCCCTTGTAAGGTTGTAGGACAAAATCAGCTAATTCAGGTGTGATATCAGAGCACCAGGACTGGCTGATATTGGCAAAGCTATTGAGTATTATAGGGGGGGTTGGATGTTGACTACATCTCTGGTGGAGAATGTAGTTGAGGAGCATATAATTGTATGGAGATCTATTTATTTGTCCCACCTGGACAATAGGGCAGTAACAACAGGGTTCATCTGGCTGCCTACACAAGAAAAGAAAAAGCTGCTCTCATGAGGAAAGACGGAGAGCAGAGACCCTCCAAGAAGAATTGTTCCTTTCTCTGAAAATTACATTTATTTGGAGAGAGAAGTAGAAAATATCATTTTCCAAGTTTTTTTAGGTTTTTTTTTCTCCCTTTTTTAAAAAATACATCATAAGTTAACATCTCTCCCTATCTTCATTCAAGTGGTTTTAGCACAGGTTGTGCAGGTAGAAGATATCGCATTAACCTGTTTAGGCACAGAACATTTAATAATTAGTCAAAAATACAAAAAATAGAAAAAATATCACTGCCCTGAGTCCACCAAATAATTTATCATTGTTAAAGAAGCTGCTCCAGTGACCACCTGAAGGTTACCTTAGAACTGTCAGTTTTTCAGAGAGCCTAATTTGAAGACAGAGACTCTCAGTATTGTGAAAAAAACAATTATATTTATTAAAATGAGAAATAGTTCCTCTTGCGTCTCCAAAGGAGCTTGTAGAGGAGACATTTTCCTTTTCTTTTTTCAGAGAATGCTTGTTCCAGAACCTGTTACACACATCTACACACATCCAAACACTCACCTATAAAAGAAAGGAATAAGGAGGCATGAGGATTGAAATTATTTAAAACAGCATGGGAGAGGCTCCTCTTAAAGATATGCATTATTATGTGAATATAGAACTTGTTGCAGCCTGTGATTATAAAAAAATAGGTTTCTCCTTCCCTGAGGATGTCTCATGTTGCCATATGAGCAAAGACAAACTCAATTTCCCTTTGTCTAGGGTGCTTCAGCTGTGTCCCACTTGGCTTCTGTTACCAAAGTTCAGTTCCAAGTTAGGATATTACTAGCACCTTTTCTTTAATTATGTCAAAATGCATTTGACCTGGAGAATGAGTTTAAAGAAATCCAGCTGAAATTTTTGAGACTAGCAACTCACTATTTTCAGCAGATATAGAGGGAAATAGCAGGATCCTGGAGAGTCACATATACAGAACTGCAGACTGCTGTAGGGTAGTGCTTCAGAAGCCACAAATTATTCCAAGTGAACAGAGCTGTTCACCAGCTCATATAACAACACAAGACACACCTAAGCAGTAAAAAGAAATTTACTGAATCACAACTGATGATGTTGACACAGTAGATAGTCCCATCTGATCGAGACACCTAAGAAAAGGGCTGGGACACCTTCTGCTATCAGAGCTCCCTGGAGCTCTCCATGGTACCTGGGTCTGGAAATGAGAGCAGAGTCTTGGTATTTCACATCACTCTCTGAAGTTATCATTAAGTAGTCTAGGCTCCTAATTCAGATAGTATGAGGACTGAAGTTAGATGTTGTAGATAAATTGCCTATTTCAGCCACTGTAATCTTCCGTTTTCTTTATTCTGAGCATCTGGAAAATATCTGAAGAACCAATGTTTAGCCCCTGTTATTTGTATAGTGGGCATCAGATGAAATGGTAGAAGTGCAGATTAATGTGTACTGAATTGTTGCTTATTGGTCCTAAACAAGATAAACTTTGATGCACAGGAAATTGTATCCCACTCTAGATTTTCTAAAAGCTATGTGTTACCTATTGGCAAATATATTGCAGGATTTGTTAGACATGCATCTTCCAATATCCCTACATTGGTTTCATCAGCTGTATGTTTATAGTAAAATCAATAAAATATTGAAAAAAATTTGTTGAAAAGTTCTTAGGCAGCTGGGTTTTGGTGGTCTATAATAAATGATCATGACTGGCATTTTTAGACCTTGCATTTCAGATGCATAAGTATGTTTTAAATAAGAGGCTAAAGATGCTGAATAAACTAATGTGTTTGTCACTGGTGCAGATTCATGCTCAGCTGTGCTGATGTTTTCCTTAATAAACACTTGCTCAGGAACTCTACACACATAGTCTGCAATCCACCAAGCCGGTGAAGAACAAAATAAATTAATAAAAATCTGGTGCACAAAATCTTCTTTGGGCCCTCTTCCAGCAATTGTTTACATTGAAAGGTAGCCCACACATTTGAGCAATCCACTTGCAAAGGACACTTACATAAAATCTCACATACATGTAAGAGCTTGACAGTTCCAAGCCTCATTTAAAAAACAGGTTTGTGATCTGAATTCTGTAGTATGCGAACTAAGAAAGCACAAGGTGGAAACGGATACAAACCTCCACAGAAACATCAAGACTAATCACACATTGGCAGGAAAATATTACAAAGTTGATGAATTTTTAATTTGCCACAGTTTGGGTAAAATAAGCCACTTTCTTTTCCCCTTCTCAATACTCTAAAATTATGCCAGGTTTTTTGAAAGAAATATCTCAAAAAGAGAAGGATTCATCAATCATAGGCTTATAAATTTCACTTTAAACCAGTGATAAAACTTTTACCATGTAGATACATGTTTTCCTTTCCCCTCAATACATGAAGGTAAAAATTGATTGAAAATGCATAAGGTAGTTCTCTGACTCTCCTTTGTAAGTGTATCATTGTTTACACACCTAATAAAGCAATGACATTGAGTGTCCAGAAATAACAACAACATTACATGAATGGGCATCTCACCAGCAGTAGAGCTAGGACAGTGACATCTGTGAAGATATCAATGCAGAATAGATTCCTGAGCATCCAGGTTTTTCTACTGCTTCCCAGACTATTGCTTTATTTTTGAGCAATTGATTCTCAATAGTATATTACTAAATACAACTACATACCAACACAGGGGGAAGGTTTTTGTCTCTCCAACACAGCCATTCACCTACTTAAACATTCAAGCTGTGTCAATTATGTACACATTCAGTTCTCTCAAACTGTTAAATTTTCATCTTTAATAAAGAAGACAATGCTCGTGGAGGTTTTGTGTTGTCTACATAAATATTTGTGCAATATACTTAGTATGGAAACATATGACTGCTGAAGATAAAGCAGATTCTTCAGGCACAAGAGTACTTGTAATAATGGAAATGAATGACAATCCAGTCTCTGTGCAGGCTGGGGAGGGAGGAAGGAGAGGTGGATGAGATGCATTAAGTGCTCAGTGCAAATTCCCAAAAGCTTATGAATATGCAGAGGTATCAGTGAGAATGTGTGACTATGGGAATATTTTCAGATGATAATTCCAGAGTTTTCTCAACAATCTTTATGTAGTTTGACATCTGCAAATCCTCTTAAAGGAGTATGAATATGGAGTAAGTGCAAAATGTAACCAAGGCCTATTTACAGAAAGAATTGGCAGATTTCGTATTGTTTGCTCTGGAGAACTACTGCAAATACGTTCATTCAAAATTTTATTTAATTTATGCTAATAAAATTAGACAGATCAGTAATAGGGAAGACAAAAAGGGCATAGTAAAACATTAATATGTGAGATCTGAAAGCTCCACATTTTTGTAATTCTCATCAAGTGCTGTTTTATGATTATTTTTTCTTCTCTATGGCACTATATGAATACCCTGGGGGCACCAGAAATCCAAAAGAAGTTAGAGTAATTGATCAGTAGCTGCCCAAGATCACCATTCATCTGGCATAAATGTTGCATCAAAGCTGATATATTTTCAAAATCTTTTCATTTGACTGGTAATGTAAGCAAAACACTAAAAGGCAAATTACTTCTCCGTGATCAAATTAAATAGAAGGTTCACTGCCAATACTAAGAAATACCTTTTACAGTCTTTTGTAATAACTTTTTAGCAAAATAAAACATTATTTCTCAGTGAGGGAGAGTCAGAAACATCGTTCAAGGTATAAGCTGACTTAAAGTCTATGAATCACAGTCATAAGTATTCCTGACTTTGTCTAGGTGTGATGACACCCTGGTGAAATACTGGATATAACAGATCCTGCTCTGAAATGGTGATATAGCCACACTGTTCCCCTATTGCTAGGCACTACACCCCTGACTTGTACCTGACCTAGGAATAAAGACAGAATTCTAACACATCCCATTAGAATTTGTCCATGATTGCAGTCTCTTACTCACACTGGAGCTGGATTAAGCATATTTTTCAATATATAGACTTTGTTGTTAGCACTCTGCCTGCGGCAAACTGTTTCTGCAAGGCAGGGAAAATGGGTAAACTAGGTAGGGGGAAAAATCTAAACCAGTCAAAAAAGTCTTAGAGGCACTTAATTTGAATTTCACGCTCCAAGAACTACAAGTTTGGTATAATTACCTCATACTAACTCATATAAATGTTATATGTGTTCTATTTATGTGTCTGATTATAAATATTAATAAATAATAATTAGTACATTAGTTAGTAATAAAATCTACTTACTTATTTTTTAACAACTTTAATTTTTCTGATTGAGGTAAGTGATGTGAGATAGTGGATCCTGTTGCTGTATTAAATGCAGAAATTATCTGCAAGTCTGGAACTGGTCTCCCCTCTTTCTTCTTGCTGTCTTCTATCTTATTTGAGGAGGCAACTTAGACTGAGATTTTCAGGGCATCTGAAATCTCATAGTTCTCAGAGAGGCATAGTCTCACTTGTCTTTCCAGGCTCCCATGTACACCATGCTGACCCTCCACAATGCCTTCTGGACATGGGAACTGACCCTCCCCTGCGCCTGCTGGACTGTCTGGAGGGTAGGTTTAGCTTAGCTATTAGGAAGAAACTCTAAACTATAAGGGAGATCAGGCACTGGAACAGGTTGCCCAGACATGTTATGGACTTTCCATCCCTGGAAGTTCTCAAGGCCAGGTTGGATGAGGCTCTGAGTAACCTGGTCTAGTGGAAGGTGTCCCTGCCCATGACAAGGGGGTTAGAACTAGCTCGTCTTTAAGGTTTCCAACCCTAAGTATTTTATGATTCCATGCCATTCCAAAAGCAATTAATTTAATAATTCCATAATTTTCCTCTTTATTTCCTGAGTTGCTATGTTGAGCAGGCTCAGTAACAGGTTTGGTGAGGTGAGGACTGGAGGGGTGTAAAACAGAGGAGGGAAGTATGTGGTTGGCAGCAGTGAGGGAGAGATTCAATGGGGGAAACGGGACCCCTTCTTTTGTTGGTGGTAGGCTGGCCTGATAGTCTCTGGGAACTGTTGCCACAGGTTCCTAAGGAAAGACCTTGGTTTGATCCTTGGGTCCTGGTAACTCAGCATTTTGGGCAAGTCTGCAAAATTTGGGGATCTCTTTCTTCAACATCCTTCAGGTTTCCTGAAGCAATTGTGAATTGCTGTCTCAGATCCCCGACAGTGATCTCCTTTTGTTATAGAAGAGAGACTTTGAGTACCAATTAATTGCTGTTAATCGCATATCTACTGGAATGCCAGCAACAACACTAGACACAAATGTCTTTTGAGATGTTATCTGAAGCATCTGCCCTCTGTATTTCAAATCAAGAGAAAACATTTACAGACATTCAAGTGTATATATGATATAATACATGCTCACACATTTCTGGTAGTTTTCAATGTAATACAAAATGGTAATTATTTCAAAACTGTATTAGAAAAATAAAACAAGGGATCTCTGAAACAGATGAGATGTTTGCCTTGATAGCATAGTGTTACCTGAAAAAGGTGCCAGGATGTTAAAACACCGACACAAACGCAATAGATTTTATTAACTCGCTTTGATCCTCATCCGGAGCTGCTTGATGTTTGGTTAGAAAGGCTTCATAAGTGAGAAGTGTTATTTCTCTGGGGTTGATGGTTTTCTTTTATTCCTGTTAGTGCCCAAGTTTTATAGCGAAATACAAAGATTTGAAGCAAACAGACACATTAGGAATTCATAGTATCTGTATCTCACTTTGAAGGTGTTCTAATGTGTCTTGGACTTTGATCCAACAGAGTTCCCCTCAAAAGCAAATTAATATATTTTATGACTGTATTTTGCATTCATTAATTTCAGATAAACTGCACCACATTAGATCTGTTGCAGAATCACTAAATGTGAGCTATGCAAAAACCAGTATTTTCATTAAGTCTTTCAAAATTAGCACAGAAAGACTACTTTTGGTTTGTATTTCTTAATTTTTGTCAGATAAAAATCAAAATAAGGTGTATTTTTTTAAGCAAATAACAGCTTTTTAAATTGTTGAAATCAAACTGTAGTGGCTGACTTGTTTTGTTAAATAACTTTTTTTATTTTCAGAGTAGCACACTATCTTCCTAAAAGATAAAAGGGAATAAGGCTGCCTCAGGTATATTGTGACTGGGACAAGTAGACTCTCTGGTGAGCCCTGAAGTCCCCATTCCTTTTCATCCAGCAGAGAGGATGGCACTAACCTAGAGTTCAGTCTCAACTTACAAAAAAATTTGATCATATTTATTAAATATATTTGGGTAATAATTTTTTTTAACATTTACATGCACAAAACCACAAAAATCAAAAGTCTAATGCAATAAGAAAAACAAGACATGAAAAGGATGGGATTTTTCATTGAATAAGATATAAAGATCTAATTACAAATACAAGCACACAGATCCCTACTAAAATCAGGGACGGCTCCAAATGAATTGTCCCCATCTTCTCTCCCTACCAGTTGTTTTCATAAGAGGGTCAATGGAATAATAGACCAAGATATGGACAAGGTAAGTCAAAGTACATTCAATAAAAAGCCAAATAACAATTCCCTTGATGGAAAATTTTCACCTTAAGGATGGATCATTCAGAAACTGAATGCAGCAGAACAAGAGTGTCATTTCAATTTTAGTCAAATTCTCTTTAAAATCCAGTACATAATTTCTCATCATAACAAATAAACATTCTCATGTTTGGTGTATATTTTAGCTGTCATCTGAGGAAAAGGCAAATATCATAGTATTTATTTACAAAACCCATTTTGATCCTCCTAAATTACATATTGCTTTGAAAATATGCAACCAGCTACCAAACAGATGCATTGACAAATATCCAGTGAACTCAACCAAGCTCTGCCTATTTACACCCCCTCAGGATAACACAGAAGTATATAATATCCTAAGATGAGATTTTAAATGTAAATGCACATTATCATTAAGGAATAATTTCATACAAGAATGACAGAATTAGTAAAATATACAGCTGTCTTAAGAATATGAAGTCTAAATGTGTCCAGCTGCCAGAAAGAATATCAGAAGCCTGTGAAGTGTTTCTGTGATGCTTACACAGTATCTGCCATAAACATGTGTTATAGTAAAGAATACTTCCTTTTAACAGAATACCTAAAGATATTTTAAATTAGAAGGTTCTATATAGATATTAAATAATGTATCTCACACTTTTATGAAATCTTCTTCCAAAAACACTCTTAAATTATATTTTGCAAGCTTCTGTCCAAAGTAAACAAGGTAAATATCTATCTTAATGAAAATACAGAACACTGAAACAGGTTCAGAGATTTTCCAAAATGACAGAAACATCATGTTAAAATAATGTTATTATAATGATTTTTGTACATCTAGAACTCATTTGTGTTTCTGGTGTCCAAATATCTTTTGACACCTTGGTGCTAAAACTGGAGCTCTTGACTTTCTTCTCAGAGAGTTATTTGACTCTCTTAATTTGAAATATATTAAGAAGAGGTTGTTTCCTGAAGAAAAAAAAAAATCTCAATAACTATTTGTATAGTTTAAAAATTTGTACAACTTCTATTACCCATCTGCATTATAAAATGCAGAATAGCACCATTTCTTTTGTCAGTAGGAATACTCATCTGTGGGGAAAAAAAATCCAGCACCGACAGCAAACCTCTGCTAATATGAACACAATCAAGATTTCACATCAATTTTGCTTAAAGATCCACTTTTTTATTCATTCCAGATTGCTAAAATAAGGGTAGATCCAGTCCAAGTAGCTTATATCTATTTTAAAACTAATGTCAAGGAGAAAATTAAGGTGTATTAAATAAATGTATATGCATGCTTAACATCTGTGTCTCAGTAATTTTGAACTAGCACAAACTTGTATGGATCTAGAAATTATTACAAGTTATCTATTTCAGTTATATATTAAAACCTTCAAATTCCAAGCTGAAATTGATGGGTTTTTTTTCTTGGTCCAAACCTCCTACAATACATTATCACAGAAAATGAGCTTGGAAGGAACCTCAAAAGATTATCTTGTCTATCTCTCATGCCTCAGGCAAGATCAGTTCTCCCAGTGACATTTCTGGCAGATGTTAGTTAAACCTGGTTCTAAAACCTTCCAAAACTATATTCCTGATACCTGTAAGGAATGTATTCTCACTCCTAATAAGAGTGATGTACAGATTAAACACTGCCTTAGGAAACAAACACACTAAAAAACCCCAAAACAACCAAAAAAACATGCACCGGGCTGAAAAAACAAATATTAAGCACAGAAAACCTTTAGGCTTCCTGATGTCTATTTGCTCACCATTAACAATTCTGAAACAAGTGAGAAAATAACACTGCTGATTATCAAGGCTGAACTGATTTTGTTTTGCAATTTATTAAATACAAAGAAGATGCAGCCCTGATAGGGCAAAAACTTGGTTTTCCTAGGTAGAAATTGGTGCTCATGGGGACTGACCCTGTGTATACCAGCAGGTATTTGTAAATATGAGAACCAAAACAGCTGTGTGGGAAGGGCACATCCCCATGGCTGGGTGCATATACAACTCTGAGTACATGAAAATGGATGGATGCTTGAATGCCACCTCTGTCTCTTAGAAATTGTACTGTGTATGGTACTTTGCATACCATAAATAGCCTTTAAAGGTTTTTTTTTTCCCCTACTGATTCTTTGTTCTGTTTCTCTTGTATGTGGATAATTATGGTGGTAATTTGGCTACAGCATTCTGAACTTGCATGATTTTTAGTAAGGACGACATGGATTTGAATCTGTCAGCTACTCATAATGCTTCCTCAATATTACCCATTTAGTGTCAATTATAAACAAAAAATAGCCCACTTATTGTCTCATATTAGCATCCACATCAATAATTGTGCAGAACAAAAGGCATAAACTGAGACCATCTGCTCTCACTACAATAATCTACCTAAAAAAGCTTAGCCAGTAACACAGTAAAATATTCTAATGCATTTGTCTGGGATCATGCTGTTTAAGTGTCTTTTGTGATTAAAATTATTACTACTTTGGTCTATCACCTCTTAAGACATATGTTTCCTCATTTCAAGTAAAATATTGTCATTTTATTTTTATTACTGTAGTATATTAAGATAACCTATAAGAAAAAACTGTACTTTTGTTTTGCACTTCATTGTCACTCTCTTTCCTGATGATGTTGACAACACTTAAACATTTCTTAAAAAAATCATATATGCTGCAGATTTTTATTTTTTTGATGAGTGCAGAATACTTAAGCTCTGCTAAATGCTAGTATAAAACCATATCAAAATGTAAAATGTTAACCAGAAGTGCCATCATGACCTGAAAAGTTAAAAAAGAAAGAAAGAAAAGAATATTTAAAATCCTACAATCAAAGAAGATTGTTGATGTTTAAAGAGAATGTATTGTGAGTTTTCTCAGCATTGGATATGTGGAATTTTTCCTGGCAGCTTACAAGAACAGATAGGAGTTTAAGAAACATTCACATGAAAGTACAAAAAGCAGGCAAATCCCTGCTGCTTTATGCCAGTGTCCTCACACTATTCTCTAGAACATCAGTCCTGTCAAGACATCTCAGTTTTTCACTTCTAACAGAAATAAGTAAATGAAAATAATGCACTGCAGATGCCCAGCACATTTAATACAATGTCCTAAATGTTTGGTACAGATCAACTGCAGATTCAGTAAATGCTTAGATGTTCCCCAGCACTCAATGGTGACCACTGAAACTTGATTACAAACTGGCTTTGAATAGCAAAATATTTTCTCCAAAAATGAAATATAATGCTACACTTTCTATGTCTGATTTTCTAATATGTTAAGCACTCATCTTTGTCCTTGATTTCAAACAGATTTTTCATATGCTCACAACATGATTCATAAACTGTGTGACTTCTTTTCCATTCTATTTATGCTATGAATTCAATAACAATTTGCTTCACAATATTCAAAATAAAACTTGGAAAGAAATCAAAGGAAAATTATCCCTTTAGGAAACTTCGTTAATAAAGTATATTACTGGTAGTTCATGAACTGACCCTATGACACCTGAAAACAAGATTCAAGAGGAAAGTCAAATATTCGTGCCTCTTTCTAGTTTTTTTGAGCTTGGGTAACATGCACAATTTTTGGATTAGATAATTTTTAGCATTCAGGTTAAGAAGAAGAGGCTGATGTGATTGTATTGATGGTTAATGGGTCTATTTATCAGTCCCTGCCTAATATCTTGCTGAGTTTTAATTAAATTTTGGGATTAAAAGTCTCTTTCATCCCAGGTACATCAAGAATATGAATTGGAGTTCTCAAAAAGAAGGCATGTAGGTTGTCCACTATGTATTAGCCAACAGTACCCAGCATATACAGCACATGTACATAGGCATCTGATCAGCTTGTGTGTGTAGTTGAATCATTAACTCGAATATGTCAGTGAGACCATGCGCTGTTTTTTGACACTCCAAGGTTCTCAAAACAGCCACTGTAACATGGTCAAGGACAATTGAGGAAAGAAGTGTGCTTGTCATCAGTAACCAAGCATTTTGCTCTGCTGCTTGTGTACCAACCTGCTTTTCTTTGATTACTAACAGTCCACCCTTTAGGCAACTCATGTGCAGAAATGAGCCCCACCTTCATAGGTAAGAGAATTCCAGTTATGCATCTTGTATATTGATAACTCAGTAGCTACTTATACTTGATTAATCAATGCATTTCCAAAATTTGCTCTTTTGTTTAAAGCAGAAATATGATGTATTCCTTCTCAAAAAGTGGCCAAATAATAAGTTATAAATTCAACCTCTGCTTCTACTCCCCAAAGTCCGAAATACTGCCATAGTGAAAGTATACTCCTGTTTGCTCTTCAACATGTCGTATAGAAAAACTTTCACTTACAAATGTGATAAAAATATTTGAAACTAATGAAGTGTTTTAGCCAGTATTGAGGGTCTTATTTTTTAAGTTGAAAGTGGTTCTTTTTCAAAATTCAATCTTATAAAAAATAAAGTTTTAAAAATTGAAATTGAATTCTTACAATTTGGCCAATGAATCTTGGAATGCCATTTTTAATCTTTTTGGAAGAATAATATACATATTCCTGCCATTTTCAATTGGAAGGTCCTTCAGTTTGTTCTGGCTCATACAATTTGTTTTTCCCAAAGTCTGCACGTGTATATGTAACTATATGGAGTAATGTGTAGGTTCAGAACAATGGCTAGCACCATGGCAGGTATTCAAAAAATTGGCATGTCATTATTTCAGCTTTCATCTGCTTAAAAGTATGGTAATGTGGGCTGTATTTATGAAATCAGGGCTGAAATATACTGCGCTCTCCACCTGTTCCAAAAGTAATAAAGAACAGGTAGGAATAAGTGTAATATAGAATAACAATTTTGACTAGCTATATAAGTTAAGCATTTTACACTCATGTTATCATTAATAATGCCATATACAAATGCTTTTCTTGAAAGCAAAAAAACCTACAAGCAAAGTAAAAAAGTAATAAGTATCAAGGAAAACAAAATCTACAAACTTTTGCCATATATCTGGAAGAGGAAAAAAAATATGGATTCCTATCTATTACTTTCCATTAACATCAAATCTGTAAATCTTTCTAAACATTACAAATTCTTTAGTGTATATTAACATCATCCAGCAATAGAAGAGACATTTCTTTTCCTGACAGATAAGAGAGTCATATCTTAATATTTAAAAACCATACATATATAAACTGTAAACTGAAACATAAACTATATCCTATTTTAAAAAGAGAATAAATGCATAGTGCTTGTTTTTTTTCTCACATACTGGGACAAGCACTAAATTGGTTTATTTTTTTCTCATAATCTGTCCAGTACTTTCATATACTAGATGACATGATCTAGGGACCTTAAAATCAAGGCAGTATTTATAATAAAACCTTCAACTGGTTGCCCTGGAACCTAACTATATCTGGACAAAAAAGTGTAAGTCATAGCCATCCTTACAGAAAGAGATTATCAATATTGTCAAGGATTGTTCTTATTTCTGTTGCTTGGGCCATTTGTAATCTTGTTTTCTCTGTGGAGTGATCCACATATCTTTCTACACAGGTAAAACCAAGCTGGACTCAATCCATAAATGAAAATACTTCACAAAATATTGTTTGTTTTAATACAGCTATTGTATGCAGTTTTTCATTGTATGATATCTTTGAAAATGTAAACTTAAAACTGGGTAATGCTTCAAAAGGCTACTGTAAACTCTTGGATACATGAGGAAGAAATCCACCTTGTCAATTAAACAGAGATGAGACAGCAGATACATTTCAAAAACTTGTGGATCTGGCTAATCAGTTAAACTGAATTTATTTTCTTCAGAATATAGTTGTGTCAGCCTAAATATTTAATGTATTTTTGTGAATTATGCTTTGTTTTTAAACTGAAAAAAATATTAATCATAAACCCCAAAATTATATAATTCTTTAAACTACTTTTTAAACAGTTGTGATTTCAAATGTTTATTTTTATGTTAATATTTATTCCCACTGTTTTGAAATACGTCCTTTAAAAATCTGGTTTATCTGAGCTGCTAATTTCTACTCAGTTTGTGTTAATTTATTTGTATATTCAAGTGCTTTCTCTTTCTCTAATAAGATACAATTTGACACTTTGAAATAGGAAAATGAATATTCTGGCATCTTTTCATAGTACCAGAAGTAATGAAAGCAGAACTATACAGGGCTATCATCAGTCTGTACCATACCTTTATGGATATGATTCAGTTCAACAAGATAACTGGTGAGGAATGACAGGTATGGGCTGTTCACTTCATAGTTGGTCTTGATGATCCTTGTGGGTCCCTTCCAACTCAGAATATCCTGTGATTCTTTGATTCTGTGATCTCTGTGTCTTTATGGTATCTACTAGCATGTATGATAACTCCTGACTGGTGTCTTTGCTATATTCTGTAGTATGAGTAGAACAATAAATGAGTAAATTTCTTCTAATGAGTAAGTGATGGTAAGTATGAAGTAAAGTATGATGAGACATGATGAGGCAGGATGGCAGAAGATTTCCATTTATGTAACATAATTTCCTTATTTTTGTAGGATTTGTAGGATTTTGGTCCACCTGAAGTCAACAGGTTTTGCAGACTCCATGCTCCAGCCTTTCTGCAAGGGTCATACCTGTGTATCTGCTAAAGAAGGAGATTGCAACATTATTTTGTGAGTATATTTAACATTTATTCAAATCTTACAACTCCTTGGGCAGTGTCCTCCCATTGTGATCTGAGGGACTGAGGGCCGTGGTCTGAGTAGAAATGGGGTTCTAGACAACAGGGTGAAGAGAGGAAAGGGACTGTAAGGCCAGAGAGTACCCTCAGGGCTGAGACATTCACTATGTCATTCTTTTAGACACTATCCTTTACAGTTTGTTGTTTAGGACAGTGGTAAGAAGCTTTTTGGGTTTGAGTGGACTTTTTATCTGTTTTGTTTGGGGTCTTTTGTTCGTTGTTTGCTTGTTTTTAAATAAATATATGACAAGTTTTCCTGTGTTGTTCCCTTTGGCTCATTTATGGCTCATACATAAGGATCTACACTTCACTTGCAGCCACTTATAAAATTCCTTCCAGGAGAACTAAAATGGCTTATCCTATTTACGTTATCCAAATGGTACATGCTGTCCTGCCTCAATAATTGATTTGCTTATGGCACTTACTAATTTTCAATATTTTGCCACTTTTCTAACAATAACAAGTAGAAGCATGAACATTGAAGGTTATTATTTACTAGCCACAGCTCAGTGCACCATATAATCAAATCCTTTGTCAGAGCATCCTGCCACATAATCAGATCTTGTGAATTGTCAAAGGCAATTTTATAAATATATATATTCATTTAAAGCCTCAGTAAGCTTGTCATGGCATGAGATAAGTACATTTTTCTTTCATTTTCATGCTTTTCCAGTTTTTTATATAGGTAGTAATTACATTGTCTTCATACAGTTTCTACAGTGAGAAGTAACACTATATATAGCATGTTATACATACATTTTGATAACAACTGTCATTAGATTGAGGAGCTGATTTAATGGTTGTTTTTTCCCTATATAACATCATTTAAAGATTTATGTCATTAATCACATTTTACAATGAGTAATGTAATGCACAACACAAAATTAGAAGAATCAGGAAACCTCACAAAGAAGGCATATCTTCCCCAAGCCAGTGTAGTTTAAGATGCCAGATTCACTTCTTGCTCTGGCATAGTACTGAACACCTTTGGAATTTTTATTTACTGCAAGGAACAGGTTGGAAGATTTTTCATAAAGTTGTTGTTTTTATCTATTAGAATAATAAATTCCAAAATTGAAATAAAACTCTGTGAAAAGACTGATTGATTCAATGCAGGAAATAAAGGTACTAGACAAAAGTTCTTAGAAGGAAAATCTCCTAAAAAATTGCTGGAATTATTGCAATAGAGGATGTTAAAAGTTAAAAATATTAGAAAACAGTAATTTTATGTAAAAGTTTTTATATAATGCTCTGTATATTCAAAACTTTTCAAACATTAGGTGAGAACATAATGGGTTTAGAATCTCAGAGAAATACCTGAAATTTTCAGAGGTCTGTTCTACATGTATATGAGGCTTTAACATTTGCAGTGGTATAGCCCCAAAGAGATATTCTGTGGATGCTGCAGAAAGCATTTTATAGTTCAAACATAGTTTGTGCTTAGTCTCTAATCTCCATACATCCTCATTGACTGTCCTCTAATTGGATGGTGATGATGAAGACATCTGCCAGATAAAAAAAAAGCCATAATCAAGTAATATGTCAGCCAGAACAACAGTGAGGAAAAAAGAAAGAGGAAAAATAGAAGCAGTAACAATACCCCAATTAAAATGAAGAACAAAACAGTTGAAGCACAGATGAGTGTCAGCTTTCTTCAGACTGTACAGACAATGAGAGCTGTGCAAACACATCTAAGATATGTTGGAAAAGAGATGGCTATATCATGGAAGAAATAGTCCTGAAATAAGTAATTGAATAGTATTGCCAGGATTTAGCTGTAACAAATGAAGCAGTACATTTCCTCAGATACATATCCTATGTGAATTGACATTCAGGGAGTGAAGGGTTAGATAAACAGTAACCAATTCTTGAACACAATATACTTTAGCCTTGGCTTTCCTTACAATCCTGATTATTGGATATTGTGTTTTATTAATTTACTTTACACAAAGTAAGAAAGAAGGTTATAGAGAGGCCACAGTTCTATTTGATATACCTAATGTGGTATCATATGCAAAAGAGGTGTCATGTGCATTATCAAATTGCAGGGAATTTTATTAATTTCATTTTTGATTGTTTCTAACAGAACAATGCAGTCAGGGTATGGGTATGGGTAAATTAGAAAGTTTCTTTAGATTCAAAGGGTGTTCAGTCACTGCTGGATAAGTTTATACATTGCAAAAGTCCACATGTACCAATTTCTAGGCTAAATTATCAGTCTAGATCTGAGTCCAAGAAAGGCTACCCTGCTGCAGCTCCATGCCCCAGGTTCAACAAGGGGCAAGGCTGGAGAGGCACATTCCCATTAAGCATGTGCACACAGAGCACATGTGTGCACCACACACAGACAAAGCTGGCCATTGAGCACTGACATGCAGTCACTCACATCAACACAGACAGCACCAGCAGCTTCATCCTGCTCCCCTCTCTGTCTGTGAAGGAGGAAGGACTTGTTAGGGGTTTTATATATATATATACACACATATAAATATAGATATAAGGGGGGTGTATATTAATATAAATATGCACTTAAATTTTTATGTATATATATATATAAAATAGATACACATGTACAGTCCCTGGATCACAGTCTCCTCGGTTGCTGGCATGTGGACATCTGAGCACTTGAGGCCACAGATCTGCTCCCTCACATGCACACAAAAATGCATGCACACATGCAAAGAGAGCTGCCTGGGACTCTCCTGGTTACCCAGGGGAACTAAAGCCTCTGAGTTCTTTTTCTTAAAGACATACACATACACCCAGAAAAGTCAATGGGTATCCTATCTGGACACCACCAGAGTCCAGCTGGATTCCCCAGGACTCCCAGTAGTCAGCTCCTTCCAAGGTCTTGCCTGTAGACCCTCCAACCACCCTGAGGCCATATCACTTTCTTGCCATCTCACCCTGGTCAATATTTGGTATCTACACACTCACTCATGCAGTCACACCTGCTTCCTGTGCTGCACCACAGGCACAGGGCTCTAGGCAGTGGTCTCACCTGCCTCTGCCTGGCTCTTTTTGTCACTCACTTGGGTCTTCCCACTTGCTGCCACCCAGGCACACAGACCATCTGGCCTGTGGTCCAGTCCAGCTCCCAACACCCAGACCTCACTCACTCCAGGTGCTGATATCACAGGCCTCTACAACCCAAGGTGCCACTCCAGTTCCTGGCTCTCACCTTGCAATACACACACATGCAGACACATGAAATAGAATTCCTCATCCAAGGAAAGAGCTAGAAAGGAATTTAAAAAGGTGTACAGATCACAGTGTTTAGGCAGAGAGCATGGACAGAGAAGCATACCAAACTATTTAATCACCACCAGCTCTTTTCATCCCCATATTATTCTATTCACGCACAATTCCCTTCCCAATTCACTTAGATCCTCCCACTTTTTTTTTCCCCTCTAAACGTCTGTTAATAAGTCCTGGCAATTCCAAAATTCCTCTGTATCCCATAATGTATCCCCCACTGCAAACAGTGACTGTCCTTAGTGCAAAATGTGCTCCTGAAGCACTGACACACTTTGATGTGATACTAGATGATCTTTAAGGTCCTTTCCAACCCAGGCCATTCTATGATTCTATGTGTTTCACAAGTGGACTTTTGAACTGAGGCTTTCCTGAGAAAGCTATGGGAGGGAACTGGACAGGACGTGCCTTTCTCTGAAGACTTAGTTTGTGTGCCTGTGCCCCTGTTCTCCTGGGAATTTGTGGAAATCGAAATTTCATGGACTGATGGCATCTGTGGTGGTCCTGGGTGTAGCCGATGCAAGGTGTTATTTGGCCCCCTCTCCTGCCATGGTCTCTGTGCCCCACAGATGAGCTTTTACCACATACCTGTATATCACAGGTCACTTATGTGTATTTATCCCCAGTCAAATGCCTGAAGAAGTTCTGGCTTAAGAACAGAGACAGAACTATCAGTTGTATAGTGAATTAAGTGAATCACATGCTTGAACTTCAGTACTCAGAACTCACTTGAGACAGCCCAGGTACAAAGTGACTGATGTGTTGATGGTTCTCTCTCACACGACAGAGTAAGCTAGGGGAAGATCATCTGGAAGCATATTCCTTATTATTGTAGAAGGACACACCCCCAAGGAGTGTTGACACATGTCAATCCATTACATTTTGTTAGGAATTTTTCCCTGTCTTCTATTTACCTGTATAGACATATCCATACGAGTGATGCAAAGAAAAATGTAATTAGTCAGAACTCAATATTGAAGGTGTATTTAAAAAATTGTTCCCTCAAAATGGGATTTTATCAAATTGGAGGGGCTATTGCAGGGCTTTTTCTCGTTTTGGCATAATTCAATTTTTAATCGCTTGATGGATCTGCAGTGCATCTTGGTTAGTCTGCACACGTTGGCAGACTGGGAAGGATACCCTTCCAAAGGGAACGGCTAGAATGCAAAATGATTGTGACAAATTAGGAAGCCTTACTGAAAAAAATAAGATGTCCATCAAGGTGGACAAGTTCAAAGCGCTACTGTGAGAAGTAAGAAGCTGAAGAAAAATGATCTAGAGGATGAATGGTGAGCAGCAGTTCCGCAGTTATGACCTGGTCTTAGCTGAGCCTTTATAGATTCATGGAATCATGCTGTCATAGTGCTAGTGGTACAAACTTCTGGGAGGCACCAAGTACTGCCTGTACAGGATATTTTCAGCACTACATCAAGTCAGTTATTGCTTTTTTTTTTTAGGCAGCATGAGTAGAAAATGTCTGTAACATCTTTGTTCTCACACCAAAGTGATTTTTTCATGCCTGGGCAACAGATTCATGGTCACCATCTGTGCCTAGTCTTTTCTTGAACAGTCTGGGGTATAGCACTCAGTAACGCTTGATGTCTAGTACCTCCTACAAGACATTTGAATGTTTTCAATTTCTCAGTCCATAGGCCTTTCTAGATCAGTTATCTACTCTGGTCAGCAGTTTTCTGACTCAATATTTTTATTAGACTGTATCTTGATATGAAGCTTGACCTAGAAGTTCCATACTAGATTTCATTATAAGAAGGACCTGCTGGCTTAGCAGTGGACACATACTCTGGACTATAGAAGCAGGAAGACTTATTGCAGGCAAATGCATATTGCTGCCCAGAGATGCCCCATCCCTGGAAAGGTTCAAGGCCAGGCTGGCTGAGGCCCTGAGAAACCTGGTCTATGTGTCCCTGCCCATGGCAATGCAGCTGGAAATAGATGACCCTTAAGGTCCTTTTCAACCTAACCATTCTATGCTTCTGTGATTCCATGAATATTACAGAAAGAGTCCCTAGCTCAGTCAAACATAGAGTTATATGGAGAAATGTTTGGACAGTTTAAAGCGAAAGAGATCCTGACATTCATCCCATATGAGTACAGTGTGGATGCTTAAGCTAAGAGGACCCAGAAGAAAATAAATCTGAATGTAAAAATCAGTGGAAACCTTGAGGCATGGCTTAACAAAGGACTATTACAGAAAGACACCAGTAAGAACTTCATGAAAGACACTTGAAGTGTGTCCTCTAGTCTGCTCAGTGCTGATAAAGCATATACTTTTTTTAAAAAAAGCTCTAGCTTTTTATTCTACTGAAGTCATCGTTCTTTCTGAAAAGATAAAACAGAATTAACTAGTGGGAGATCAGTGCAGAATGGTAATAATGATAGATGACTACAAAGACAGGAGTGTTTGGAGCTGATTAGTCTGGCGAAGAGAATGCTGAGGGTACGAAGATCAGACAACTGAAAATGAGAAAAGCATAAACTCCCTGTCATGAGACTAAGGCAAGGAATAACAGGTAAAAGTAAATCAAGGAAGGTGCAGTATTAGATATCAAAAAAATTATTTGCCATCAGTAAGGATAGTTCAGCACTAGTTTAAATGAGAAAATTGTAGACTCTGCAAAACTGGGGATTTTAAAAAGCAAATTAGACTAATACCTGATAGGAATGATTTCACTGCCTTGGGGCAGGGTGTGGATTAGACAATTTCTCAAGAATCTTTCAAGACTTATTTCCTATGAAACAATTACAATGTAAATATCCAAACACACTAGTAATATTGCCACTAATACTATAAATTATGTTGCTAGGGAAAAGCACAGTCAATGCTTCTAGAAAAACCTACAAGAGGGAAAACAAAACAAAAACTCTTTCATTGTAGAGCATTTAGAATATGAAATGTACTCACTCCTAGATTTAGAGGAGTACTACAAGGTACTTGTAGTAAAGCCATACTTTCTACTCTGAAGTCATAAGAAAATATAGTTTACTGTATTGAAGCTGGATTTGACCCTATGTTTTCCCTGTCTTGACTTTATTCAGGAGCAATTTTTCACTGTGATAGGCACTAGCGAAAATCTTGATGGCTGAATTCTTAATCTGCTTATCTAATAAGAAATATGATAAAAGGTTACAATTAAGTTTTTTTTATTCTTGACCTACAATGTGTCATTGTATCTTCTTATGATGATAAAGAATTGTATAATCTCATGAATAAAGAGCAAGAGGCAGCTGGCTAATTTTCTTATCAACAACCATTATAGTGCTTTGATAAAAATGGAAACTTTGGACACACAAGAATTGAAACTGATAAAAAGCATCTACTGGTTTCTGGACTAAAATTGCTAATCTTGCAAAAGGGGGCTGTTGTCATCATGACCTTCTGCTAATAAACATTAAAATACAGAACTATTTAACTTAATTTTGTGGCTATTCCTGCAGTGCATGCAAATGGAATTTAATTAAAGATTAAAAAGTTACATTAGATAATGTTTTTGACCTCCTGCCCAATTACTGTCTATAAATATACCAACCTCTCCTTCTGGCAAGCATATTGTAAATAAAACAAAAACTACATTAAAGAAATATATCTATTGAATAAAGTTTGATAATATTAGGAAGCATTGGATGCTCTCTAAACACACAGGAAAAATCTTTTTTGTCTCAAAGATCTTGCAATTTCAAGTGCCAAAACCTGAGAAATGTGGAAATAAACACAAGAAACACAATCAGGATAAAAATGACCATGTGTAATACTTGTGTGTTTCTTTTTGGTCCTTTTAAAGATGAGCAGATATATTTCATCACCTACTCTTCTCGCTTCTCTTAAGCCATGTTGTCTTTCTTCAGTATTGAGCACCCACTTCTATCCCTATGCTTCTATGCACTCCTGATTCATCTTTATCAGTTGCATTATTGTACATATTTTTAAATGGAAGGTTGTCACTCTTTGCTATGTAGACCTGTAAATGAATTTGTTATTGGATTGCTTGTTTCTTTGGATACTTGCAAAAGGTGATGGTGTGCCGTGTTAAAAATAGAGTAGTAACTGTCATGCTCTAGTTTCTACACTGGTTACTTTCACGGTTTTCAAATCACAGCTATTCATATGCAGTCCATTTATATTTAAAAAAGAGCATTTAAAACCTGTATTATTGAAAAATTTTGATCCTCTTTCAATAAGTAGATACAACACACAGAAAACAAGATTTTTCCTGCCTACCAATCTCCAGAATCCATTTTGAAGCACTCTTCAAAGATTTCACTTACCAAATAAAACTAATATAATATACCTAGGAAGTCCACCCTGCTTCTTTCTTCCCTAACAGATGTGTCTAACACAGGTAGAGGAGAAAGAATTTGTTTATTTCATAGAATTTCAGTTTATCTGTAATGTCTCAGTTTTAATTTTGTTGATAGAGATTTTTTTACTGTACTGTATGCAATTATGTCTTAATCTCACTGTTGATGAAATGGCACTGCAGCATTCAAAGGTCAGTCTTTCAGCTTTCATAATAGAAATGATGGCAAAAATAGTCACAGGCACAAAGCAGATATTTAATTGTATGTTCTAAAGAGTTGCTGCTGTTCTCAGTAGAGTTGAAATTGCCATTCATTAAGACATCAAAAAAAGTCCACAGTTACAAGAAAAGAAACATGCAAAATAACTAAAATCATAGCCAAATGCAGTAATAGCCAGTTTATCATCAAAGCAATAGTAGTTCAATGTACTCAAAAAGTGTGAATAAACTTTGTCAGCTCCTGCATTCATGATGGAAATCAGTGATAAAATCTTATTTAAATCAGAAAATGCAGCATATTGACTAATTTAACTGTCTTGAAAGATTAAGACCGTGAAGCAGCTACCAGCCTTAAACTGAGAAGCATTGGTATGTACCAATGGTGTTATACTTTGCAAAGAATAAAGAATTTGTAAACTATAAAGAAGAAAAATTTCTACTAGTTTCCAGTAGCCATTCTAAAGCAGAATTACACCCTCCCATTCATTTTTAGAGATGAATTTGCACTAAACCTTCTTTTTTGTCCTCAGTACTCTGTGATGTTTAGATGTTAGCTCTCTTCTATAGTTTCATGAAAAAGGACTTAAAGGAATAAAAATCTGGTTGGATCTTAAACATTTCTGCCCACAGCAGGTGGAGTGAGACAGCCAAGTCAGTTTATTTTGAAACTTATGATGTTCTGATAAATATTAGCAAATTGAAGTAACAAGAATAAAGAAGCTTTTACCTAGGACTTATTCAGCCATAAAGCAAGAAAATAAGAGCCATTCAGGTTAATTCACTCTGAAATCCAGGTATTTTAACAGAACACTCTAAAGTACATTCTTTATAGGATACTGGTAGCTACAGGAAGTAGACTATAAAAGAAATGTGTGTAACTTGTACCGGTGATGAGCATGACTCACAAATTACTGCCATAACTACAAGTATGGATTTAGCAGTCTAAAATTTGCAGTGGGATTATATTAATTTTGCAACAACCACTTACAAAACCCATTTTGTGGAATGCTTTTCTCCAGACAGCACTTTTATTTAATTCAGCAATGCTGGCCATGTCAAATGCACTTGAAGACCTTTATCACCTCTACAGAATTCCATACATGGCCTTGAAAAAATGTTGGTTTTACTGTTAATATAATTTCTACAAATACCTTATAACTTTTTCACAAGGAATAAGACTGTAGTTGAAAAATTATGGAAAACTGCCAAATATGTTTTATTCCTTTCATAACTTGAAGTGCAACATTCTTATTAATAAGAAAATTGCAGTAAGAAAGATATATATCTATTAATCTCAGGTAACAGAAGACAATATGTAAAGACCAAGTTGTGTTCAGAAGAATGCTAGTAATACAATTATAAGTAGTTTACCATGACATAAGTGAAGTTTTTGCAATTTGGATCAGTTACAATAATCTCTTTTGCGGAATACGCAGTTTACAAGGCAATGCTACCTCTCAGAGAGCAAGACTGCATTCTATCTCTCACCTTTCTTTGATTAATCACAAAATTCAATGTGTCTGGGCTTTTCCCTTCTACAGCTGTGCATTCCTACTTGCAGGAGTGATTAATTCAAAAAGGCATTTTTGTTCAGTGCTTAACAGAACTTCATGAAATGAGGGCATGGGATTTAAGGTAATGACTTACTATGTATTTACAATCTGGTGAAGTATGAGAATACTGAGATTTTCCAGTGATAAGATCCTTTCCCTCTGAGTTTAAAGTATAATAACAATTTCCACCTAATTTTTTTATTAGATCAATAATGATCCTGAAACTATAACATTGCTACTATATTCCAAGTTATCTACATTTAAATATGTATTTTAAAAAAGTCTTACTTTTATATTTTGTGTATAGGTGTGTGTTAAATGCAAAGTTGCCTGTATCAAACAATCTTGAGAGACCATATAACATGGACTAGCTGTGGTAATAATAATTGAATAAAAAGTACCTTTCTGGGGGTTTTTTTACAGATTTACTGTGTATCTTTTTCCTGTCAAAACCAAGCAAAATCTATACAATGTCTTATTTCAAGAGTTTGGATATGGTGTTTTTTTAAAATACATTTTGTGTCATAGGTTCACAGAATGTTAGGCCAGAAGATCTCATTTCAAACATCTAATCTGACTCCATAAAGAGCTTGGTTGAGTCAATCGAACTTCAAAATAACTTCAAAACTCCCAGATTTATTATGGGTGAAGGGTTTCTAATATTTTTAGGGAAGGAAAATCCCAAAAGACCCCCACAACTAACTGCTTTCTTATTGAAACCACTTTAAAAAAAAAAAGACCATAAATATGCTGACTAGTCAGTTTTATATTGCTATTAATATTTACAAAAGACAGACATATTAAACAAGTATTTCTCTCCCCTACCGAGGATGGAAGAGTATAAAGAGAAGGATGATACAATTATATTTCGAAATAATGAAGAAATCTCTTAAGAGGGTTCAAGGTTGCTGCCTCAGTTAGTTAACAATTTTCTTATTGTAGCAGTAACTTCAGATTTTGAGAAGAGACAGAAATTATTTGAGAGTATTCTAAGGAAAACTTTAGCTACCGAACTAAAAACTGCTCGTATTTTCTCTTTGGGAATAATAATTGCAAAAAATTATCTTTTTTCATACAAAAATAGTCATACTCTTGTTATGTGAGAAATTAATAGATTCTGATTTAAGAGGAAAATGAACAAACTTTTGTAGATTTGTAAGACAATAAGAATGAGAGTGACTGTGAGTTTGAAAAAATATGTTTTGCAATGAAAAGATGCATGAGTTCAATAAAAGAACAGCCTTGACTTCATCATACTTGCATTGTTGAAAAGAAAACTGGTGATGGGATCTTCAGCCTGGCAGAGATATGATACGATTCAGTGGTAAACATAAAAACAGTAACAGTGCAGCATAATGTTAAAGGCAATCATACAATTTATAAAGTGTCACATTTCATTTTACAACACTAAAAGTGTTAAAGTTAAGTCCGGGTACTTCCTCTAGAAGATATAGCTCAGTTCTTAATACTTCTTCCTTATGTCAGGTTTAATTTCATGACCAGCACAATTTTGGCCTCCCGCACTTGTCCTCATTCAACTGGGACTCAATGGTAAAGAAAAACAAAAAGAAAATTACTATCAATTATGACAATTTTAATATTAGAGAAAGGCAAATACAATCTAAGAACACAATTAAAAGAGGGGTACACAAGAAATTATTTACTTTGCTTAAATTCCAAAATTAAAAAAAACCTCAAAACTGTTTTCCTTGTTGTTTTACCTCTAGGCAAGACTGTCATCTCATGCTGTTAACGCTGGTAGGCAGCTAAGCATGGAACAACCACTCACTTGCTCCCCCTCCCATGGGATGGGGGAGAGAACTGGAAGGGTGAAATGTAGGAAACTCATGGCCTGAGACAAAGAGAGTCTAATAGGGAAAGCAAAAGCTGCACAAGAAAATAAGAAATGTATCTACTCCTTCCCAAAGGCAGGGAGATATTTTGCCATTTCCAGGACAGAAGAGACAAACACACGTCATAATTACTTGGGAAGAGAAATAGAGGAAGTCCGAGCTGGCCTCCCTTCCTCCTTCTTTCCCCCAACTGTTCTTGCTGAGCATGATGACAAACAGTGTGGGATGGTTGAGGTCAGCAGTCCCAGCTGTGTACCCTCACGACTCCCTGTGCACCCCTAGACTACTCACTGGTGGGACAGTGTCAGAAATAGAAAAGACCTTGACTGCGTAAACCCTGCCCTGCAACAACTGAAAAATCCAGTGTTGTCAACCCTCATTCAGTCCCAAATGCAAAACACAACATCGTACAAGCTACTAAGCAGAAAATTAACTCTATCCCAGGACAAACCAGCACACCTTATTTCTGTAAGTTGTACATACCTATTCACTGCATTCCTGATAATTTGAATATTTACAAATGCGGAAGATACTGACAAGATTGTCATTGTAAGTTACCTTCATCATTTTGGGAAACATTTCCCTAACTTTTATAAATCAAAAAATAAGCAAGCCAATTCTCAAAAGCAACATTGTAATGAGAGTGAAAAATGAATGAGATGTGAATTTAATTCTACTATTTTCATTTTGGCTTGGCTTCTACATCCTTTCCAAAAATAAGTGGTCTAAATGACTTCAGGTTTAAGAAGCTGTTAGTGCTTAACCATATAAAATCATCAGAATAGCCCATGAAAAATCCTTGAGAGAAAACTCTTATTAAGTAGACTCTTACAACTCCATCTCATTTCTTTTGATTCTCTCTAAAATCAAATGGTGGAGGCATGCTGACCTGAAAACTTGCTGTGCAGATTCAGGCTGGTGCCGCGGGGAGGAAGGAGAGAGTTGTCCTTAGCTTCTGCTTTCTTAGAGTAACAAGACTGATCTGGGAACAGGGATCTTGGGTTGAGAAGAAGGTCAGAGAAATGACCGGGATCAGCTCCAAAGGCTTTTAAAAATATCCCTTATCTCTAAATAAATGGAAGAGGGAGGACACTCTCATTCATTGTTTTCTGGATTCATAATGAGCTTTTGTCATTTTCTGTTTGGCCTCTTTTCTTCCTGAGATTTTTCATTACATGTTTTAGCTGATGAATAGCCAATCTGCTATTTTATATACAGTACATGATAGGTAGATAGTCCTCATATCACAGGTAGATAGTTTCGTCAGTTATAAAAAGAGACAAAATGTTTCTTTAATAAATCCAAACACTCCATTACATATAAAAACTTTTCAGCTCTTACATTTTTTATTAAAACTCTACTGTTAAAAGTATCTTTCTTTTGAATAGTTATTTGGTCATGTTGTTTTATTGAGAATAATTGCTTTGCTTCTTCTCAGCATTCTTGAGGGTAGAGGCCATTGACTATTCAATAGATACATAAAAGGAGTTTCTTAACCATTGTCAGAAAATGAATTACTCTGTTAGTATACGGGGGCTTTATGCTTATATGGCTTTTTTCTATTTGGCAGCCTAAATGGTCTTGCTTTATTATACAAAAATGGCTTCATTACTGAACAGTACAAGTATCAGGAAATTACAACCTATCATTTCATGAGGTTTGTCATCTCAATTATCTAAGGAGCAAAAAAATGTGCTCTGTTTGGAAGGAGATGTTAATTGTAAGTATTGCTAGTGCCAAGACAATTCACCATTGACAGTGCAGTGATGCTATTTCTCTCTACCATAAATATCCACCCAGGACAGAACTTATAATAGTACACAAGAGTTCAGTGACTCCTTTCAAAATATTTTACTTCAATTAGCAAATGTAAAAAAAAAAGTAGTTTTTTTGCAAAGTTTTCTTTGTTGTTCCCAAAGAGGACTACAATTGTCTTTTCATATCTCTGTGTATTGATTTAAAATCACAAGTCTAATCTTGTAAATTTTGAGTACTTTTTTTAATAAACAATTTTTTTATATGTTTAAGATATGTCTCATGAAAGGACAATCTGCTTTTCAAGATGACACTCTTACTGTTCACTTGTTATTAAACAAGAGATTAATAATTACAAAACCTGCTATGCATGATATACTTACAATTTGTCACAGACTCAGAAAAAAACATAAACATTACAAATAAATATTTTGGGTTTTTTTAATAGCTAGAATTAGATGAGAGAGAGTTAAAGCAAGACATTATAATTTCTGTTTTATTGTCAGTAGTATTATTGCCACTGATAAAGCAGGCTTTTTCTTAAGTTATGAAATGTACAGATTTATTGAAAATTATTTTTTTAAATGAGATAGCTTATTAATAAAAATAGATATCAAATAAACTAGATAACAAAATGTGTGTGAATGCACTGCTATATACTTTAATCACGGATATAAATCACAGGAAGCATTATTTTAAGTTTGGTAATGGCCTAATATTTAAAGAGAGAAGCCTAACAGGCCTATTCAAAATAATGACGAATTAATATTGAAGATGCTCTCCCTTCATCTACTTGCCAAGTTTTACCACGTGACATTTATAAGCAGGGTTCATTTCTTCAGACATGTTAGGAGAGGTTTTCATCCTTATTTTCCCATGACTTATTCTTCTTGCTTAATTGTGCTACACTTGCTATGACCTGAAACAGCTCTATACTAAATGGCAAAAGGTAATTATTTTCTCCTTGTTTAACTTGGTAATTCCAAATGAGATGTAAAAATACTGCATAGCTCTCAATGCTTTCTCTTCTTTGAAAACATTTGTTTGCATTCCAACAAGAATATTTTTTCCTTGTTTGAAAAGAAACAGCACACAAAATTTACTTAAGAGACTGAGAATGTAATAATCATGTTTATTCTGAATACAAATGTTCCTTCAAAAGTTAGAATATTTACTACAGAAATTTATTTATATAAATATTATTTATATAAGGAAGAAAATTTCCATTAACACACATACAAAGAAGGATGAATGATGTATTGAAGAAAAAAATTACCCTAAGAACTCTTTTTGCACAATGAAATTATTGGTTACATATCTTATTGACAACACTGGGTGGTTCCAATATTATAACTCTAGATTAGTTTGCATTTCTTAGACAAATAAAAAAAATAGTGAAAAGGAACTCTGGGTTCTTCTGTAAAACTTTCATTTTTAGTTATAAAAATATTTTCATAGATAAATTCAGTGACGTAAAAACCATGATGCGCAATATTTTACAATTGTAAGCAGCATGATCTCAGTTCAAGTTAAAATAAGTTTAGCTTTAAGGACACAAATAATGTTTTAAAGTCATATAATTTCAGCTCCTATGGGAGAGCTCACATGGTGAAAGCTCTGCATAAGATTGTATATTTTCCTGAGCAGAATACAATTAAGAAAAGCAGCATAACGTGCTTCTTCAGATGGCATGTGAAAAATAGATATTATTTTTCTATTATGTCACACAGGAGAAATTCCTTTCAATTTATTTTACAAATTAGAAATGAAAAATTTCATTCTACACTTTTCATCCCATGTCATGAATAGGAGGACATATTTTCTTCAGAAGTACCTCATTCTTTGTTGATCACTCAGGATTGCTCAAATATCATTCAGCTAGAGAATAACAGAGCTTAATGAATTTATTTAAATGTCTCTCTTCGTTCCCTTATATCTCACTAATTCAAGCTCTTTTAGCGAAAAGAGGCATTTACTAATACAACCAAAGGAAAAAGTTATAAGAGATAAACACAGTTTTCCCTTTCTTCCACAAAACTGTTACTAAAGAAACGTTCACAATGAAGTTACCTTGAATATTTGAAGTTAAGGCTGTATTTGTTTACCTTGTGACACACAACTATATTAGACAGGTGTTTGAGTGGCTGCCTGAGAAGGAAAACTATGACTTGCATGGGATGACAATTTTGTTTAGATGTTCTAAGAGGAATAGTCTGTGGATTTCAGCATTTTTCCCTTCTAGAGGGGGAATTAAATTATTCACTGAGG
>NW_008240046.1:15043133-15072889 GCF_000691975.1 Corvus brachyrhynchos | reverse complement strand
TTAAGAGAGAAAATGAACTATGCTGTTGCTGTTGCTTGTCTCTTGAGTAGACTTGCTGATGCAAAATTTAGGTGTAGAAGCAAATAGCTTAAAAGCTTATTGTTTCTCTGTTTCTAAGTTTTGTATTACTGGTTAATGTTAAAAAATAATATTAAAATAGCAGAACATTTGTTTTCTATGGCTTCCATCTGATGCCATGAAGATTTTTTGCCTTTTCTTTTATACCCCTGTTATACCTTTTTTACAACTTCTGTATTCTTAGTGCTTTTTGCCTACATTCTTGGATTTGTTTGTTCAGCTAGGAGACTGAACATTTTAGAAGCTTTGTAGCCAGGGATCAGTGTGCCCCAGACCCCAAGGTCCTCTCCAGAACACATTCTGTAAACTAAGATAGAACCATCCAGGGGAATGTTCCTTGGGGAGGGGGGGCTCACTTGAGCCTCTCATTGGGGAATTTTTGATAGATATGCTAATTAGTAAAACCTATAATGTTATACTAGATTTTTTTGGTGGGGGGATTGCAGTGTGCATTTCAGTGGGCATTGCGGTGTGCATTTCGGTGCATTTGACCTGGACGTCGTGCGGCTAAGGATCCTTAAAATAAATACCAAGGTAAAATCCATTTTCCCCTTCTAACCATGTTTGACTCTTGATTTTAAGACCAGGAAAAGGCATCACATCTATAACATATATTCCACTCCTCCTAGCTCTTTCAGTTATATTTTTTAAAATGTTTTACAAAAAAAGGACCAGAAAATATAAATTTCATGTTTCAGTTACTAGTTCCAAAGTGCTCCCTTTTAGGGCCAGTACTCTTCAATATTTCCATAAAAAACTCAGACACAGGACTTGAAGGTAGACTGGATACGTTTGCCCCTGATACTAAATTGGGAGGAGCTGTTGACTCTCTCAAAAGCAGAGAGGCCCTGCAGAGTGACCTCAACAAATTAGTCAGCTGGGTAATCACCAGCTGCACGAAGTTCAACAAGAGCAAGTGCTGGATTCTGCACCTGGGATGGGGCAATCCTGAATGTACATAAAGGCTGGGGAACAAGACACTTTAGAGCAGTGCTGTGGAAAGGAATCTGAGAGTCCCAGTCAGTTCAAGTCAACAGTGTGAATGAGTGAATGTAAGGCCAGCTGCATCCTGGGGGGCATCAGGCACAGCATTGCCAGCCAGGCAAGGGAGGGGATTGTCCCACTCTGCTCTGCACTGGGGCAGCCTCACCTCGAGTGCTGGGGGCAGTTTTAGGTGCCACAATGTAAGAAGGATGTAAAGCTATTAGAGAGCGTCCAGAGGAGGGCTCTGAAGATGATGAGGGGTCTAGAGGAGAAGCTGATAAAGTCACTTAGTCTGTTTAGCCTGAAAAAGAGGAGACTGAGGGAAGACCTCACTGCAGTCTACAACTTCTTCACAAGATGAAACATAGGGACAGGCACCAATCTCATTCTCCTCTGTGGTGACCAGCAATAGGACTCAAGGGAATGGGAGGAATGGGTCAAGAGAGATTTAGGTTAGATATTAGGAAAAGGTTTTCCACCCAAAGAGCAGCTGGGCACTAGAACAGGCTACCCAGGGAAGGTGTCATGGCACCAAGCCTGCCAAATGTTCAAGAAACATTTGAACAGTGCTCTCTGGCAAATGGATGGGGTTCTTGGAGGGATCATGTGCAGAGCCAGGAGTTTGACTCAATAATCCTTGTGGGTCTCTTTCAACTCAGGATATGCTATGACTCTATGATTCTGCATTTTACCTGAATATATATTTGCTTTGGATCCTATTTGTAAAATACAGAAAGTTTTAAAACCATGAAGACCCTGGAAGAGAAAAACCTGAAAGTGTTGTTCAGAGACAATGGAGGTGAGAGACTCAGGCAATCAAACATTCTAATTTGTGCTTACCCAGTCTGAATGCAGTGGGCATATTTCACTTCCCTGTCATGCTCTGATCCACTGTTGCTAGGGAGAGAGGATGACGGTGGTAAAATGACTTTATGTACTAAAATTGATTTAAATTACAACCGTCATTCTCACAATAATCCTTTTAATTGCTCTTAGGAATTATGAAATTAATTAAGAAATATCTTGTGCCATCCCCTCAATTTAAAAAATAAAATATTGGTTTAATTCATTGAATGATTGCTACATTGTGAAAAGTAATCATCTTACTTTTTTTATTTCTATGAAAGAAAAAATAGTACCAAAAAGAAAATGAAAGTTGAATGTGCCTGATAAAGAAAGATTCATCTTTTGAATCCATTTCACCATCTCGATGCCTACCTTATCAGCTAAACCAGATGAGATTAGTGGTGTCTTGAGTCCTTTTAAGAGGAAGAAAGCCTTTGTTTTTCACTTGGTAACACTCACTTTCCTGTCATTTTTTCTCTTTCTAAACCTTTGTGTTCAACTTAAACTGCTGGGAAAATACATTAACCTTTAAAGGGAAGTGGCAAAATAATCTATTATATGAAATATAAAAATATTTCCTTCAAGCTATAGTTTTTCTTTTCCTTCTGTACTAATTAAGTGTTTATGCAGTGTTTACAGTTGCACACTGTTAGCCAGATTTAATTAGGTGACACAGGACACTAAATATATTAAGAGAGCCCTGCCACATACCAGGAATCAGATGATGACAGCAATTGCAAGGGTGGCATTAAACTTTTATCTGCATTGCCCAGCCCTTGGTTCTTTGAATTCTGGAGTTCTTCCTCTGTAACATTTTAGCGTATTCTCAGTCTAATTGCTAATCACACTGATTGTCAATGACTGCAAGGTGAGAAAGGATAGGAAACTCTTGCTCCTGCTCTCATTTCTTTACACCTTCTGTAGCAATAATACAATGACAAGGTAGAAATCATTATTTTTTGTTCAGAGCACTGGAAAAGTCCTTATTCTGTAATTGATATTTTCATAGCAAATAATGCCAGTCAGGTTCCACCAGATGTGTGACACAAAATCAGTTATGCTATACCTAGAATCTAGATAAATGCTTGTTTTGATCCAAACCATAAATTTTACTCATCTGCAATTCTGGTATTAAAGACAATGCATTCTGCATTTATATCAAATGCTCCTCTTTAATGAATAGAAATGAACAAAGAAAGAATTACATTAAAAACATAAAAGTAGAGACAGCTGGGGTGGGGGAGAAATTCAGCCTGTTCGATATAGGCAAGATTCTGAATAAGGGTCATGAATACTACTTAAGCAATGGGCCATTAGGGCGGTGTGGTTATCATGAAATAATCTCACCCCTGGAGAGATAACTATAGACCAGATGCAGCCATGTGCTTCTAAGCACCCAGGGGTGTAGTTATCATGATAATCACACCTGCTGATTTTGTTTCATTGCCACTATAAAATTTCCTATATTTCGTCTCAGTACAAACATAACACAGTGTTTAAGTATATTATTCTGACCACAGAAAATTGCCAATTAATGCAAGAATAGTTAAGTAATTTAAGCTGCAATACTACTACAAAACCATATAAAAATGTGATGGAGAGAGTAGTAAGTAATAGTAGTAGGGTAAGTTTGAAGGAAATAGATCCTTGTTTCAGAGGAGAAAGGGCACATTATCAGATGTTTAAAATACGTGAAAGGCAAGACCCTATCTTCCACTGCACCAGGACAAAGCCAGAGCTTCTGTCTTCCCCACTTGCCAAATATTTGACCTCTTAATGCTAAAATAGATACAAAGGATTCAGTTCCTGTAGCAAAAAGCTTTAGGTAACTTTTTTCCCCAAAAACCAGGCTTCATCAAACCCCTTTGGTACCTATCTCCTGAGAAATCCCAAAGATTTGAATTCATAGTGTATGCATCAAAGACCCCACTTCCTTTTGTCTGGAGACAATGGTTGGGATGGCTGTTGGCAAAATATTCACAGTCCCCTCAGGGAGATGAGCTGTCAAGTAATAATAAGGCAGCAAGGAGCATCAGGGAGCTGGGTCTGGGCTTCTGTGGAAATACCTCTGAATCTGACTTATTTTAAAGGCACGGGGCTCCATCTAAAGAGTATATGGTCCTCTCTCTTCACTGAAGCAGTGTTACCTGACACAAAAGAATACATTAGGAAAAAAAGTAAACAGATGGAGTTTCATCTTCACAGCTTTAACCAAATGAAAGGAAAGAAGGGGCTTTGTTTTCTTTCCATAATTAAATCTGATTCTCTTTGAAGTAAATTTCTGTTGCCTGGAAGAGGCCTAAATAAAAAAAAACAAGCTGAGGAAGCCTGGACAAAATTAAATTAAATGTTTTCCTTTCACTGAGGTTTTAAGACACAGGATGATTCTTGAAATATGCCTGAAATTTTGACAACCTCTTCATAAACATGATCTAATAGAATTAGGTCTGTAGGTTTATCAGCTGAATGGCCTGTGATTCATCTAGGGTGCACATTTCAGTAGACATAGAACACAGACAAAAATTAAGTGTTAATTTTATGATAAATATTGATGATAAACAATACTTGTTAAGAAGAAATTTTACCAGAGAAAAAAGCTAAATAAAACATTTGCTATATGCACATTACCTAATTTCAAGTTTTTAAAATATTTTAGGCTTTTTTGGCTGGCTTTCTAAAGGTAAGATTATCGACTCTCAAATCATAATGTCATAGAAAGTACTGACAATCACATTAGGACAGCATGATCAGAAGCTGTTAGTCTAGCTGGGGGTTTTTTTGTCTGGTTTTTTTTGTTCATTTGGTCAGTTGGATTTTTTTAATCCAGATTCCTTAATAAACAGCAAGACAAAGTGGACAGAATTGAAGATAAAGCTTAGCAACACAGTTAGAAATATAAACTATGTAAGGCAAAATATAACTCTAAATATTTTTAATATCGTGTTTTCATTGCTTCATGGTTGCCAGGAGGTCATGAGGGAGAAAATAATGAAGAAAACACAATAACTGAGACATAGTCAGACAAATGGCAGAGGAAAGAAGATATGAGACAAAAGAGAATGGGAAGGTATCAAAAGCAAATAAAAATCCTAAAGAGAAAAGAGAAAATTTGAAAAAAACAACTAAGGAAAATTAAACAACAAATAACTGAGTAAATTGTACCAAAAATGTTATAAAAAGCAAGAGAAAACTAATATATAATAAAATATTTAATTATTAGTATATTTATTATTTTAATATATCAATTAATTATAAATAAATATGAATAAATCTTAGATTAATTAATATTATAAATTAATATTATTATATTCCCTTCATTTTGGTTAACTAGTGGCAATCACATACTATTAGAATTCTGTCTGAAATGTCATTTACTTAGATTTGCAAAAATAAAATACATTTTAAAGCCTTTGTAAAAGCCAGAGTTCTCTTTTCCACATTTCTAGCTCTTATCAGAATGACTGAGGTAAAAGCATTAATCAACTTGATCAATAAATGAATTTGTGGGGACAGAATTACAAACATCTTGAGGAATTTTCAGTTTCATACATTGCATTAACCTCTAACCGCTTCTATACTTTAAAAATAAAGAAATTCTGAAAAACAGTCACCTGAGCAATTTATAACTCTTCATATTTTTCCAGATACAAAATTCTATTTAAACACACTATTATCTTCCTGTACCATATATTCAGACTTCTTTTAACATGCTTTTCATATTTAGATATTATTTTCTCTGAAAAAAATTCATTTATACACTTACTTGAAAGTATTTTTACCTTTATTTGTGCTTGTGTGTCTGAATTTTGTGGGGGTTTTTTGTGTTGTGTTGTTTTGTTTTGTTTTTCAAGAAAAATGTACTAAATATTTTCTCAAGAGAACACATACAAGAAAAGAGTCGGAGCTGACATTATCAGATATTATTAACATGATTCAAAAGTGACTTTGTTTTAATTTTTCTTAGAAGACTTTAGGAAAAAAAATCTATAGTGAGGGGAAACTGAAGCTAAGTACTTAATGTAAGGGATTCTTTTTGCTATGCAAGTGGTAATTCATAATAAACCACTGTTCAGGAGAATGGAAGAGGAAAAGGAAAGGAAGGAGATAATTTGTCAGATAGTCAAACTCTAGCCAAGAATTTCTTTAATCGTGTGGACTTGAGGTCATGACCTCATCCTCATTTGACCACTAAATGTAAAATAAATAGATGCAAATGGGTCTGGTAAGATAAACCAAAAAATATTGGTAACTGCACAGTATGTAATTTTCAAAGTCCAGCTGAGAGTTCTTTGCTTTTTTGAACAGGGAATGGGAGAAGGCATTCAAAAACTTTATGACTGAGCTGAGTTTAGTCTTTTGCAAAAGGAACAGGGCACTGGAAAGTGATGTGCATTTCTTCTTCATCTGTGTTCCTAGTCAAAAAACAAAATATATTGAGAGTAGCTCATGCAGAAACAAATTATTTTATGACATTTTTTAGCATTTATTTAAGAGTCCTTGAGCAGTAGCTCCATTTAGCCTGATCAGATTTTTTTCAGGATGCATAGTCATCAGATAAACTTCTAGGAGTGTAAAAACCTTTAAGAGTTAATTTATCTTTTCTTCTCCTCCACATGTGTTCTCCTTGAAGTACTCTGGGCTAAGGAAGAAAAATTTTGTAAGGCAATTTCCTTAAGAAAACAGGCAGATGTAAGATTTTGTAATTAACTCCTCTCGCCTGTTTTAACTCATGCAGATGTAAGTTATTTAATTGCTACTTTATTGGCTCTGAGTAGATTGGTTGTGTTTTAATGGCATCTGTATGTTTTCTGCTTCACTGGCATTATAGGAACCATTGCTGTGATCTATATAGGAAAGCTACATTGACTGAGCTTGAGATAGCAGAAAATTACATACTGAAACTCAACACACAATTTCTTATTTTTCTGCTATTTAGTGTAAGAAGTAGAACGTCCACAAATCCAGCAGACCAGTTTATCTATCTGCCTATTCTCTCAATGTCTATTGTGTGGGAACATATAATTGGTTTATTTTTTACTAAGAAATAATAAGTACAAATAATCTGATGAATGCAAATATTCCACAACTCTGAATATTCTACTGCTTTGATAATGACATTAGGCACTACCTTACTTTCCTTTGTCTCATTACAGCTTCTCCTCCTATTACAGGTCAAAATGCAAACACCATGAATAGCTTTCCCAGACATAACAGGAAAATAATAATAGAGAACACAAAAGTACACATCTGAAAAGGTGGACAGACAGCAGGGATCTTAGAAGGAGAACAAAACAGAATAACCCTATTGGAGAAAAGAGGCAAGAGGGGGAGAATAGAGGAAAGGCAAGGCATAAAGTAATATGAGCATTAGCAAGAATGGGAAAACTGTATTTCAGCAATAAAACATGCTAAAATTGAAGGTATTTTCATCTACTGTCAAGATGGGAGATAAAATGTAATCACAGTTATATTTGATAAAGTGTAAAGAATTTATAAGACAAAAAAATCTGGAAAACTTGCAATGATAAGAGAAGAAAAAATATTGTTGAACACAGGCCCTTTAGTAAGGAGGAAACTAGAAAGAGCCTTCCAAAAAGAGAAAAAAGTCTGTATAAAAGACAGTTATATGGAGAGACAGAATGGAAGCAAGGGGATAGGAAACTTTAATATAAATAAGGAGCAATAAGCAGACACCTAGAGTTGTGGCAGTAAGGAATTGGGTTTTAACAAATCCATGAAAGAGAGCAGAGATCATAGGGAATAATGGGGTTCTGAGACAGTCCACAGTCATCTTATGGGCAGCATGACACTGTAGGAACATGCAACATTGCCACAACATCTTTTAAAGAATTTTAATGACACAATTTACCATTTGTAGTGATTGGTTCACTTTAGACTGGGGATGCGTTGATTTTTAAGGGCTTGTGTTTAAAACAGACTGCTCCCTGAAAAAGCAATCTGTTAAGGTTCAGGTTTTTTTAGTTCATTGATTTATATTATTCTAGTAAACCTGACACTTCTGCTCTAAAATAACCACTTGAAAAACACGATGTCTCTTTAGTGAAAATAGTAAAGTTGTGTTTTACTTTACTGTTTATGATGCACTTCTATCTTTTCTCTGTTGTTAATTTTACCTGGTTCATTTTTAAATTTATTTTCTAACTTTTATCAGCATTTAAACCAGCTATCAGAATTCAGAATCCTCAAAAGCAAATGATAATCTGAACTACTAATGTTCAAGAACAAACAGTACTCAATGAAGATTGCTTTTGCAAGTGAATAATGAAGTGAAGCTGAAGTCTCTGGCAGACACAGAAACAGCTTTTGAAGACTGTATTCTATTGTTACAGAAGATGGTAGCTCTTTTGCTAGAGTTCAATGAGTTTTCTAGAGTTGAAATTTGTAAAATGAAAAAAAAATTTATAAACATTTATAAAGAGAAAATAAAGGTGAAAACTGCCACACTGAAGTAAATTTCACATCCCAAATGTAATGGATATCAGTGCTCTAGAAATCCTCAGGCATCTTAGTTTGGACATGCAAGAAAAGTGCCTTGCATAGGCAAGAGAAATTCAGCTCCAGTTTGTATACAAGCAATGTTTACAGTGTTGATGAGCTATCTGCTGCCAAATCATTGTTCTTCCTTACTGTGTCTAAGTTAGACCTCACTCAGCCTGACAGCTGTAAACACTACCTTTCATCTAAGACAGGATGAGTAAGAACATGGTTAAACCACTAAGTAATTCCATCCCAAGAATACAGATCTGTCCAGAGAAGAGCTTACCAAGGGAATGAAGATGCTTTTTTGGCCAGTATTTGTCCTGAAGGCAAAAAATAAGGAAATGTTGTTTCAATGGCAAAGTCAAATTAATAATTGTCTGCCCTCATACATGGCTCATTACCCTCCTTGGTCATCTTTGTGGCATCATGTGCTAAATCAGTCCCAATAATTAATAATTAAAAAATAATAACTTTTGCTTAAATTATGCCACAAAATTTGTAGCTAGGTAGAAAGAAAAAACACCTGAAAAATAAGGAGGTAAAGATTACAGGCTGAGTGAGTGTAGCTTGCTGAGAAATATGTATATAACAATAAAAAAAGATAACTTTATCTTGAGCTAAAAAGGAAGTTAAAAGTGTTTTTAGGTGCATGCTATGTAAAAAGGTCTCAGAGCAGTGAACAAAAGTATTTTTATTTATTTACTTTCAAACTTTATTGTTGGATTTCTGTTATGTTCAGGGAATCAAGACTGTATTTGTAAAGAGGATTTCATCAAGAGAATAACACCTTTTTCTCATCCTAAATAGATGACTCACAAAAAGTTGAATTTTTCTAGCTCCACAAAAGAAGATAAGATAGGATATCAGCTGCAACACCATAAACTGCAGCCTCTTATGACTTTTGAGATCCAGGTTGGTTCCCAGTTTCATGTGAGTTCTGACTGTGCTGATGGAAGCTCTCATTGATACTGCAGATTTTCCTGGAAGAAAAAATGACACCAGTTTACATACGTCAGTAATCTTCAGGAAAAAGGTATTACTTGAGCATAAAACAATGTATTCTCTACAATATCTACCAGCTGTCCTTCCCATTTATCTTATTAAGGAATGAGGTACCTATTACTAATCCAGTTTGATGATGTAACGTCAGTAACTTGCTCATACTGAGGTTTTGTTAACACCAGGTAACATAGATTAGGCCACTTGACTTTGTGAACTTCAGTCCTATCTCAAGAAGCATCTTTAAAAGACCCAATAGATACATCCAAAGCAGTACTAAGCATCTTCCAGAATCCTGTAGAAATCCCACAATATGCTAAATGCATAATTTTCAGCCCTTGAGACACCTCAGAGCAGTGCCTCAGTCCTATGCTTGTCCTCACCGTGTCCTTCCACAAGTTCAGCGCCTGCCACCAATTCACAGTCACTAACGTGTGCCTTGCTCAGCTATTCTGGCCTCTTAACATGAAGATCTGTATGCATATATTTTACTGGGTGTAGGAATGCTCACCCATGCTAAGAGACAGAGCAGTCACCAGGAGAATGCATTTACAGAATTCCAGACAGGGATAAAAGTCCCTTGAAAACCACCATAACTGTCAAGGCAGGCTACAGTAGTCTCTTCGTATCATTAAAAGATAATTCCCTGTTACATACAGATTAACCCTATCAAGGTATACTAATTGCCACCCACTTAAACCCCTCTTTGCTTTGTCTGTGCTTTTCTGCAGGTGTGAATTTCATGCTAAATGAAAACACTGTTGCTGTCTTCATGCCTGGGAGAACAGAACAATATCAAAAGCATTGTCAAACTCAGGGAAAAAGGCACTGGTTTGCAAAGAAACTATCTGTGGGCAGATTTGACTTTTAATTTCAATTTTAAAAACTTGTTTCTGCTTATGAAAATGGAATATAATGCTCAATTCTTTTTTAAATGCAACAATTTAGCAACAACAAAAAGATAATATGATATATTTTGGAAATAACTCTGTTCATAGCATGTTTTGTCTAGCCAGTGTATGTAGAGAAAGAAAACAGGGAAATGTACTTAAATATTTATCAAATTTCAGGAAATGACAACTATATTGTATCATGAAGATACTAAAACATCACAATTACTTGAACAGTAACAGCTTATTCTGATAACATTTCTCTTTACAAAGGTAAGATGTGAGTCACATTTTGCCCACAAGTATGACTGAAAATGTAGTGTTTCCACCTTGCGAATGCACAAATGCCTGTACAGCAATTACCCTTGAAAGTACACACAGTTGTACTTTTTCTGCTGCTTGGAATTCATCCAGAGCAAGTCCAGAAATAATGCTATCTCAGCTGAACAACTAAAATAGTACTGATGGTGAATATTCCCAATTATATTTTTCTTATTCTAATAGGAAAATATTTTTTCATAATTTGTACACAAAAAAAAAGAAAAAAAACCACATTGCTGGGCAGAAAATAAGTAATCTGCAAAATGAGTACTATGTAGAAAAATATTTTACTTTTAAAATTGGTGCTGGGTATAAAATTCTGACTTGCTTTTGTTTTATATTCTTCCTCTAAATGAATAAAAAAAAATTATTATTTTTAACAATTACAAGTTACTTGGCTCTTCTTCTGTACATTGCATATTCTGAAAATTTTGTGCACATAATTGAATATAGATTTTATATGATTCTTCTAATTTCTTTCTTTTGTACATTATTTGGTTAATAATCTGTTGTTGCACTGTGATACCCAAGAAAAAACACTCCAAACACATGCTGAAGAAGGAGTGTTTGAAAGTACTGAAGTCATAAATTAATTTTCAGTGTACAGAGAAATCAAAAGCAGTTTTCTGAAGAATAAGAGATTTATTGAAATATGGTTTATTCGGCTTATTATATCATTGTTCTTAACAGTCTTCCATTTGGGAGCCATTTTCATAGGCACTTTACAAATGAATAGGGAGGGAAGATTAAATTGAAATATCAATTTTGTATGGTGAATAACCTGCTTAATTCAGATGGAAGATAAGTCTAAAATCACATAGTTGACACCAGAAAAATACTGAGTTGAAAATAAAAGGGGCTATGTATTGCCTTAGTCCAAATCTTTTTTTAACCTTGTTTATCGTGAAACATGAGTGCTCTGCTTGCTCATTAGTATTCATATCAATGTTTGTCCAAAGAAGAAGTGGAAATGTACTCTACCATCTGATGTCCTGCTTTATGTTCTTTTGCTTTGTTTTAGTTTATTCATCAAACACTGAGAATAATAGGCAGCGAGCAGAGGTGAGCCAGCTCTGTCACACATTTTCCTGTATTGAAGCTGCACAATTATGTGACAGCAAGTATTGATAAACTCCAGTATAGTTGTAATTTTGCCACAACACTCACACTAAATTCTGCTTAAAAGTGAATTTTCCTAGCTGAAAAAGCCTAGTCTTCAAGGATTCCGCTCTGCTAAATAAAATATTATTTTAGGTTCTGTCAAACAATTTTTTGAAGAATGAGAAATCAAATAATCTTATTTCTTGCTGCCTATAAATTCCAAGCTAGTGTGAGGTGACAGAAAAAAAAGAAAATAAAATTGATCTTCTGTGGTTAAACCAATTTTCATTAAGAATAGCTCTAAAACACAAGTTTGTTGGTTTTTTTTTTTCACTACCTGTACCATTTTTAACATCTTTAAGAAGAGTTTTTTGCCATAAATTATTTTGGTAATATATTTGAGATTTACATTTTTCAGCTCTGAAAGACTGACCCTTTCTTTCCAAAAAGCACAATATATTTTCACAAAGTGAGATAAACTCCTGCTACAGTTTAGTATAATTGGAGAACAGTTTGCAAGTACAGTTTTCAGGGAAACTTTTGTTTTATTGTCAGAGTGTATGCTAGTATTTTGCCTAAAGGATACACTTTAAATATTGGAGTTAATTTTATACATATAAGTATATACATTCTTGCAATGTCCCGGACTGTTTTTTTCACAACATTCAAAATCACAGCATATTGTGAGACAGTACTAAAAGAATAACAATATTTACAATAAATCCCGATACTTTTTTTGAGATAAGAGTGAAATCTAACTCAGTGCACTGATGCAGGATCTGTTTTCCTTCCTCTGCTTTTCTTTCTTGTGCAATTTTAAAATCGGTAATTTGCCTAAAAATCTTTGCATATTTTGGAATTTGAAGTCTATCCTGCCAAATACGGACTGACAAATTTAGCCATTATTTCTCATTTTTGACCAGTAACAATAGCATTATTCTTATTAGTATTTCTTAATGAGTCAGTAACATAAGAAACATAATTAAGGCTGAAAAATTATGAGAAAAAAATATTTGTTTCCCTCCTCTTACACTATTATATATAAACATATACGTACCGTGAAATAATCAAATACTGCACAGCTAGAAAGAGAAACAGATAAAAAAAAGCACATACGTACTTGTTTCCCACTAACTTATTACTTAGAAATAGTTCTAGAAAATGCTGCTGGGGTTGTCAGGCCATTCTGAGGGAGATGTAATCACACATTCCCTGAGCCTGAGAGGGTAAGAAAATCTAACCCTACCTCAGAGCTTCAATTCTTATTCATATATTCATTGTGCTGTACTTGTTCATTTCTGCCAGCTGTTGACTTTAGGATTGCATTGGTTTGTTTGTCATTAAAAATGTTATATTCTAATCAATAATAAATATCATCTGAGGAAAGAAATAAAAAAAAGAACAAACAGACAGAACTCAGTGTCTGGAGAAATATACCTCTCTATTGAAAAAAACCACAACAAACAAATTGGTTGTAAACAGAAGACCCTCATTCATCATCCATTTAATAATACCTGGAGCCAGCATCAAATAATTTTGGACTGTTTATTTTTCTAATTCTTTTTCCCCGCTGAAGCTTTTGACAAGTCTATTTCTAAAGGCATATTGTTCCTACCAGCCACAGAAATTCTATCCCTTCCACAGAGCTCAGAGAGAGAAACTGAGAATGAGTATTTGGTGAAAAGAGATTTAATGTTATGAACTGAGATGATGAGCCTGATGTGCAAGAAACATAGATTTTGATCTGATCTTCTTTCTGGTTTTTCATATTTTGAAAAAAAACTCTAAAAATCAGCACAGGAAAAAAATATTGGAGCAGTTTTTGCAAACTGCTTTTTAAAATATTTCTCCTTGAGAAACAGTAAATTTGGAAATTAATGAACAAGATATGAAGTCAATATTCTTTCTTTAGTTTTGCTTTGTTCTTAGAGATGATTCTTTAGTCATTCTTTCTCTTCTTTTTGATTGCTATAGACAGAGTTGTTCTTGCAGTGTTGAATATTTGCTCATACTCTTTCCAATAAATGACTCATGAGAGCTCGTGATTACCAGTATGAGAGTTTCTACTCTAACTTAATATATAGGTACTTGTACAATGAGTAGGTTTTTCCATAAGTGCTAATGCTTTCTGTGTGTCAGCATGCCGTTCTCTCTTGTGGCTGACCCACAAAGCTTTAAGTCTGCTTCTCTTCCAGCTGTCAACTCAAGTTTTATCATTGCAGATGAGAGATGCAACTGTGGAATAGGCTTTTATTTCAACATTAAACTTCCCACTAGGCTGTATCAAGCCTGAGACCTTGACCACCAGATTTAAATTTAAATAATTACATACATTGCTGAGTCTGCTCTCTGGCCTGAATTTAGTTTTATTTTAGCAATCAGTCAGCATAGGTTGTAATCAAAGTTTAATCTTTTCCTAAGAACAATTCTGGACCATACTTCAAAAAATAACATAAATCTAGGGTACATTTCTACCTTCCAGAAGCAGTGTGAGAGATTGATATAGGATATTTCACAGTAAATATCGGTATAAAAAAATATACAAGAACCTCTGAGATTTCTGAAGATATACCAAACATTTTACCTCCTCAGTGTCACTGAAAACAGGGAAATAAACTTTCCAACCAGTTTGTTATGTTAGAAAGACAGCATGACTTTATTTAGTGCACTGAGTGCATGGGGGATTCTCTCCACCTAACATGCACACCCAGCAGCTTAACAGACCTGGCTATATTAATGAAACCAATGCATATTCACTACACTCCTATTACATATTCATTACATTTCCCGAATCATGCATATATGCTACTTACTTCAGTGGACTTATTGGATGTGGTTCTGGATCATCTAAAGAATATTTTCTCCTTGAGAGTATCTCAAATATCAGTCAGTTCATAATGTACTTCTCTTACTAGTCTTTGCTGTGACACACAACCCTTGTTCTCAAAACTAAGACATCTGCTAGTACATATTAAACACTGATATAAGTAAATAAGGAAGCAACAGCTGGCACAAGACCATATAAGATATAGAGAAGACAAGATATAGAGGATAAACACAAAGCCACATTAATCTCTGGCATTTGTACTAAGAACTATGTAGTACCAAACCAAGCATTAACCATGGATATAGGAATCAAACATTATTGTGCTAAAGTTAAAAGAATTTTCCAACATCTTCCTCCACCACTGCATAGATTCCTTTTTAAATATATGCAACTTGTTCATTAACATTGAGTCTACCAAGAGTTCCGTATGGAAGCGTAAGACTTAAAAATGAGTAAGAATAAAAAGAAAAATAAAAAGGGAGTGGTTTTCCTCAGAACTGGGTGGCAACATGGATACAAAATTCAGGAGAAATTTTGAAGGTGAAAGCAATACAGTGTTTTTTTCCCTCAGCTTTCTGAAGATGGATTTTATTCTTTCATGATTCAAATCCTTTTGCATTCTAGTGTGTTTCCCACATTCCTGCATCTTCTTCCACTACATTCTATTTAAAGAACATACAGATGCTCCTTTAAATTGTTTTGGGGAAAAGTAATCATTAGTTGAATCAAAGTGGTTTTATATAGTTGTCCAGAATGAGATGAGACCAAAGGCTAGGGGATTCCTAAAGCAGTCACTGTGGTTACTACAGTCTCAGCAGGGACTCTTATTTTATACAAACTTGAGAAAAGTTGCTAATTTTTACTTGCCTTCAAAAGGTATAAAGCTTATTTGATTGTGAGTGGTTTTATTTTTTACTAAAACTTGAAAGGTCTGTTGTCATTGCATACTTACTTTTTAGGTCCTCTACATATTTAGAAACTTTTACCATGTGGATGACCTCATCTGGGCCTCTTTCCCAAACCTCACTCTACTTACTAATTAGTTTTAATGCCAGAAGTCTAGGTTTTTGTTTTATTATGCTAGTCTGGTATGTAAAATTGTACCACACGATAGATTTATAAAAGCTTAAGTAGATCTTAGCAGATGCTTTTGCTGCCAGGCATCAAATTTATTCCTGTCAGTGTGGAGCCAATACTTTGTTACAGAAAAATTTATCCTCTCTTGAGTTATTAAAGAAGAGTTAGAACACTCCTTCCTATACTTGCAAAATATACTCTCTAAAGTTTCATTTCTTTTTGTTTCCTTCCTTGACTGTTTTTGTTGACGACAAATTTCATCCTAATCTGACTATTTTTTCAAGGTACCTAGTAGTTAGTATTTACTTTTAGCACATTGCCTCAGTCACTTCTAAACCCTGTAAAAATTGCCCTGTCTGTTCAGTGATTTCAGAGTTTGTGGAGGTTCAGTAGTTTTCTAGACACCATGTGATACAAGATTACAAGGAAAGCTGTATATAAGCTTCTAATGTAAAGTAAACTATATGATCTGCAGAGGAAAATACATAAGTTTTCTAATTCACATTGTTGTTGCAATATATTCATATTGAATCTTCTTATCTTGCAGAATAAACTTGTGTCCATATTTCTTCCTTTTTTACATCTCAGACTTTTTTATTTTTTTTTTTTAAAGAGTGCATAAGATGGTACTTTTATTTATTATGACAGACTTGCACTACTGGTTGCCATTTAAATACTGTACTAGCAAAGAGAAAATCCTAGTGTCTGTTGTAGAGTACAAGTCTATTGCCCTTTTCTATTTTATATCCTATTTGAAGTGGATGTGAAATAAGTATTTCTAATCTGTACTGGGCTATGTAAAATTAATTATCTGGCTGAAGCAGGAAATTATTTTGAAATAATGTTTTTAATATAAATATTTTTCGATTTAGTATTTTAACTATGCAAGAAAATGTGGTTTTCTGTCTAGTATACACTGTAAACACTAAATACACGCCTGGCCTAGGGGGCCAAGGAAATCAGGAGTGACAAGAAAAGGAAGTGAAAAAATTGTATGAGTGTTGGTGACTTCTTGGAAGAGCAAGTGACCATGAAATGGATAGAGAAGGGAAAAGCAAATAGAAAAAAAAAATGAAAAGTACAGAGTAAAGGATAATATAGAAAAAAAATATTCATGTGGAGTTTTTTCCTAAATAAGCAAAAAGCACAGAAACAAGAAAGACAGGAATTCACAGTGAACATGGGCTAGAATCATAGAATGGTTTGAGTTGGAAGTGACCTTTAAATATCATCTAATCCAATACCGCTGGAATGAGCAGGGACAATTTTTTCAACTAGACCAGGTTGCTCAGAGCCCCAGCTAGCCTAATCTTAGATGTTTCCAAAGATCTTCCACCTCTCTGAGCAACCCATTCCAGCATTTCAACACCCTCATCATAAGAAGTTTCTTCCTTATATCTAGTCAGAATCTACCCTTTTCTAGTTTTAAATCATTACCCCTTGTGCTATCCCAGCCTTAGTAAAAAGTTTGCCCCCATCTTTCTTGTAAACCCCTTTCAAGTAGTGAGAGGCTGCAATAAGGTCTCTCCTGAGCCTTCTCCAGACTGAACAACCCCAACTCACTCAGTCTGTCTTCATGTGGAAGGTGTTCTATCTTCCTGATTATCTTCAAGGGCTCTCCTCTGGACTTGCTCCATGTCCTTCTTATGCCAGGGACCCCAGAGCTGGATGCAGCACTCCAGGTGGGGTCTCACCAGGGCAGAGGAGAGGGACAGAATCACCTCCCTCAACCTGCTGGCCACAAGTGAATCAGTGCATCTCAGCTGCAGCCAAGCCTTGAACTGGAAGTTTAGAAAGTGCTTCCTAGATTTTCCCAGACAACGTTTTGGCCATTTCTGAAAACCAAAATGACTGTATTATTTATATATGGCTAAACATCTGTACAGTTAATGATTTTTGGAGGCAAACTAAAGCTTTTCCTAGTTGTTTTATTCTGCCACTAATTTTGTTTGGCTTAGCACTTCTGGCTTTATTAATGTAGTTCATTACTGTGAAGGGTCAATCTAATGAGAAAGGCAGAATGTTGGTTTCAAAGCCGAAGCTTTTACCTACGATACAAAGCATGGGACGGGACAGGATACAGAATATGATGCACCTAGTAATGGTTTGTTCTCTTTTTTCCCCTTATTGTGAGCACAATGTAACAAGGCCTCATGTAAAGTTTATATGTTGATTTATATTCTATCCATATAACTCCCATGGAAATCTGGAGAAGCTTTGCTCTTGTCAGAACATCATCAGTTACTGAGGCATTACGCATGTGAATGGGAAAAGTGGAGGGTGTGGGGAGAAGACAGAGAAAACACAATTGCAAACTGGCTGTATAATTCCTGGAACATCTGTTTTGAAGCCAGATAGTGCCTGCCAATGTGCCAGGTTTTAATTTGGGGATCTGGCCAGTCTAAAAGTACTAACTGGTGCACCGTTTTTCACTGAGCATTAGGCAGAGTAAGAGGTATGAATAAGAGGCTAACTTGTATGAGCAGTTTCTCCACTGTTTTATTGGATCATACTCAGCTGTTTTCCCCAGAAAAAGAATTTATTAGGTACCCTATTCTGGATTTATATATTTATGCATATGAGTTGCTTCAAAGTTGAAACAGATCTCGCTCTTAGGTTTTTGACCTGCATTATGAAGGCCATTTAGCCGCACGTGTGAAATGGTGAGATAACTTTTCCTGAAAAGATCAATGTATCTGTATAGAACGGTGTGTTTTTACAGTTTTATGATACATGGACCACAATTCACTCACAACCAGTCTTCTTAAAAAATAGGTAGATGACCTCAGACCATGTTTAATTACTTTTTTGGATATGTGTCATGCTGTCTCCCTGTGGGCCAAAGTTTCAAAAATACATGTGCGGCTTAGGATACAATCTTCCATGAGTGTATTGGTTTGGCATGGCCTGGTTTTAGGTAGCAGGGGGGGCCACAAAGATGGATCCTGTGAGGAAGCTGCTGGAAGCGTCCCACCACGGCTGGCAGAGACTGATGGCTGATGGCTCTAAAGATGGACATGCTGCTGGCCAAAACTGGGACAATGAGAGAGGTTGGTAACGCCTCTGTGATTACATATTTAAGAAGAAAATCCAAACAATATCACAGGATTTTGGATTCTAGTCAGACAAGAGGAGAGAACATGCGAGGGAAACGACATGGCGACACCAAGGTCAGTGAGGAAGGAGGGGGAGGAGGTGCTCCAGGCGCCAGAGCCGAGGTTCCTCTGCAGGCCATGGTGAGGACCATGGTGAAGCAGTTGTCCCCCTGCAGCCCCTGGGTCCACGGGGGATGCAGAGATCCACCCGCAGCCCGTGGGGGAGGTGCCCGTGCTGGAGCAGGTGGATGCCTGGAGGAGGCTGTGATCCAGTGGGAGACTGCTTCAAGCGTGAAGTAGCCTGTCCTTGGAGGGCTGCACCCCGTGGAAAGAGAGAGCCCCGGCACAGCAGTTTTGGAAGGGCTGTGGGCCCGTGGGAGGGGCTCACGCTGCAGCAGGGGCGGTGGGGCTGCTGCTCCTGAGAGTGGACCCACGTCGGGGAAGCTCATGGAGAACTGCCTCCCGTGGGAGGGACCCACGGCCTCACAGGGGAAGGACTCCTCTCCCAGAGCAGTGGAAGAGAATCTCGGTGATGGACTGACCAAACTCCCATGCCCGGTCTGCCTGTGTGTTTGGTGGGAAGGAGGGAGGGGCTGCGGTAAAAGGTGTTTCAAGGACTTACTTTACTTCTCATTATCTTCCTCTGATTCTCTTAGTAATAAATTCACTTTGCAACTTAAGTTGAACCTGTTTTGCCCTTGAAGTGTTTCTCCCGGTCTTTATCTCACTCATGAAGCGTTCATTAATATTTTTTTTCCTTTTCCCTCCTCTGCCCAGCTGTGGCAGGGGAGGGTGAGCGAGCGGCTCTTGTGGGTGCCTGGAGTTGGGCCAGTGTAAAACCACAACACACGAGCAATAAAATTACCACTAAATAGCTGTAGGATTTCTGTTTCTAAGGGCCAGATTTGTAAAGATATGTAGGTGCCTGGCTCCTGTTTGTCTTTCTTTTAGTTCCTACGTTACTGAAATACTGAAAATTTCATGCCTGTGGATAAAAAGAACAGCTTAAAGATATGAAGAAGCACAAAGTAGTCCCTATGACCTGCCAATGGAACCGCAGTAAGTTACCATGTGAAAGATCACTAAATAAATATAGGTAAGAATACAAAATCGTCTCTACTGCATTCTTTAGGCCAGCTGCTGATCCCAATACACTTATCAGATTGTTTCAACTGATTTAGCTACATCTCCTCTGCTGTTGTCTTTAATAAATTTTTTTTAATGTCTTTCTCTTCTTCTGTGTCCTATACTACAACCTGACACCTTAAAAATCCATGGCATTCTGTTATACCTATGTTGATGCTGTTCATACAGGATACAACACTGTATTCAGGGGTAATAGTACATTAAATTTTAAGTGTGAAATTGTTAGTCATCTCCCTTCCTTCCTCACCTTATATATGTCCTTAAGATATTTTCTAGCTCTACCCACAAACGGTATCTTTTCCATTCATCATGAAATATGGCTATTGTATTCAATTATTTTCCTTGAAAATACTGTTCCAGACTAAATACATCGTAATTTTGCCTATTTTTTACACATTTTATTCTTTCCTCATAATTTCCTTCTTCTTAATGCTTTTTTAACCTTTTCTCAGATTCTTCCCAAACCTCTGTGGAGTTGTGTTTTACTGTAACCTTGTGGTGTACCACCTCCTACGTCCAGATACCAGTATCAGATTTCTTCTTATAATATCTATCATTTTCATCTATCACATTTTTGCCTGCTTCATACCGGAGATCATACTGCACTTTCATCTCACAGCTCTTCCCTGAGGATCTTTGTGATGCCAAAAAGAAGTCAGCCAGCTAATAATGACAGCAGCTGCAATTTTCTACAAGGCTTGTGTTTGCTTTCTTTTTGGTTTTTAGAAGCCTCATCCCTTTACCTTTTGGAGAATGGCTTTTTCATAATGGGTTTTCATTCATATTTGTTATTTTTACCTTGTGAGACCTTCAGTCCAGCTGTTGGTTCCCACAGCTGGACTGAACGTCTCACACTACCTTATGTCTAGAAAATGCTACTTAGAAAACCTGATATATGTTAAAACATGTAATAGAGAGAGGCACTGGCATTCAGGTATTCTTTCAAAGGAATTGGGCATCTTCTCCTTACTTAGATAAATTTTTCTCAGACCTGAAGCCTCTTCCATCTCTCTTCCACACAAAACTAGAAATCACTGGTAAATGTCATAAAGCATTCTAAAACTCTCTTCTAAACATCTGTGTAACTTTCAGATGAAAACATCCCTTTCTGACTATCAAATATCTTTCAGTTTTGGGTTGAATCTCAAAGGATGAAAATGATTTCTTGAAACAAATTGGGAAGGTAATTCTTAAGTATCTAAATAACACTGATGAAAATAGTTGCTTGTACAGTGACTCTGAAGCTGCTATCCTAAAGAAATGCCAACTATATAATTGTTTTCTCTTCCAGCTGGCAGGGGAGCCACAGGGATATTGCCAGAAATAATGGCTGATTATTATAGACAAAGATACATTTTATCTAAAAAAACCCAAAAGCAACTGAACCTTTTGTTCTCTAGAAAATGATTGTCATCATTAGGGAGTGTAAGTGTTTCTTTCTATGTGATAATATAATTCAACTAATATAGATTGTAATTGCTTTGAAAAAAAAGGAGAAAAATAATCTCAAGTCAGCTTTGTTGGTGGGTGGGGAAATATAAACCCTGAATTGAACTTAATTGTTATTACAGATGAATGATGTGGGACTCATTTGTATGTGATTTGTTTTTTTCTGTTAGTTATGTCTTACCCTGAGTTACACATTTGAGCCCAGGTGTTATGACTTAATTTTCATGTTGCCCATACCCTCTGTATTGCCATTAAATAGATAGTTACCAAATGCCTATGTAACTAGAAAATTTTAGATATAAAACTAGTTTAGCTTTAATATTCACCCACTTTTCCTCTACTTCTCTTTAGTTTTTTGGATAGTTAACCCAGAAGCAGTACTTTTTATAAGAAGCATTTTACTTGCATTCAAGGAGTATAACCCCCCCATTTTTTTAATCCCCTCATTTTTCTTTGAATGGGTAAAAGCTTCTTTTTAACCTTTTCTCTCAGATTTTGAAAAGGACTGTAAAGAGCAATGTCTTAGAAAAATAATTTATGTTCTGATTTTTCGAAGTCTTTCCCAATGTCACCTTACTTTTAGGAGGTGACCCTTGGACTTGCTGGACTACTTTGTGTATTTGTGTGGGTGAGATATTTAAGATTCACTTATGGAAGATCAATGAACTTGTTTCAGAGACTTTTGGATGCGGAGCACAGCAGAAGGGCCAAATATACTGAAAGAGTTGATTTCTACTACATTATGACTTAAATTAAATCTATGATGAAGATTGAAATACTCTTCCATACACTTTTCATTTTGTGTGCAGCAGACTATGCTGTTCATTTTAGGCATTTCTGAACTGATAAGGACTCGATCACATTCAGAGAATAATTTCTATGATTTTAATATAATCCATTGTACCTTTATTAGACCAAGTCATTAAAATCCACCCCCAAAAAAACCAAGAGTGTACCTTCCAGGAGCATATATGCATACATGATAAAGTTTTTTGATTCTTTTAATATCATACTTCTTGTAGCAAATTCCTGGAACTATAAAGTTCATCTGCAAATGAATTTCTCTTTGTGCATAAGTACAATACACACACTGAACGGAACTGGAACAAATTGGCACTTCATTCCACAGTGGGAATAAAATACTTTTCCTGATCGCATCTTTTCCCAAGATCTAAGCAAATTAGAGAAATAAAGGCCATTAAGTAAAATTAGATTTTATGCTATTTAACAGGTGTTTTGGTCTATTTTACCCTAAGGGTAGATCACAATGCAGTCCAAAAAGTTAATTGTTTGATAATTTTACAGTTTGTAAATTTATTTCCAGCAGTTTAGCCTATAGTATAGTTCTGTTAAAATTCTGTCATCTATCTTTGGACCTATTCTTTCTTTAATGCACCAAAGAATTATAAAGAACAATAGCTTAACTTTATTTTGAAAGCATTTGCATCTGATATTGTCAGAAACACTGGATAAACCATCTGAAAAACAGAACTGAAATCAGGAGCTATTGTAACAAATTGATATTCCTTAGGGTGTTACTGAAAAAAGAAAAATAGTATTCCCTGCTATTTATATTAAAATTTATATTTTCAATATAAATTTTCCTAAAAGATTGAGAATCACAGAATAAATTGTTTCATGCTGCAGTATATATCCCCTGAAGGGCTTGATCAAGGAAAACAGAAGATGGACCTGTTAGTATAGAACTAGCCCCCAAAAATTTTCAGATATCTTTCACAGTGCAATGGTCTGACATGAAAAGTATCACAAAAACCCCCAACACCCACCACCCAAATGAAACGCAAAAAAAACACCTCAATGAACACAATGTAAAAATACCACTCAGCAGTCTATAGGTGAGGACCTAGCTTTCTGTCTCACCCATACAATACATGTCCCAAATGTATAATAAATATAAAATTGGAAGACAATAAAAAACAGAAGCACAAACTAAAACCAGTGCAGTAATACATATATATATTATTTCTTAGCAACTTGGAAACCCCCACACATAACTAAAAATAGGGTTTTATTTCTTTTCTTTCTGAAATGGGGTCACTGAAAGCTTCTCTGTAGCATTAGCAGTTCATCAGCTAACTATTGTATAAATATCCACACCATAAATCTATTGGATTTCTGTTTCTCATATAATAGTAGTAAGCAAATCTGTCCAGAAATGGAAATAATCCATAACCTGGTGCCCCAAGATCTGAACATTTATGCTGTTCTTTTCAATTCAGCCCTGTGGATGAGTTCTGATCTCTTATCTCCTGGCAAAAGCCTTTGAAGGGATTTCTTCCCCTCTTCTGCCCCACTCTTTTACAAAAGCATTGAGTCAGAATTACCTGCTTGTCTCAGTCAATGTCTCCCTAAGGTAAAATATCTAAAAAATGTTGAGGGAAAGTACTAATATTTAAAAGGACAGTTCTGTTCCTGAGAACATTTCTGGGTTTAGATACTTTCTGTGTAATTTTATAAATTTTCAGTTGTTGAGCATTTATAGCTGAAAAAAATAAAAGTAAAATTTCAGAAGGAATAGGAAGTAACATGTTAATTCTTATAATTACAATGCAAGACTAATGTGAAATAAAACATGTAACTTCTGGTAAAAGTTCAAGTTATTTCTTCAACTTATGAAAATGAAAATTATTGATATAATACTTGGTTTGTCTTGGGTTTTTTTTGCTTTGTAAGAACTCATAGCTTAATCTGTTTCCTTTAATTGTTATCTATGTATCGTATATATGTTTGCACAATAAATATGCCTTGCACTATACACACAAGAAGGTAAAGTGACTGTTCATGTATGAAGCAGTGGCATGGATTTTCCTTTAAAAACAGTAATAAGCCCCTTTCTGTTTAGAACACTTTACAATTCACTGAATTGATTTGTTCTAGAAAACTAGGTTTTATGAGCTAATTGACAGTTCAATTTTAATAAATTACTTTGCAAACTATCTAATAATGTTTTTTCTAATTATATCTAGGCACTATTATTGTTGCAGGTAATAGTTTTCCAGTCTTTGCTTTTATTTAATAAATGGATCCCTGCAGTTTTGCAGCAACTTTCAACCCTTACAGAGTTGTTCCAGACAGGTGGTACATCCTTCCTTTCTGATACTTTTCATCATGTCTAATGTCAGTATGTTGTGCAAAAATGATTTAAAGGTATAATATAGTATGAAATGGTTTATTCAAATAATAAACATTTGGGTATGCAGTCTTATTCTAATTTATAATATAATTGATATTTTGTATGAAATTTTGAGTACTTACTTCATCTCTCATGTGAATGAAGTCCCAAGGTCTTTGACCTGAACCTCAGAATTTGAGTGCAGTTTGCAATTCCCAGAAATGCCCTGTCCATTATATAGCCTCAGTAATAGTGACACAATACTTGACCTCACCTTACTTGTGCTGTAAAATCAACAAAATGTTCCTTGTCCTTTATGGAACAGATGGGGCAATTTTATGTCTCTCATTTTATCAAACTTCTTTGAACTTAAATTATTGATACCATCAGCTAATACAAAAATGCTGAAGAAGTGTATTACATGTGACAGCCCTTTATTACTGGCAGGCAAGTTGTGACCGACAGAATTCCTTTGTGATATTCAATAGCATGCAACCCAAGGTTAGTGGGTACGGATACTTCAGGAGCTACCAGCTACTATTGATTTTTCTTTCTTCTGTTCCCAGTTTATGTTGGGTCTGTTAAACAGTGTCAATTTACAATTAGATTATGAGATTAAATAGGTCTCAGTAACATTTCTGTACTCAGTTTTTTCCAATGGAAAATATGCATTTTCATTGAGAGAATGAAGTAATCTGAAAGAGTGAAAACAATATGCATTCTATATAGGCATGCAGTAGAAATAAATACAGTAGACAGAATGTCAGATCATAGAACTTTAGTCTGATCTATGATGGCATTTGCATTTTATATATCTCAGTTTGTACTAAATGTGGCCAATTAAGAAAATTTAACTGTAACTTTATTCTCTTCCCCTCAGCAGTTCTAATTTTAAAGTAATAGTTGTAACTGAAATAGGAAAAAATGCAAAGCTCTGTGCTTTTCAGTTAATTCCAATTTCTTTAAGATACCCCTAAAGAATTAAGTATACTTCATTTAGAAAACAAACAGAGGAACTGAAAATCTTTGTGTTTTCTTAGGCTTCTACCCAAAATTGAGCTTGTGAAGATTTAAAAATCAAATCACCACAAATCACCACTCCTGCTTCATTGACAGTGCCAACATAAGCACCATCTTTTAAATGTGATCACTAAGTATGAGTAAATCTGCAGTACCAAATATCCCATGTTTACTTTTTGAAGCATGTTTGGAGAGAACTAAAGCAACTGAAGGGGATAAACAGGGGGAAAAGAAGAAACTGCAGCAGAAGAAAGGGTTGGGGTACTGTCAGAGACTGAAAATAGTTTGTGCCTCAAACATTGATATAAAGTTTTGCTCATTATAAAGAAGCTACAACCAAAGAAGCCTCCCTGAAGAGTGGGACTTTGGACTGAAAGCCAAATTGTTGATTATGTAGAGGGAAACCTATCAGTCATCTCAGACTGAGGGAAAGGTATGCAGCCACAAAAGGCCAAAGCCACCAGCTGCAACTATCCCGGGCTGAGTGTGGGGTGGGGGGAGAGCCCAGCTCACAGAAGCCAGGTTTACACAGACTCCCCCCAGCCGAGGGGGGAGGAGGAGGTTTCGGGTGCATGGTGCAACCTCTGGTGAGAGGCAATAACAACTGCTTTATCTTAAATTCTCTATCAGTAACACTGCCTATTAATGTTCTATATATACATAGCATATAGGGCTGACACATAGATTTATAAACTTTAAAGCTGTGATTTTAGGTCAGGTTAATAAATTAGTGGATGGGCAAGTGTTCTTTAACAATTCATGAGCTACTTGGTAGGTCCACTTAATCATAACATACCCTTTGGAAAGTCTTTCTAGATAAAAATGAATAAAAGGTGCTATACAATTAATTATTTTTGATTCACTGTAGGTAGCATGTATAGTACATGAAGGGGCTTGCACTCCCATAATTTATTTTTTGTTATATGATTCTTCTACTGCTGCTTTTCATATAAAAAATTGATGTACTATCTTATTTTGACAGTCTGCTAAGAGTCATGGCCTCTTTCTGTTGGAAAATTCCCATAAACTGTTTAGGGTGTTTCTATCAAATGGTAATCTAGTAGTTTTTAAAAAAAGATTTGGGCTTGCTGTGAAATCCCAGCTAAACGAGAGTGCTATTTTTGGAATATAGTATTTAAATAATGAGAGCAATCAGTTATTTCACAGACTGAATTTTTTATTCTCTGGTTGCATGCTCTAAGAGGGACGATCCATGAACCAAGAAATTATTTGTATACTGAATCTCTCAGGAAATGTGCAATGTGTTTGAGGATCTAAAAAAACTAAGACATGAGGTAAACAACTCTGCAATCTGTAAAATATATATGTAAAATATATAACTTTTATGTTGCTCCTTCCACTGACAAGTAAGTAGAGGTATGGCTGAGACAGTTTCTGTAGAAGTCTTCACTGGATTCACAAGGCACAGGGATGCCTTTTAATTAGTTTTCCCCTACATTTTCTTGTATATATTTTTATTAAATCTTTCCACTTGTTCTTTAAGTCCACCTTTGCAGTGGAAGGAAACATTTTCTGCCTGTTCTAGTAGAGGCAGCAAAATTGTAGACATCATCAGATGCAGGTTACAACAGATGAGTGCTCGATATCTGTAGCACAAAAGCACATGTGTGTACTGATCATCCACATCTACAGCTCATCTCCTCAACACACACACTGCCCTTGCTCAGATCTGAATCCATCCATCTATTAGACAAGACAGAGAAATCACTGTTGCTTGATTTCAGTACCTCTAGGGTGGCACCATTGGTTACACTTAGTCTTGTTCTGTGCAGGCTTGTGTGAGGTGAAACTCAGGGATTTCAGACTCAGTAAGCCAAGTTTGATTAGTCTGATCAGTCTGAAACAAGAAGTATTCACCAAGTGAAGAATATCTACACTCACCTCATTTCCTTGCATACTTTTTGACAATGTCTTTAATAAGTCTGTTCATATCTCCTTGTTCTGAGTAAGGAAATTCTGGAAAAACTCAAACACAAAAAGTAAGCCTACAGAGGATGGAAGCAAGGAGAGGAAGCTTGGGAGAAATACAGTGAAATTGTCTAAGCAGACAGGGATCAGGCTAGGAAAGTTAAGCCCTGATAGAATTAAGTCTGGCCAGGGATGTCAAGGCCAAAAATAAAAGTGTACCAAAAAGGGTGAAAAAAAAGTAAACCCGGGGAACTAATTTTGTATGCTCTCTGGTAGGAAATGGGAGATCAGGTTATCTGGGACACAGGCAGAGAGCTGGTTACCCAGGACATGTGGATGAGGTATTCAACAGCTCTTTTCTTCTCAATTTTCACAGGCAAGTGATTCAAGTTGCTGGGGGCAGAGGCAGCCACTGTGAGATCAATGAACTCCACACAGTAGGAAAAGATCAGGTTCCAGACCATCTGGGAGACCTGAAAGTTCCCAATTGCACAAGTCCATGGGACCTGATGAGATGCATCCATGGGTTCTGAGGGAACTGGTGGATGAAGTGGCTAAGCCACTAACCATCACATTTGAGAAGCTATGGCTTCAATGAAGTTCCCACTGACTAGAAAAAGTGAAACAGTTCCCCAGAACTAACATCATCCCAGTATATGACGCACAGCAACCTCTCTGCTCTCTCCCAACTCTCCTTTACTTTATTCATGGAAGTGGGAAAGTTTTAAATGTGGCACTAGCTTTTATTTCCACTAGTGCAGCATTTGAAACTGGTGAGAGTAGATATTTGGAGCTAAAAGAAAACACCAGATTTTACTACTGTTTACTGGATGTCATTTAAAGTAAGGTAGGCAATGTCTGGCCTCAAAACAGGCTGATCAAGTCTGTGGGATTTACTGGCCAGTACAACTAGAGAATCTGATGATAGTAGTTTCTCCCCTATAAAAAACTGTTTTGAACATTTCAGTAAGAGTAAGTACAATCTCTTTGAGTATCACACTGTGCTTTTCATTTCAGACAGGCATTTATAGAGACTAACTGCTTGTTGTCTTGTGACTTGTGTAATTGCTTTTACTTGGACGAATGAATTATGAAATACTGCCATTTTCATTTGGCAATTATTGCAGAGCTATATATGACAGCATAACATTAAAAAAAGGCATTGAAATGTCAAGCATGCTTATAAAACAAAGGAACAGCCTCTGAGTGAATGGTCTATGGTAGGAACAATCCTTTAGGGGTACTTTAAGGGAAATACTTTTCAAATGCAGATATACATTTTCCAGGTCTGACACATTTCCCTCTATGCTCCTAAAATGTATGTGACCTTAAAACCTTGATGTACTAATACATCACATAAGATTTCAAGGCCCTTCTTTTTCTGAGAAATACAAACATTTCCGTATATCGGGTATTGTGATATTAGCAGTAGTTTAGAAACTACTTTATGCCAGCTACTAAATGAACATGGGTTTGTAGTTGTGTGGCAGATTGGTTAGTTCAAATGTATGGGTGAACACAATTTATTTAAAATATTAATTCCTGTTAGAATCAAGATCTTAAGGTCTTAAGATCAGCACAAACAATAAATGCAGCAAAACCCAGTCAGTCAAGTGTGTGCATGTGTGCATATATCGGCATTCTTCAGGTGCAACCACAAGTCAAATCTACCATACCAATGGTAATAATTAGCAATTCTATTACTTATTTCACTGTCTTCTAGGAGATTTTTTGCAGTTGCAATTTTTTTTTTTTTTTTCTGGACAAAGGACATCTTTCAAAGAAAGAATTGCTCGGTGGCACTGCAATGTATCTCTGAAGCCTCTAAGAGAGCAGAAGGTATGTAAATTTGATCTACTTGTAAACAGATTAAGCATTGTTGTCTTTGGTTCAGGTCACTGTATTTAACACTTTTTCAAGAACCCTGTTATTGAGCTGGGTTCATCAAATGAGACATATGCACAACACAGCTGGGACTGACTGACGGAGCACAGATGTGCATCTACTAAATTGTTTGTGACAGAGACTGTAGTTAATTGTGATGGGTGACAGGTACGTTGGAGGCCAGTCAACTCAGTGAACTGTTGATGAGTGTGGTATGAGACATGGTATATATTAACAGCAAGTGGAAGATTTATGTCACCCATGACTGAAAATTCAAATCAAGTGCAGACAAATAAAGCAGACTGGAGCTGTTCATAACCCTTTTCCTTGCTTCTACTTCCTTGCTGTCCTTAATATTAGAACAGCATGATAATGTTTATTTCTCATAAACATAGAATAGTTTGGTAAAAAAGTCATAACTTTTTCACTGGAACTATTATTATTTTTGCTGGTGCTATTATTATTAGCTGTAGGGA
>NW_008240046.1:15039163-15043118 GCF_000691975.1 Corvus brachyrhynchos | reverse complement strand
TCATTCCACACTTGTTTCATTTGTGAACTCAATCAATACCCATTTTTATTTACACTTTATCTGTGTCTGTTTCCTTAGACTTAGTCTTTATGCCTTTTTTCCTCCTCCTTGCTACCAATTCTCCCTTATTAATGTTCTGAAATATCAAATGAACTTTCTCTTTCCTGTTGTGAAGTAAAAGCTGTGCAACAATCACATTTCATTTTTCTAAAACTGAATTTGGAGACCTTGAGATAGAATAGTAGTCATAGATGATTCAGTGAGAATCAGACATGATAGATTTGGAGAAGCTCTGAAAGAAGCGCTGTTAAACACTATTATCAGCAACAGAAGCTCATGTTAACTGTGCTTAGGACTTAGACACTAGATGAAGCAGGGCTGTCAGACTCATTTTGGGGGACAGAAATGTTTTGACTCAGGGTTCTTTCCTTTTTGTACAACCTGAGTGGCACAGAAGTCACTTTGAGGTTTCCAAACTAATGCTCTAAAGATCCCATAGCATGCCATCTATTAGTCTACCAAACCACTGAAATTTAACTTTATTCTGTCATTGTCTGATGCTAGTCCACCAATTCAATGCCAGAGTTTTATAAATTAATGTTTCTAATGTTACAAAAACTGTAGCTAACTAGATGCGTAGGAGGGCTATGAATGTGAAATGCTCAGCAGAAGGGATGGGCATAAATAAAAGAAGTTGTCTCTGTTTAGTTGCATAAAAGATTCCACAACTATTTCCTTCTTTCTTCTAAGCCCCTACAACTCCTGAAAACAAACTGGGTATCCTGCCAGGACAATGTGGGATTATAACAGTCTGCATAATTTTTATGCGAGCTAGATATTTATATCTTTCATGCATGTTTCCTTCCCTCATATGATTTCTGCTTTAATAGATGACTGAAGGTCTGCCTTGGGAATGAACCCTTATTTCAATTTAGGGTAACAGGAAAGTCACACTGCCGTTTCTCAGTTCCTAAATTGTTCCTAAAAGTTCCCAGATTGTGAGCAACATCCCTTTCTTCTCTACTTGCATCAGAACTTTTAAAGCCTCCTACGGTTACTGGTTCTTCAATAGTTAGTTGGGATTAATGATTAATATGGCATTGTAGCGGGGTGAATTTCTATTTTTTACAGTATTCCTCTGTGTCAGCTCACATCATTCAGTAACAATCATTATGCATGTGGTCTTCTTCATCTGAAAAGTATAGCAGGGAGGTGGAGCCTACCTGAAGCTTAACCTTCTGCTAGAAAAACAGTTCTGATGAGATGTGCTTCTGTGATATTCAATCATAATGGATTTATGTAGAGAGCATAGAACACATCTCTTACCCCTTTTGGAGCACGGTCTCACAATGGAGAGCTGTAGCAGGACTGGCATACGTGCAGCTACTCATCAGATGAAATTTACCTACAGAGGCCATTTTCTGCAAGATGTAGGTTTAGCAGAATATGCTGAGTTAGGTGAAAATCTTCCCCAAAGAGTCATGGAGGTCGCAGTGTCAATATAAAATTGGCATAAATTTCCAGCCAAAGGAAATAATGTTTCCACTGCTCCTTCTCTATCCACACCTCTCTGTGGTCTAGAGATGTTATAGTTGGGACAGCAGGTAGATGCTGTAAAGAACTGAACTCCATGCTGGTAACATCTGAGCGCTGAAACATTAGAGAGCTTCTAAAAATTGTGAAGAAAAGCAGGTTCTGTGCTGCTGACATTATCTGCCTGCTGTTCCAGCCAGCTCGTACTCGCTATGCTCTGATAAGTGCTCCAAGCCTTGAAGGCTTCTAAAATTCTGAGGACTTCCAGAAAATTATCCTCTCTGCTCAATGCCAGGTACACTGTAAGAGGACAGAATGGGTGAACTCAAAGATAACTTTCCCATCTTCATTTTCACATGATTTGGTTTCAAAAACAGGAATTGAGCTAAAAGTCCTATTAACATCTAAATCATTTGTGCCAGAGTTACATTTACATTAGGCTACAAGATTAAAATAAACTGAAATTAAGTACTCTTATATAGGTGTATAGACTTGCGTCTATCTGGGTTTTCAGGCGAGAAATTTATTCCCCTTAAAGCAAGATTCAAAATGAGACTGTACAGAAGTTTTGAAGAATTATATGATTTGTTCACTCTCAATGGCCAGAAAAACATTATCAAACTGCTCTCTTTTAGTCTTATAGGTTAGCTGAGGGGAGAGGACGCTTTTGTTGCTACTGTCTGATATGATAACTTTGTGGCACAGCTCTCCACATTTCCTTATCTTTTTGTCTGGGCAGAGCTGTTCTTCTCTATCAATCTGCATCTGGTCCAGGTGGTGCAGCTGCAGAGCAGTGATTGCACAGAAGAGTACCAGGATGGCAAAGATAAACGCACTTGCACAGGGAAGCTTGCAAAGTGGCATGCCCTTCTGAGTACATTATATAGGAAGCTCAGTAGGGGATAATTAAACATCGAATCTGTGTTTCTTTGAGGTGTGAAAACAGTGGTTTGAGACGGTATAAGAGAGGACAGTGGCCACACGCAGAGCAGTCTTTCTCCTATTAAAGCCAGAGGGAAAAGGATTCCTCAGAGAGAAAGAATGAAATACAAATGCTTTTACATGAGGTTGAATTTTTAAGGAAAAGGGCAGGAGTGCCCAGCCAGGGCCAGGTTGCTGTCTGTTGTTATGGCAACAGAGGGAGAAACTCCTATGAAAGAGGAAAGAGAGGGAGTAGGAGGGCAGAAAAGAAAATGGTTTCAGAAGGAAGGCAAGAGGGTAGGAGTTTGTAAATGGAAAGAGAACAAAGCTAAGTATCAAGGTCAGGCAGAAATGCATCTATGTCCATGATGACTGAAATGCCCTAAGAGACCTTGTGCACAGACATTCCCTTTGTGGGTGGGCAGATTTGCTGGGGTCACTTCCATAGTCATCATCTGGCTGGCAGAACGCCGCCGTGGTGCCCTGTCCTTCTGCACCCACTCCAGCTGAGGGCTTACATCTACCTTTGTTCACTGCCTGGATGTGCATAATACTTACAAGGAAGACTCTTTCCATTGGCAAGGACACCTGTATCTGCTACCTTTTTAATAAATGTAACTGATCTTAACGGTAAACTTGATTTACTTCTTGGGGTACGTTAGGTGATGAGAGCTAGTTCTTCAACATGGGAAGCTCCCTTTTCTCCCCAAGGAGCAGGCTTTCTAGACAGCATACTACTTCCAAGGTGCATTCCAAAAATTCTGACTACCAAGATGTGCAGATATTTTTGTCAGAAATAATGTCTAGATACATGATGTGTTCAGTAGAGAGAATTGTTTTCACTCGTAGCAAAGCAACACAGCAGGAAAGAATGGAAGTGCAGTATGAACCAGACAACTGGCTGGCCAGGGATGCAACTTAATACTTTGCTAAACAGATTCAAAATGAAATCTCTGTGCCCAGTGCACCAGAAGGAAGCATTATAAATCAAGACTAAGCAACACAAAACTAAGACTTTTCTTTTGGTCTTCATAATAAAAATCAAAGAAAAATAATGCACCAACTGGTGAAACTTTCCCAAAGGGAGATTTCTGTTTTCTTTATTTTTTTCTCCCTTTCTTTCCTGAATAAAAAGTTCATGCTAGTCAGGTTGTTCATGAGTCATTGCTGTTGTGAGAGCATGACTGTCCCTGCTACTCTAGCACTTTTGAACTGGCTAGCCCATTTCTATCAAATCTGACAGAGAGATAGAGTTTTCAGATGTTACACTCTTACAAGTTCTGTGAAAATTGTTAGCCAGGGGCAAGAAAAAGGCTACAATGATACCTACACTGAGGGAAAGACCCGAGTATGAACTGCACTATTACTGAATACGCACATTTCTTGTGTTGAAGAGTGTAGACAGAAGGGAGAGGTTATAAATGTTTTAATTCTTGGAAAAGCTTCAGTCAAAGTTTGAACTTTATTAGACACTATCCAGCTTTCATTTTCATTCTATTCT
>NW_008240046.1:15027918-15038927 GCF_000691975.1 Corvus brachyrhynchos | reverse complement strand
CCTCCATATATGAGTTCTCTAGTGTTTAATAAGGACAGGAAACATGCTGCAGGCTTAGTTTACTTCATTTAAAAAGCCATTTGATGAAATACAAATCATTTGAAAACACAGCTCTGTTAGTTCCAGTGTTTGTGGAACTATTTATTACTTAAAGCAAATGATTGTTGCATTACACTGCCACAAAAAAAAAGTTCTCAAGACCTCTCAATTGTCTTCCTATAAATCTTCATTTATTTTCTCTCTCTTTTCTGAAATATTCTTATTTTCCAGATTTTTCCCTTAATTGCAGTTTCAAATCACTTCCCTGGAAGGTAGCTTGAATATCCTTCTCTTCTTTCTCACAAATATTCAAGTTTGAGAGTAATTTCAGTATGAAGACCAATGGAATTCTAAAGACAATATCTAGAATCTTATCTTACCAAATCATGTGAAATTCTTTTAATTTAAAACAAAATATGATTTCTTCTCTTATAGCTCCTAAAGACCTCTTAAGCCTCTGCAGTACCAGTTTAGCCTCCTGGTCCATTATCATCCCACACATTTCTTTGGGAGGAAGTCATATAATTTGGTGACCTCTTTGTATCACATTATGCTTTCCTCACTTTACTTTCCAAAACCATACTAATATTGATTTTATATAGTTTTAAATTTCATCAATAGATGTGCCTACATCTGCCATCTGCTGGTTTTTGCATTCTTGCATCCTATAATCAAAATAAAGATTAATAGACTATTTGTACCACTTGGAGTAAAATAAAAAATTGTAAAGAGAATTCGAAGATTTACAACTGGGATGTCAAATGTTGAGGATTGAATCAGTTTAAAGTGATGGCTTGATGAAGACTGACTTTCACCTTCAGAAGAGATAACACTGCTTAGGATGTAGTATCCCTGATGAACCACAATCTATTATACTGTTAATTGGACAGCACGAAATTACACATAAATCATTCAGCAGAATACAGTGATATAAAATCAATTAAGTCATTGCTCTGGAAAAAATATTAAGTGCTCTACATTAGGGAACATTATGAAAAAGAACATCAATTTTAGCAAAACTTTTGTTTGATGCTTGATACAGTTATTCACACACATTTTAGAAGATTTGAATTGGCTCAAGGTCTTTGATTTTGAATCAGGAAAAACCCTTCTCATATAAGCTAGTAGGAGCAAATAACCGAGCAACCACTGACCATTGTAGTTATATGAGTTAAGGACCAAATTCAGAAATAATTAACAGATATCTAACCATGATAATTTTCATCAGATTGCACCCATGCAAAATGTGCAAGAAAAATTAAAACCTGGCTTTTGAAGACATAAACTCTAATTTTTCCCTTACTTATCTTCAGTGAGACAATCTATGAAGTTTAATTTCCAGACTCATGCTAGAAGAAGCCTAAATTTGGTGGTTGTGCAAGGCCTCAAAAAGAAGTGAGTTTTCTGTAATTGCTGTAAGTTGGCTGTTTCACACTCACTCTGAATGACAGTGGGGTCTTGACAAAGTTCCCCATTTCTTCCATCTCTAGTTAGCTAGCTTATTCATTTTCACTCACCCTTCCTAACAAAACACTACTTTAGATAGTTTTTTCCTTTTTGTTTTAGCAAGATTTTGGATATGAGAAACTAGGTGAACCTTCTTCTGGAAGCAGACTTTCAGAAAGAGGGACAAACCCATATCCTTTACTCAATCACTAGAAAAACACTGATGAGCAGCAACTTCTAAATAACACAGATCTCTTCCAGGAAGACCTTATCATGCTGCTTCAGGACTGATCTAGAAGCCAAATGTTCAGGTTTATTTCATAAGTTCTTCATTTCACTTTCCAGAAGCATCTCAGTTGGCACTGACCAGGTGATTTTGTCATATACCATAATCAACACCCAGAAATATGTCTCCCATAAATATATTCAAGCCACCAGTTAAAGCAGATATCTATGATACCTTTATTATTCTTGTAACAGCTATTTGCATTTTGCTTATAAATGTATATATGCTCCCCACACACATACAAGTCTCTCTCTATAAAATTACCTATATAAAATATTATACCTAAGGTCAATTTTTAACAGTTTTTTTGCATTCAAACTTTCTACCAGTGCCCACAAATTAAACTCTATAATTGCTGATGTTTTTAAATTTTAAAATTTATTTCAATGTTTCTTCAAATCATTCATTATTGTGGCTTTTATTAGCAAGTATGCTGAAAACAACCTGTCATTAGATTTAATGAGGATTCCATATGCCAGCTCAGTATACAAAAACAAATTAAGTCTATAATTAACTTATTAATTCAACACAGCACTAATTCTTAGAATTTTATCATTGCTTTCTGTAAATGGAAGTTTTAAATTCACAGCCTATCTTTAGTACTTGGGGATAGCCCCTGGAAACATGACAGCTGCTTCCCCCTCCCTGCCTCCCCAATTCTACTGAGAATCAAACTATTAATATACTCAGGAGCAGTAAGGTAATTATATGTTTTAGTAGGTTCATTAAGAGCTCTGAAAATATATTTCACTATAAAATAATTTCTGTTCTCTTCAAATTGTCTAAAACATGAGGAATTTTTAGTGAAAAAAGGCTAAGGTGCTATGTTTCTTTGCTTTAGACAACAACCTCTTACAAATCAGTACTAAATGATGCACAAAAATCCCTTGGTATCTTAAAGAGGGAAAAATTACATAGGTAAACAGATAAATCTTTAGTACATTTGTCTTTATGGGAGCAGCTCCTGCTGTTGGTCTCTAACCTGGAGGGCATTATTCTTTTCTAAATTGCCAGTAGTGTCTCACAGCACAGTGATAAATAGAAACCACTGAAAGAAATAACGTTCATTCTAACACACAAGAACTTTCCAGACAGACATTGGCCTCTGAGAACAAACACTTAGACAAAATAGATTAGTTGCAATTGCAGAATATATCACTCTGGTTCCCTATGAACAGGCATTATCCCAGCTGTGCAAATAAGTGCCTTTATGCCAATCATTAAGTAAAAAATACATTTAAGAGAGAGTCTAAAACTTTAAGGAAAACACAGGAAAAGGTCTTTCTATATCAATTATTTTTTGTATGAAGCCACAGATGTATTCCCAGCACTACTTTAAAAAGTCTCTAATAATGTAGATTTGTGTGTTTTGTGGTAGAAAGTTTCCTTTGTCAGACAATTAATAAAACAGAAAAGAAACAAGTGCTACAGAATTGCAATTAAAAGTATTAGTTTAATAACAGAACAGAAAACTCCCTAGCAATTTTCTCTCTTATTTATCATTTCACCTGAAGCATGTATGCTAAGGCAGAATTTTGTTTGTTTCTGGTTATGCTGGAGTAACATTTAGCTATGCTGTTTGTGTCTTTCCTCATTAATTGTTTCAAAAGTCTGACAAAATGATAACTGCCTTGGAAAATACAGTTTTTCTGTTTTGTCTTCTAGATGCATGGCATATGGATTGCTTTTAAGGATTGGTATCACTGATAATTTGGGGATTTTTTTCATGCAGTCAGAGCCCTAAGAAGGTATTGTGGCACTGTCAGTCATTTTCTCTACTGCCTTTACCCTGGCCACAAGACTCCAGGAATTCAAGTGCCCGGCAGGGGATCAGCTATCCGGTAAATCAGAGCAACCTTACCCTAACTACTTATCCTGTCTGAAAATTTTCTTTCTTCTTTTCTTTAGGCCCCAGGAGCAATTAGGCAGACAGAGCCTTCCTTGCTCCTGGGGCAAGATGTGTGTTGGGAGGGATGGGATGTGAACAGGGGGAGGTGCAGAGAGCACAGCAGGGAATCCAGGCAAGGACATAGAAGGGTGGGAGAAAAAGATGACAGTGTGGCCACTGCCAGGAAAAGAGATGGACACTGGATGTATCAAGGAGCAAGTAGCCTGCTAGGAAGTCCTTGCATGGGCAGGGATGTAGCTGAGAAAATTGTACATCTGCATGTCATCTTCTTTCCTCATAGAAGTTGCATTTTCTCTCTGTCATTGTTAGACTCTAAGAACAACCCTTCTTTTAAGTACAACATTTTTTGTTTTGTTCTAATATATACAGGATTCAGTACAAAATCTGTACTCCTATTGGCATTTGGATTGAATTAATGAGATGGATTTTATCTAGGACTACATGTTTGAAAGTTAACTGGACACTCTCTCTATTTTTTCTCTGTGGATGCACTTCAGCTGAAGGAGGTGCTGGAAATAGAAATGTCCCTTTTTGTTGCTGGTACAGATACATTAATTTTTCTATACAATTATATTTTTCTAACGACTGCTATGTATGCATACTAGACCTTTTAATTTATTTGATTACAATATTAAAAATTATACTTTTATAGTAAATTCAACTTCCTTATTCAATATGAGTAGTCCCTATAGTTCGACAGTTGGTTTAGGACAGTATAAATAAGCATTGACTTCCAAACCAGTGAGTGGTCTTACTTCCTTCCTACTTCTGTCTGTAGATCTCAAAGCAAAGGGCATGTAGAACAAGCTTAAAACTATTCCATCAGCACTCCAATAGAAAATTCATAAAAGACACTGAAGAGGCTTGGGGAGGGTCAGAAGCAATTGGACGTCAATAGGAAGGGAGGATAGACACTCTTCTGTCTTCAATTTATGTCGGTTAATTTTAATTAGATGAAATGGATTCTTAAACGTGTGTGTTAGATCCAGGTCCAAAATGTAAAACAAAGGAAAAGCCTGTTTGAACTCCACAGGCTTCTGAAGCAGCCTGCAACCTTCTCTGACCCGGTTTTGTGAATGTTTCTTCAACAAAGTAAATATGACAACTGTGCTGACTGGGGCTTTTTCATTTTCCAGGGTGCTGTAGATTTCTTAAAATTCTATTTGTTCTGTCTTCATCACCTTTGATCAGCTTTGCTCATTTTTGTTTTACATTTTTTTGTCCTTCCTTTCGTATTCATTGTCTTGTTATCTTTTCCATCCATCTTCTCTGGAGTATAGAATCAAAGTCTTTTCTCCTACACACTTTTTTCTAGATTTTCTCGTATTCACTTTTCTCTAGGACTATCAATCATTTCAAAGACTGCAGAAAAAGTTTTATAATTCTCTCTAACTATATACATCTGCTAATCATACTTTCGAAATAACACACAGGACACTTCTCTTGCCGACTGTGTAATACTGATTCATATTCATTTACTCCATGTCTGATTGTAATTAATTTATAAATAGCTGAACTGGCAATAAACAAGCTAGTTTGAAAACTGTGCCTTCACCAGACTTCCAAAGTCACCTGTGAAATTATGGAAATATTTCTTTTCACTGAAGCCTGAGCTGCCACACTGATACTGCTGCATGTGCTGCTAGCTGGTCCTACTCCTATGAAAAGGGTAGCTAGCAATTTCAGTTGAAGCACTGTTATAACTTGCACTTGAACCTTGGACTATGGTATAAATTGACCCCTAACAATATGACTAGGGCATGTCTTTTGAATTTTGTTGTTATTGGAACTTTAACTTGGGAACTTCATCGATAGTTGAAATTGCATCAGCTGCATATAAAATTTTCTCGTATTAGTGATAAAGTATGTACCATCAAATGTGTAGAAAGTGTTTATATGTGACTGTATTGACAGTATTTCCGTATTTCTTGGAGCATGGAATACTATGTTTTTTCCTATTATTTTTTATTTTTCAGGTCTTTAGAATTGCATTAATATTTGCCTTGAAGAAAAGAGAGATGTGAAAACCATAGGACTAAGATTCTTGTAAAATTCACATTTCTTTGTTTGAATGTCTAGATCAAGAGGCTTTGTATACTCACCCTTGAGGGAGACCAAAATTCCTCTGGTACTTTTACTGTCCATATAATTTCACAGTTCAACAGTGAATCTGCACAGTAGTGCACAGGATTAACTGCACAGTTAAAATTCCATCTCTACAGAACTAGGTACTGGTCTGAAAATAATGGTTTCCAGTCATTAATAGCATTTTGTGTAAGACTTATATGATCTAGGAACACACAACAATTTTTTTCTTATATTTTAGTAATCACAAGGGCATGTTATGTGTGCATTCCCACCTTATCCATTTGCTCTTTCAAATGCTATTTTAAAATCTGTTAGCCATGAATGCAGTTTTCACCTTGGGAAAAAAAAAGCATACCAACTTGAATAATTTTCATTTTCAAAAATATAGTAATGCTTGCCAATCATTGTCAGTGTGGTGATTATGTCAGTACTTACACAATACAAGGGCGTAGTCTGGAAAGCTATGCAGCAAGAAGGAGAGTCAAGAAGGATTGGTTCATGGAAATGATAAACAGACACAAGTGATATTAAAATCAAATAATTTCATTGTAGTAAACAATCTGAGAGCAGAATAAAATGGTTGATGAGTAGCTAAACTTATTTTGATCAAATATATGGTTGACGTAGTAATTCTGAATACACAAAACCCTTATACTTTTTTCTAAACAACAATCTTCCCAGAAACTCTGGTAATGCAAGGAAAAAGTAAAGTATAAAAACCACTTGATTTAAAATGATGTATATAAGTAAAGAATTAGTGTATCATGATATAATAAAATACAGTGCTGAGCATAAAAAAAAAAAAGAAAATTAAATGAACTTGCATTAAACATTAAACATTAAAGTGTTGGGAATATGGATCCCAGTAATGAAGCAGTAGCTGGATAGGTTTATCATATCAAATAAAAAGAATTCAAGAGCTTAGAAAAAGAATAACCATACCTACTCCTTCTCAATTCATGTAACCTTAGAACAGAAATCTGATGAGCAAAGACAAATGTTTGAAAAATAAGATGACAGTGATGTGTGGATATCAGAGAGATTTTTACTGAATTGTAAAAAGTATTAGGAATTACTCTGTATGCAAGAAACTGTGGAATTACTAAAATATAAAGACAAATAAGAAATTCTCTGCCTCGATAAGTTTTATTGAGCATATAGCAAATCTAAATCAGATCCAGTAAAATGTGAAAATTAAAGATTGTCTGGTCTTTGTGGAGTACCAGTTCTTCAAGCAAAGCAAGTGAACACAAATTGGTCTAGCAAACACAGAGCCAGAAAAACTGTCACGTACTAAACCCAAGGGAGTAAATGCTGACTAGATTATGCATGAAATCCATTCTCCAGGATAACCCATCAACCTGGGCATTTATTTCCACGTATCAGCACCATTACACTCTGGTAAAGGAGATAATTCAGTAGTTTCAAAAGCAGGTTTATTAAAGATGTGATAGTATCTCTTCTATTTCTACTAAAACTCTGAAGACCCAAGGGAAAATTCATGACATAACTCAATAGTTTCAAAGACAAGTTTATTAAAGTTGTGGTAGTAGTTCTTCTGTGTCCACAAAAGCCCTGAAGACCAAAGGGAATATTCTTGTGAAAATCACATTTCACCACCAAGTAGTTTGGCATAAGTCTTTTCTCAATCGAATAAAACAAAGAGTAGCGGAAAATGCAAGAGGTCATGGGACTTTAAAACTGAAGAAAGTGAGTTTCATGGACTTTGCACAGTAAGAGCGGCTGTTCAATATATTAAACATAATTGGCTTAAAATATCGGTTTTCTGATGCTTTCACAGATTAGAAGAGAGACAGGAGATGTGAAAACTAACGCAGGTAGAAAGAAAATATTCTCTCACCTCATTCAGGTTTTCTTCAGGTTATCATGTTAAATAAAGAACACAAAGGAAGCCAACATAGAAGAAAGATTTGGCAACGGATTTATTAAATCTCTTTGGAGGGAACCAGACTGTGTCTTTTAACATATTTACATTAAATTGAAGTCAATATGAAGATGGGAAGAGTAAACACAATTTGATTTCTATCCAGAAATAAGTCGATATTTTAAAGTAAAATTCAATCTGCTCATCTCAATTCAAACAAGTAGATGGTATAAATAAATAAAGAAAGAAAGGGATTTGGACCTTTTTGTCTAAATGTTCACCTTCTTGTCCTTCATGACTTATTGCATGGATTACTATATGCTACTGTATATAACAAACTACTAAATACAATAACACAACCAAGATCAAACCATTGTAAACAAAAAAATCTTGACAATTGGAAGAACGAAAACTTGAAGTTTGAGGGTTAGTGTATTAGTAGTACAAATTCAAGAGTCAGCATGCAAATAACCATGAATTTGTATTCCTAAATGAATGTACTTAAGCATCACTTTTTAGAATATAACTCTAGTTGAAAAGAGAGAATGAGAATGAGAGAAAAATACACCATTTTCCAGGGAGACAATTATGTTTCCATAAGCTTGTGAGATACACAGGAGGACAGTACTTTTGAAGTGGGGTAGAAAATTTGATAGACAACAATACTGCAGCTACGACAGCTTTTCTGTACGTAAATGGATTTTAATAAGGCACTTTTGATTAGTACCTTCAGTATTAACAAGACTGAACTTATTAGGTAAGCACCATTTTTTTGAAACTAGATTTAAAGTTCAAATTTCTAAATTGTACAGATCTTCTAATCTCTAGCAATTTGACATCCTAATTTAATATTCAAGTTCACTAAATTCTATTAGCTAAAAAACCTTATGAAATGTTAATTTTCTAAAAAACATTTGGTAATGCATAGTTATTAAAATAAAACCAAACTAAATTAGTGTTGGTCTGAAGTCAATAATAGTGATTTATAAAGTATATTGTCAGGCTTGCAACTTCTTAAAGGTTTTCCCTAGCATGATAAACTTTAGGAGAAGGGTAAGTGGGACCCTACCAAATTGCCGTCATATGTAGCTACTGAGCTGGGATATTTCATCAAAACTGAATGTGTGTTGTAACAAATTTAATATGGTCTAGTAAGACTTTGGAAACCAACTTTTTCAATTTTCTTTGGAATCCATGCAGCACTTGACAATAGCCAATTCTCAGATGATTTCAGACAAAATAACTAATTTACTAAAAGGCGTTTCTGCAGATAAGTAGGTTTTAAAACAATGAATTTGTTTGTTTAGAAAGGTCTTGACTTCATCTTTGTCCTAAGGAGTAGAAAGCTGAGTTTATCTCCTTTCCATGCAAACTGGAAGCAACAGCAACAAGTAATTCTAGGCTAGAACTAGTGAAGAGTTAAGAAACACATCCCCAGCCTTATGGTTAATCTTCAGCACAAAGGTGTTTTCAGATGACTAAAATTGTAGATAAAAGTGTGGGCAGATCCTCCTCAACATAATTTATGTATTCCCTTGAGTGCACTTATTAATCCAAGAATGGACCTGGCCTAACTTGGCAAGATGGCTTTCATACCAAAGCTGGTGTGTGCATTTGTAACTGCCTGTCTGGATTTGTAACTATATCCTACTTTAGAATTTTAACATTTTCTAAATAAAAACAAATTCTTTTTCTTCTTAAATAACAAAACAATGCCTTGTGCAGCTGCTGAAATCATACAAAGATCATAAAAATGTTTCTCTCTTTACTTTAGGTGAGTTGCAAAGGGAAAGGAAACCCAAGGTAAAGTCCAAACTATTCATGGCATGGGAAAAACCAGTGTCTTCATAACCTGTGGCCTGGTGTGTGGTGCACTACAAGTTACCTGCAGAGACAGGAACTCATGCCTGACTTACTACTGTGAGAGTGCTGTGAGTAATATGGTCTCACCTAACAAACAGTTAGGACTGTTAGAGCTCGGGCGATCAAGTCACAGATATGACACCGTTAACTTGTTAATGAAAGGTCCTCAAATGTTATTAATTTTTATTGATTTTTATTTCTTTTTCTCTTCATGGTGGTCAAGACTGTATTAGATAGAAAAATGAAAATTCTATGAATAAGATAGCGGTTGGGGTCCCTCCCCTGCCATGGAGCCCTGGCAGAGGGGCCCTGAGGGCACAGACACGGGGCTTCCCTGCCCCTGCTCAGCCTCGTTCCCATTGGTTGGTTTGTGTTCCCTGCGCGGGCAGAAGGACCCTTGGTCCCGTGACTGGAACAGTTCCTGGGCAGAGCCCCGGCCATGCGGCTGGAGAAATAAACACCTCTGAAACATCTAGCAAGAATCTGTCTGTCCATATATATTTCCTTTCCACGGGACTCCTGGTTTGATATATGCATGGTGCAGTATCCCCACTGCAACAGATAACTCCCTCATGTTTTAGCATTTTAGGTGTAGCACTTTTCTTAAAAGCAAATATTATTAATCATAGCTGTTCATAGCAAATTTCTGGTTCATATAATTAGATAATACATAACTGAATATGATTTCTGAGTGGCTTTTATTGCAGCAGTCAATTCATACACTGATGTTAAAAACTCATTTACCTGCTTCTTCATTCCCCATAATGATCTTTTTAAAGGAATATTTCAAAGTTTTGAATTAAAAGCTGTATAGAAACACAAATTAAGTATAGAATTGTAAAATCATACAATCTTCAAGGCTGGAAGAGACCTTTAAATTATCAAGTCCAGCTGTCAACCCAACCCTATCACAGCCCTATCAGCCCTAATCTACTAAACCACATCACCCCGCTGCGGCATTCCAGGCCAGCTGCAGGTTTAGGAAGCTGTAGATTTCGGGAAAACAAACCCCCACTAATAGGGGGTTAAATAGGTTTCTGAGAACACTCCCCACAGTCAAGTCTTGTACTATTTTCATATTTTGATTTTAATAACACCACTATAGTAGGTTAAAAGGCCTCAGAGAACTAGAGTGGTAGATATTGCTTCTTATCTGTAATATGTCTGTAATCAGATTTTCTAGAATAATGCCTTGAAAATCTCTGCAGCTAAATTTAGAAACTTTTAAATAGGTGTATTTAATTCCAAACCTAGACTTGCTCTCCAGCAACTACCCTCTCTACATGAATGTTAAGTTGTTAGATACTTCCTAAGTTGTACAAGAAAGTATTGATCAAGTGATTTCTTCATTAATTTACCTGTGTTCTTATCTATTTAAAATTAGTTTGTTAGAACAATAAATGGAACCCATGAAAAGCAACATTGGTTTGGAGAATGTTATTTTTTTTTGTTTGGAGAATGGTTATTTTACTCATGTTGGGTTTTCTTAAACA
>NW_008240046.1:15001767-15027885 GCF_000691975.1 Corvus brachyrhynchos | reverse complement strand
ATGAATCCTGGTTCCTCCCTACCTTGGCAATGAATGTTACAATTGAAAATAACTTTTCAAAACTAAGAATATGCATCATATACAGTCATGTACAACAAAGTTTTCTGACTAGAGTCTCCTAGCAGCTTTTCCATTCAATTTGACATATTCTTTAGACTTTTTCAAGGCCAAGGACTTTTTATAATAATCTGAAAAGCACAGGCCCTGAAACTTACTATGGCAGAGCCACATTAAGGGTAGTCAGCAATAATGCAGAAAAAAAAAAAGACCATATATTTGTTCAGTTCCTTTTAAGGGACATAACTTCAAATGAAAAATTATGAAAGTACATTTAAATTCACTCAAATTGATGTAATTCCAGGCTCCCTGGTCACAAAGGCTGCTTATTCTCAGAGCTGATCCTGCATATGCTAATAACATTATCCAGAGATCATGAAGAAAAGACAAGTTCTTTGCTTCATGCAGCTATACCCCTTTCAATCAACCTCATGCTGAGAACCATTTATTACCATAACATATGACACAGAAAATCTTAAGAGGCAGTAAGGGGCAAATTTTCAGATTATCACATGCCATTCTAGCTGTGACTTTCTCATTAACTTTAAAAGAATTGTGTGGCTTAGACCAGCTCAAAGCTCTGAAATACACCCCTACACATGCCCCAGAAAAAACCTTCACAAACACAACAGTTCTCCATATTTGACTTAATTTCTATAAAATAACAGAAGTCAGCAACTAAGTAGACTGTTCACAAACTGCAGACAGCCTTGCATTGTGTTTGAGGTGACCTTGTAGTATGCATGGGGACAAGCCTCAGCTCTTCAGCAATTTCAAGTTAGGAAGGGAGATAAAAGAAAAGAAACTTCTGGCCATAAGGCGCCATTAATGATCCTACGCTACAGTTAGCCATGCTAGTATTTATTTCCTTTGACTTAAAGAAGCTTGTAAAATGCAGTTAATGAGAAATAATTTAAAGAAAAAAAAATCTAGAAATCTAACTGAAGCAACATGGACATAAGGGAACAAATCTTTATTAGACAGGCACCTTGACATGGTGTACAGGTTTATGCATTCAAAATGAGAACATAACAATGATATGCCACCTTTTTTATCCTTTCTGCTCAAATGGAAAGTTTCTTACTTCTCTCTACCCGAATCTTGCTGTCTATTACATGCTCAAAGGCCATAATTATTTCAAAAATAGACTTTTGAGAAAAGCACATAATTAGTCCAGTGCAGCTGGTATAAAAATTACTGGCAGGAGTAGTAGTATCATTAAAAAATTGGAACTAAAGCACACCAACTATACTCCAGGGCAAGTTAAACACACAGAAACTCTAGTAAATATTTTAGCATTCAGGGTAGTACACACTCAGGGCACCCAATTTTATTTAACACCACTGATCCACACTCAACAGAAAGTCATTTCTGCCAAAATGGAACTATAGTGCATTCTGGTTTACATAAGTTTAGTAAGGCGATTTTCTTTGACTCTTACATAGAATTAGACTGCAGTAGAAAAAAAGCAAGTTTGCCCCAGAGTCATGCAATGATATTAGAATTCCAATTTTTATTTCAGCTATTTTCTTCTCTATGAGAAAAGTCTTTGAAATTATGAACTGGAATGCGAACTAATTTGTAATAGCTGTGTGACTCTGTAGGGAACCTAATACAGCAGCTTTCTCAGATAAGACATATCCCCTTTTGTTGTGACTTTCTTAGAATGACTCAAGAGCCTAGCCTGGGATGCTCTTAGAACTGAGATGCCTGCAACCAAAATTACACTTATCGATACGTCTATTTAGATCCCTCAAAAAATTGTGCTTCTAGAACCATTAGCATCTTATGTTTAATTTTCAATCTTCTTAATGTCTAATCCTAAACATGCGTGCATCATTTTATTTAAGGTCAAGCAGTTTCTCACTCTGCTAGAAACAAAATGGAATTGCTGTACCTGAAAGGTCTGAAGGTGTTAATCTGGCAGTTATATTTTTGAGTTATCTGTCTGGTCTAACACGAGTCTGACATCAAAATTCCACAGAGTGTCAGCTTATGCATTAACTTAACCACTAAAAAAAATGCTTGCACTTAGGTTGAATGATCTTCATGGTCTTCAGGTATTCAGTCGTATACTTTACCTCCGCAGTGAGAAGAAGTGCTTGAGTGAAAGGATAATTCCTGACTGAAGTTTTTGTATAGTGCTTCAAAAAGCCAGAGATTCACCAGGTGAGAGGGAAAGTGTTTCAGGAATCTTGTGGGTTAGATACACACTTTGGCTGCTCTTGCTCATTATTGTGCTAAATATCCCTAAGAGAAGGAGAAACAGCCTAGAAGGGTGAGAGGACAAGGCACCACAGTACAGCAAGGAATAGTGGCTGGTCCCAATGGTCAGTCAGGAGACACTGAAATGAGCAGTCCTTAATTTCAACCACACTGTACAGATGTGTTGTAGAAAGCCTACATATTGCAGTAGACCCAAAATGCCACTTTGTTGAAAGCTGGCTATGGAAGCCTGAGACAAAGATGTATTTTAGAACTTTTTTTCCCTCCCTTGCTTCAACTTCACTTCCATTTGTCTCTTCATCCTTTTAGCTTTCTGATTCTTTTTTCTCCTTTCCTGCATACCTTTTTATATGTTCATATCTATTTTTCTCCCCCATCTGTGTCTTTTGTGTGTGAACGTTATTATCCTTGTCACTGTATTTTACTGCTCATGAAAAAGAAACGCTTGAGAAATAATCACTGCACAGTGGCCAAACAGAAGGCAATCCTTCCTGTAAATACTACTTTTGTGTAATGGGCATGGTCAGATCAGTGCCAGAAATATAGTGAGAACAATTCATCTACATCATTTTTTTTTCCTCTACAGAAACATTGCTGTGGTTCTTTATAGTTTAAACTCCATGTAGAATTTATCTTTTTTTCCCCTCTCTTATTTTTTTAGGCCCTGTTCTTTCATACTTCTACTTTATGAAAAACAGTCTTCTGTCATACAGACTCTCTCAAAGTCATCATTCATCCATGTGTTAAGACATCTGCAAGCTTTCTTTTCCTACATCAATGACACACAGTTTTCTTTTGACTTGAACACTTTTTGTTCTTCCTATTTTATAATGCATGCACAGTTGTGTTATAAAGACTCATCAAAGTCACCACTGTTCTACATTTATCTGCATTGAACTGGCTTTGTCATTTATTAGTCTTTTAAGTGTTCTTTATATTTTCTATCTAGTAACATTCTCCTTCAATATTTACTGTTCCTCTATCATCTCTTTCTGAATCAAGTTACTCTGCTCTTTGACTTTAATATTATGGACCTAAAATACTTGCCACTAAATCTTCAAAGTCAAAAGACTTAGCACTGATTTTATTGTAAGTTAGTAATGTAACTTCCTATAAATTAGCATTATTTGAATAAACACAACCTTTCCTGCTTTGGGAAGCTAAAAGCAGGCTTTTGAAGCACTGTGTGAGGGTATATTAATGAAATCCCCATTGATTTTGATGGAAATGGTATTGCTTTAATCCTGCGATATGCTTTGGCACTTTAAATTGAGGATCTAACACACATTTAGTAAAATGACTGCCCACTCTACATCCCAACTACCAAATCCTGCCCTTGAGCCATCGTTCCACTTCCAGTGGTTCAGTGTGTGGCACACCAAAGCAAAGGGGAAAGTTTTGCCCACAGCGTACATAATCAGACTTCGAAGAGCAGACATTTTAGCTTGCATTTGTTTAACAGCCATTAGAATTAATCACAACCACAAGAGAGTAAATCTCCTAAATGTTTCATTTTTTTTATGCATCTCTTATGATGGTAGCAAGCTCTGCTCAGTGTACTCATCAACCCCTTTACCCAGAGAAAAATAGTTCTGTCTCATTTATTAGATGCTCTGTCATTTAGTCAGTGGTGGATGACTCTAGAAAAAGTAGTTCCACATGGGAAGGTGGACTATGGGAAAGATGTGTGACACTACACTTCAACAATATAAAGCCTGTGAGGCAGAGAAACAGGTTAGAAAGTGTATTTACATAGAAAGTACATTTGAGAAGATTTCCATCCATATTGGATTTTCCTGCTCAGTTGTGAAGTTTACTGAAAACATTGCCAAAATCACAGTCTTGTGCTGTAGTCTCAAAGAGCACTGAATATTGACCAGTAAAACAACTTCCTTATAAGCCTTGCAGATGCAACAGATATTTGAGAGTCTTGCTCTACAGTAATTGCTTCTCTTTTTGAGTATATGTCCATGCCTGCATAGTCTACACAGTCCAAGAATTCATCAGCCAAAACAGTGAAAAAGACAACTATATTAGCAACACTATTTTTTCATCCAGGACATTTTTTGTGTGCTGGAGTTTTTGCATGTTGGGGTTTTTATGTTTTATTTTGTATCATCTTGTGGTCCTAAAGAACTTTTAAGAAGGTGGAAGGCATCTCTCACTTCCTTTGCTGTGTCTCATTGCAACTCTTTCTTCTCTCAAAGTTTCTTATTATTTATTTGTCAGATTGCTATAACTAGGTCTATGATTTACACCCAGAGAGCAACTAAACACCCTTGCTCGAATGATAGAAGTGAGGAAACTCGTGGGTTGAGATATTTTAATAAGGAAAGAAAAGTAAAACACTCTGTATGCAAGCAAAGTAAAACAAGGTACTAATTCACCACTTCCCATCTACAGGCAGGTGTTCAGCCATCCCCAGGAAAGCCAGGTTCCATCACATGTCAACAGTGACTTCGGAAGACAAATGCCATAACTTCTAACATCCCCCTGCTTCCTTCTTCTTCTGCTCACTTTGTATACTGATCATGATGTCACATGGTATGAACTATCCCTGTGGTCAGGGGGCCATCTCTCCCTGCTGGAAGACTTTCCTTTAATAACTGTTGGCATCAGTATCATTTAGAAGAAAAAAAGTGTGCATCTGAGTATTCAGGCTTCACTAAAATTATGCAGAACTTGATGATCATTTTCAGTTAGGCAATTTTCTATTCACCAGCAATATCTACTAATAAGTAAATAAATTTTATTGACATTTAATTCCTACTTTCTGCTGCAGCTAAATTTTCATAAATTTAGAAGTTGTGAGATAAACTATCTATTTCAAAAGTACTAAAACCGTTGTAGAAACATTTTACAGAGACATCAATCCACTCTTTTGCTCAGGCCTTTGGTGAGAATTCCTGTAGTTCACAAAAAAGATTTAATGCTCTTTCACACTAGCAGGAAGTGGATGTTGTGACCAAGGGAGGCATTGCTGTAGATTTAGAATAGGAGATATGTGCCTTCTCTCACTTTGCAACTCTCTTCTCAGTGGAGAAATTATGGACTGCAAATGTAGAATGCAGTATTTGTCATGAAAAATATTTGCTGCTACTTTGATTCTTCTTGACATCATTTCCTTTGTTTGGAATTTCGTTATTTTCAAAGCTCAGTTTGTTGTGTTTATCATTTATTATTTTGCACTGTGTATAGTTTGTGCGCATGACTAATCTCCCATTTGTACTGATTCTTTGTGCTTGGAGGCCAGCAAATCCAAGGATTTCCTTGTACCCTCCCATAAGATTACTCTTCTTCATTTTTTGAATTGAGCACAGAACATTTTCAGAGAATGACCTAATAGCTCATTCTAAATGAATTTAGATCTTGATCCTTAGACTTCATAGCTTTCCACTTTCCATCTTATGGAGTTAAACAAATGCATTGTAACAACAGAATCAAAGAATCGGTGGACATCCTGAGTTAGAAAGGACTCACAAGGATTATTGGGTCCAATTCCTGGTCCTACACAGGTCCACTTGTCCTTTTCCAAAAGAATGGTTAATAACCAGGGCAATTTTTCTTAATGTAATGTAAAACAAGCTTAGTAGTTAACAATGCTTCACAGATGATGGTGTCTATCAACTCATATGCAAATATCATTGAGGATATTTTGATTTCAGTAAATGCCTGCATTGTGGCTCATTTTTCTCTCTCTCTCTATACCAAAGTTTGGCATTAAACATTGGCTTGTGATATTTAAAGTTGTAGCTACTTTTGGTCTTACAAATATGGAGACTTTCAGCAGAGACTTATTAAAGATGTTTGTCACCATTTCACTAAGACATCAAATTGCATGTTACTTTTAACTTGAATGGAATGATAGATTAAAGCATTTGCCTTACATCGAACATATTTAACTAGGCTGCCAATGAACACCATAAGAGAAAGATATTTAACCACAGAGGTCTTTAAGTTGATTAAGGCATATTTTTCTTTTTTTATTTATAAAAAGAAGCTGATAATTATTCGTACACACTTTACATATTTTATATACTTAGTAAAAAGTGAAAGAAACCTAATTATTAACTCATACTAAGAGATAAAAATATACATCAATAACTAGCTAATTTTACACATGATGCACATGTGCATTTGTGCATGTAGAGTGAAGGGACAAATAACAATTTTAAAAAAAGCTTTCTATGTACCTAATATTCCCATGTAAATTAGTCAGAAATGAGTACCTGTAAGAACTATTAGTGTGAATTGTCTTATTGTACCAGCTGATTGTGAAAAGGAGAAATGGAGGAAGAATATGTTTCTTCTTCACAAGATTCTTCCTAACTTCCCTCATGGAAATGTAGGAGCTACCTGGATCAGATGGCACTGCATCTGCTTTGCAAAACCATTGCTGAACTTGTGAGAGTTTTCATAAAAGCAACTGTGCAGGTGCATAGTGTGTGGCAGTCATATAATATAAGGTTTTAGAAATTTGTACTCGTCCTAAGGGAAAATGTAAAATATTCCCTTTCATGGCCAAAGAACCTATTTCTTAGGAATTTTTATATATTTTTCCCCTTTATAATTACATTTTTCTTCTAATTAACAGAAAAATTATATAAATTCCTTTTATCACACTTAAAACATGGTGAATGAAGCAATTTGTCAAAAGAGAAATAAAAGTCTGTATTGTTTTGCTTTAACTGGAACAACATTTATATTCTTACAAAAGGGAAAAAAAAAAAACCTGGATTATTAGCATTTCTGGTATTCTAATTCCATTGTTTTTCTCTGAGTTTCAGTATATGTTCTCTTTTATAAGACTTTTCATTCTGGTTATTTCTGTCAGGCCTGTAATTGCAAAGTCATTCTATTCTATATTTTCTTCAGATATCCTTTGTTTTTGACTGACAAATAAAGATGGCTTTATATTTATTATGGTGTATCCATAAGGACTGCATATTGACAGTATTTATAGTTTCCAAACTTCACAGAGTTTTTTCAGAAGAATAATCCAAAAGCAAAAGAAAAACTAAAGGAACTCAGAAGTTTCTAAGATGGCCTCAAAGACTATAATCTGTACAAGAGTGCTGGCATTCTATTATTGTCACAGTTTAAACATACAAAATGTAATACCTATTGTTACAGCACAAAGTAAAACAATTACCCTGAGAATCTTAATTAAAAAACCAGAGACTGATAAACAGATACAGACTTTTTTCTACCTTCATAGATGGAAAAATTCTTGCATCTCTGCAATCTTCCAACAGTTAGGTTCTGAAAACTGGAAAAAAGTTAAGAAAAACAAAACAAAATACGCTAGTGCAGTAAATATATGACCCATAAGTGTCCATTTTAGGCAGTCTGGAAATACACATTTGCCTTCCATGGAAATGAACTGCCATGTGGTGTACACAAATCAGAAAAGAAATATCATAAAGGTGTAAAATTGTTTCAATAGGGTTGTGGTTGTCTGAATTAATGAAAAATATGTCCTGCAACAGATTATAAAAAGTAAAGACTTTTCTGTCACCTGGCACTGTGAATTCATTAATAATTCCGAGAGATAACACAGAATTTTATCTATTTCACACTGTTGCAATTTATTTTCTTGAAATTTCTGCATTAAGAAAAAAGAAGGACAGTTCTTTATCTTTATTTAATCTTTGTTTCTTATATACAGATATGTTATTGTGAGTGTGATCATCATTATAATGTAGAAATATGGGCCCCAGATACAGGTCATATGAAACAGTAATATTGGTCAAAAAAATTATTTTAAACATAAATTATGTTACATCAATTTTTGGAAAAAGTTTCTAGAATCTGCCAGTTTCCTTAACAATGAGTTGGGGCATCACTTCATCACATCCAATATTGTTTATCTCATTTGAAGAAATGCATTCTGGGTCTTGGTCAAAGAGTGTCTTTTTTTATTATGACTTACTCATTATAACACCATTTTAAGAAGGTAATGATTATTTTGAGTGATCTAGTATAAATGGCTGTGTCTTACATCAGTTTCCATTATATAATGACAAAATGCAAATTTTGCCATTTTCACCGTGATTAACTCTTTATATTTCTCTCTTCAGGTTTAATATGTGACAAACTGATCTCTTGTTTTAATGACAATGCCAATTACAGTTACGTGACAATTATTTCATACTCTACTGGTCTTCCCTAACAAAAACAGTGATTATTAGCATTGTTCTAAGAAGGTTGGAAAAAAGCAAATTGTGTGAGCATGAGAAAGCAAGGAGAATAATACCCTAAAGGTAGAGTTCTTAAATGGCAAGTGCCCTTTCTCAGCCTCAACCATTCATTCTGAAAATGGCCTATCAAAAAGGCTTAGAGGGAGCAGTTTAATTACTGTTCCTTTGACAAATGTAATATATTTTCAGAAGCAGGCCCATACATTTATTTAAGGCCAAATGTTGTACAACAAAACTGTCCTCAGAGGTATTTCGTTCTACCATCCTATTTTTTTCCACCTGGCTTGCACTGCTTTTTCTTTTTTCTAATGACTATGTCATTCCTAGAGACATTTTAAAATGAGTCTTAAATCATGTTTTCCTTTAACAGAACATAAGCTACATGAGCAGGGTGGGAGAAAGAGAAAAACAGTGTAAATAATCACAAAGATTTTATAATGCTTTCATAAGAAAAGAATGACCAATAACCCTATACCAGTCCCTATACATCTTGTTCTGAACTCAGCTGAGAAAAACACTTAAGTTCTCTCCTGGATCCTTACAAATATGAAAGGAAGTCCAACAAACTTCCACGCATATATTTCTTTCCTCACCACTCTCAGGAAATACAGGAAAACATTGACTGCTTCTTTAGGTTTCTGAGGTTAAAGAGTAACCTAAAGCAGGCTGGAAGGCAGTTTTTGTGAGCAGCCAGCTCAGATGAAAATCCTGAAGGTGATGCCCCATCTAGAGAGTATCCAACTGGCAAAAGCCAGTTTCAGGAGTAGATCTGCATAGATCTGCAGCAGGAACAGACTGAAAAATCTTTCCGCTCTTGGCACATACTGAACATAGTACTCAATGTTCAATTATACAAGCACAAGAAATGAGCAAGGCACTTGTTGCCACCTGTTGTGGAAAAAACAGAGTAAAATGAGTATTTGGGAAGTTTATACAGAGGCTTAAAGAAAAAAAATTAGTTTAATATTTCCTCCTCTCCCCACTCCATGAACCTAGTAACTATCAAGTAATCCTAAATAAATCTGATGTATTGTTCCCAGCTGATATGCCGATGCTTCTATGACCTAATCCTCACAGCTATTTCTGCAGAATTATTTTTTTATACTAATAGGTTCTATTTATCATATGGCACTACAAATGCATTTGTTTTATCAGCCTCTATATGAAGGTGAAATTTGTCTCCAAAGCTGAAAAATTCGTCAGCGAGTTTCTGAGCACTATAGTGCTGGCTCAGTATTCTGTGATTGTGAGAAAAAAAAATGTCTAAATAGACTTTACATTTTATCTTATCCTGTGTAGCCAAAGAGAGTCATGTTCCCAGTAATTAGAATTGCATTCAGTGATCCTTACATCTGAATAAGTTTTAGACTGTAATTGAAAAACCCATTGAAAAGAAAAAATACAAAAAATCCCTGAATTTAATTAAATCTTTTTTTCTAAATTAAACTCAATATAATTATTTCATATGTTTTTAAAGTTGAAATAAACCTTTGAAAAAGAAGCAGATATAATTATGTCCTGAGTATAAAAATGAGTTATGGTATTGTTTCCAAATAATAAAAAATATAACTGAAAGACAGATTTTCAGTTTGGTGCAAATGAAGGACAGTTAATATCTATTTCATCTTTTCCTTCATCCATGAAGAATATAGTACAATTTTCTTTCTTTCTAAACTGTCTAGACAAAGAAAAAAAAAGTCTTTCTTCTTGTGCTTTTCTTTTCCAGATGTGTGTGATGATTAATCACTGTATGTGTCTAGACCCCATGGTAATCTCTGTCCCTGTTTCTGTGTCTACATCCATCTTTGACATCATGAATTTACTTTTAATACAGTCCGATTGATTTGTTTGCAGCTACAACACTGTTTTCATTCTTTTCCCCTCTGAAATGTCTTTATAGCACACATACAAACTTGCCTATATTCTCAAGCTGTGTAAAATTGATTTGTGAGAACAGATTGCAAAACTTAAGTGTATGGTAATGCACATCCCAGATTGCAATGCCTGCATTAAAGATGCCACAGTGAAGTTAAGAAAGACATGATTTTTAGGACTTTGCAAAGATTTCCATCTCCTTTATTAATTTTAATCCAGCTGTCATGAAATGGGAAGCAAAATAGCTTTGTATGGTATAAATAAAAATGTCTGTATTGGTTCCCATGTCTCTGTCATATCTCTTTACTTCATCCACTAGGAAAATTAGAACCACAGGTGGATGCTCCAATAGTTCACACTTTGAAAAAGAATAGTTCTGTGAGATCAAAATAGTCATACAAAAGCTCCACAGTTTCCATTTTAAATTGGCATTGAGTGATGTTTTAATTTATTTGGGACATTTTTAAAGCATCTGTAGAACAGAGAAAATCCATTTTGGATGGATTTTTTATTGTTCTTGATCACAAAAAATTATTCCTAGCTTTGGTTCCTTACTGGATTGCAAACTGGAAGATTCTTATTTCTGGTCAATTTAGTGCCCAAAAAACCTTACAAGAGTAGCTACGTTAAGGAGTTGACTACTCTTAAAGAAAAAGAATCTTAGAAAAACTGGAAAATCATGCACCATTTCATTCTTATATGCATTTGATAAAACTGAGGAATCACACAATATTTTGATCAACTTTTCCTGTATGCCTTAGGATTATTATGTGAAACAGATTTCAAGACAAATCCAGCCTGAAGTTTGTGTCATACCTAAACTTTTAATGACAAACAAGTACACAAAAAGCAGTTGTCTTGGGGTGACAGTGTCTAAGAATCCTGAGATTTAAGGACCAATTCCTCTCTCCATTCTGTTCTAATAATGTACAGACTAGAAAACATTTCCTCAAAAGTATTTCCATTTTCCTCATTATTAAGGCTATATTTTTTATTATTCACAAGTTCAGCACTGTCTCCTTTTGAAGTGCGAACAAATTTTTCCATGGCTTTCAGAGGAGAAAATGTGAGTAAAAAACCAAAATAAAGCATATGATCAGGCCTGTGGTTAATTCTGAGCCTTAGAACTAGAACACCTGTCTTAATTTCAGCTTCTACATTTTTGAATGCAACGAGTACCACACTTTTGATTTAATACAATTTGTCTATAATCTGTTCAGCACTTACTCTCCTGTTTTTAAACATTCTTGTGTTGTTTTCTGTGAGTGACATCTTTTTTGGTTTTTTATTAATGAAAATATTACTAGAAATTAGAAATGTTGTTGCATATTGTAAATTATTTTACAGTGTCAGACAGTACTGTAACAATATGTCAGACACAGTTTTTCATAAATAATTTATATATGCTCAACAATATTAGAAATAAAGAATCCACAAATTATTCTGCAGAGATGATGGGGAGACTAGTCCCAACCTGGGTTTGGTATATAGAAGATATTGAATAATATCTGAACTTACTACAGGTATAAAATCTGTAAGTAGAACTGAATATCTGAGCAACAGACCTGGAATATCTTGATTGACAGCGCTATACATGGTCATCAATTTGTGTTGGAAACAAATTTTAATGTAATATTTTCTTAAAAAATTGGATGCTGTTATTAAAAATTTTCTTAATAGTGTGTGTATATATATATATATATACACACACCTATAAAAACAGGAATTACATCATTGCATGAAAGTAACATTTTTTCTCTTTATCTAATCTCCTGAGTGCCAATTTTAAGTCAAAGAGATGAAGATAAATCTTGAGTCCTGTAGAATAAAAATAAATGTAGGACCGATTAGATTCTCATGGGCTTTGTTGGCCAGATTTGAAACAAACACCAGACTGCTGAATCTCCCATTTATTCCACTGTAATCAAAAATGTAAAGACTTGTATTGGTTAGCTAATTTTTACAAAGTATTTTTGAACAACTAACCTAAGCATTATTTTCCTGTTTAGAAATACTGAGGCGTTCTACAAACACCTATAGTCCAAAGTAGGTTTTCTTGGAAAAAGACAAGAATAAGCTGCCTGAACTACTGAATGTGGTAATTATGCTTAAAAATATGAGACTAGAAATGCACTTTGGGATTTAGGAATGCTGAAGGCTTAGTTTCAGCAGTACAAGTTCTAAAGAAATTCTGGAAATAAACTTATTTTCCTAAGACTGAAAGAAATTCTGAAGCGACTTGAGTTTTATAAATTATGAAAGCCATTCCTACAGATAATCTCTAACAATTTCTGAATGTAGAGCCAGAAGTCAAAAAGTTCAATTCCATATTTCAGAAGGGAAGGGTGTGAACTAATTAAGAAAACTTTCTTGGCCCAGATAAAAAGTAGAATTTGTAGCTGTATCATTCTCCTCTCTCATGGAAGGCCAAGCCCCTCTTTAAAAAACTCAAGAGTTTTAGTATCAAAAGCACTGCAGAAAAAGACCCAGGATGGGGTATGGGGGTGGAGAGAGAGATACACAGAGACAAAAATAGGATGGGTTTTCTTATGCTTGAAATTGTCCGTTCTTTAAACTTTTGTCAAAAGAAATAGTCATGTTTAATTTCTTTTCCCACTAATTATAGTCATCATTATGAGCAAGATTAACCACATAAATTCTACTAAAGAGATATTACAGGGGAATTTATGAGACTAAAGTCTATAAGAAGATTTGTCCTTCATGACATCTATAATCCAGCAAATGGAGGTACAAAGACTGTCTGTGAAGGGAGTACGGCTATCAAAATATCTATTTAACAACCAAAAGTATTGTAACAAAATCCAGACTCTCTCAGATTGGCTTTGTATTTTTATGATTGTAAATGGGATTTGGAAATTGCATCCCAAGTGTTCTGTCCCATCTTACCTCGTCATAGCAGTTGTCATTTCCTTCCAAAGCACAGCAAAATTTTGCCTCAAATGAATTCTTTGCAGGCTAGCAATTCATCTTAACCTAATTTGTATCGGAGTTTAGCAGTCATTAAAATTAAATTAAAATTAAAAATGAGAATTTAAAGGTATGTTGGGAGAACAAATTCTGCTCTATAGAAGGTATCAGTTCAGTTGCCTCTTTGTGACACCTTCCAGTGTAATTTCCACAGGCGTCTCTCCTTCAGAACTCTCGTATGTCTCATATATTACTACCATGTAATAAATACAATAACAGTTAGGTGATCAGTGAGCATCAACACCAGCACTGTACATTTCTCAGAACCCAGGCAGGATGATCACACTTTGTATTTCTATCTATGGCAATTCATTACTGTAGATATGGATATGCAAACACAAAGCAAAAGGAATAGTTACTATATTTAAAAAAAATAGATTAAATCACTATGTAGGAAAATATATTTGTTTCCGACACTGACAATTCTCAAGTGGTATTATTCAATTGCCACTATTAAAATCAGCAAGCATTCTCACTGTTATTCTTTTTACTAAACCTATGATTTTTATTAAACACACTTACTAGAAATAGTTCTTAATTTATTCATTAAGGTCAATGCAGTATAAAAATTAATTTTTTAGTCCACTTTAACTAAGGGTCTTCAATGCATAGGGCCCTTTCACGTAATAGTCAAGATAAAAATCAGCATTTAAAATAAATAGAGGACTATGTGAAAATGTATCCACTTGTACTTTCTGAAGTAGTTTTGTCTTTATAATAAGGTTTCTAAATATTCTTCATTTCAGGTCATATTTTTATCTACATAAAAAGGTGCTCAATGGATTAGAACATCCTTATTTGTAAAGAGCTCTGAAGTTATGTCTTTGCTGCTTATACAAAATTAACACACGAAGGAAAAAAATATAGTTAGTGACAGGTCGTTAGCTAAAAGAAAAATCTGTCCTATTTAATGGTATCTTAATAAAAACTAGTATATTTTTGTTCTCCTATTATCCCAAAACAGAGCTGGTATCATTCAAAATGTTTCAGTTCTGATACTATAAAGCCTTTTGCATGTTCTTCCAAAAAGAATGATTTGGCTTAAATATCAGACTGAAGATATTTTCTTTTTTGATTAGAATAAAATTAAAAAAACAACCTGCTTTGGATTTCCAAAAGTATTGGAACTGTTAAAAATACAGTTTTACTGGATCAATTTATTACCGACACTACTTCCTCAAAACTTTATTTTAACGGCCCTTTGTATTTTAGTGGAACATATCTGTATTGAACTGTCTCCAGCTTTACCCCCAATACATATTTCTTACTGTACCAGTTAGAGAAATTGAATCACTCCACAAACAATTTATTACCGACACTACTTCCTCAAAACTTTGAATTTTGAATCTTTGAGTTTTGAATCTTTCAGTATTGAGGTATGTGGTTTTTGCCTTATTCCCTCTTCTGATCTTCACTTACCTGTTTGAATACAAGCCATGAAGATGCATGACTACAGTAAATACAGTGTGTTTCTTTATGCTCTAAAAAAATTCAACTCAGCTGTATGCTGGTTTTTTTATTTTTTGGGCTAGTGACCAGTAGTAAGTACCTCTTGCTTAAGAAAAAAGACAAAAAAAAGAAATATTCATTGCATTTTTGCCTTTTCAAGATACTTTTCAGAAGCAATATGAAAGTGATTATCAATTACCTAATTATGAGGTTTACTCACAAAATAAAGATAATCATTAAACAAAACAAATCATCTTTACACAAAGCTGTCAAAAACGCTTTCTAAATAAATGTTTCTTCTTGCCACATATGCATCTCTTCATAACAATAACTGGAAAATATGCAATTTTGCAATTATTGCAAAATATGATACGAAGTGCTATAGGCTTCCAAAGTTTTGTTTGGTTTGTTTTTTCTTTTAAAGGTATCAGAAGTATGAGTTAAAAGTTAATAGGTGTCTTAGACTCACTCTCTTACAACATCTCTTTGGGATACTGACTTTACTTCTGTGAAATCTTCCTTAAAACATTATCATATGCACTTTGTGAGTGGTCATATGTTGCTGAGATACAACAATGTTTTCTTCCCATATACCAGCTAGGAACCACTCCTTGTGCCTGTGTAATATAAAATATTGACAACAATACCTTATCTCTTCACTGGAGATTTAGAAATTAAAATCCTATCATCCTGAAGTAACAAGTCAATTTCATAATTATTTCATCATTATTTAAATGTTGCATATTCCATTTACATTTAGAAGAAATAATCATCTTTTAAAAAACAAATAGATAAAGTAGAATTTAAAGACTAAAGTCTTTTTTTTTGCTAGCTTTTTCCAAGAGCTGAACATAAATGTAATACGCGCATTAGTTTAATTTGGTAGACATCCCTCATAGTCTATTAAAGCACTTTAGTATTAAGAGATGAGAATTTACTAATGATCTTCAGATTCTGGCAATAAGAAAAGAGCTGTGGGAACTTTATAAGGAAAATATGTAAAAGTCATTCTGAAAGACAATATCCTCTGATTAGCATGTTGCAGTAAGTTTTCTGTTTGCTCGATAGAAGCTAGAATTAAATCAGCAATTCAATCTCTAAAAATGCTCCCCTGAAGAAACAACTGTATATTCCAGTGGGAACTTCAGAGTATGAAAAATTCTCAAAAGGAACACAGAAAATGGGAACATTCTAATGGTTTCCTAGACTTCCTAAAATTCACACTAATTACTTTTGATCTTTTATATCAGAAGAGCAACAGGTGGTTGTTTTCTAAAATCAAAGGTTCCAGTGACTTTGAACATCCACAGAAATTTTCAAGAAGGGAAATTTATTAGCTAGTCAACATTTTCCTTGAGGTTTCACTTCAAACATTTCTTCATAGTATGGAAACCAGGAAACCAGACACTTCTAAGCATTTAAAGGCAGAGTTAATCTATTTAGTCTATCACTTAGGGGATGGTTTTACTTTGCTGTACAAAAATAAGAAGTGAAAACATGAGGTGATTTAAAATTTACAGACCAGTCATGGTTATGTGTCAAGGTAAAGGCCAGGCAGAATCTCTACTACAGGATAAATTTTTACACAATTAAATTAAAATTAGGATAAATTATCCAGAAGCGAGGCCTGATATTGCAAAAATTAATAGCATTTAACCTATATTTTTTTAATGTCTTTTTTTTTTAACTTTGTGGTGATGGTGGTGTCACATCAATTCATAATGCAGTATTAATAAAAAAGAAAAGGTTGTAGTTCAGGTGCTATTCTTCTCATTAGAGCATGAATATCCATGGAAATACCACATGTCATCAATTTTTTCTGTTCTTCTTCCTTCAGGCAAAACTTTGCATTATCATCCAGATGATTGTTTGGAAAGTTGTAATATGGATTTCATCTCAGTCTGATTGACTAAACCCCAGCTCATATGGCACTATTTCCTAGAGCCAGGATTTAATCAGAATGACTTGATAAATGTCTACTTCAGAATTTCTTCCCATGAGAAATGTTTTGCACTGATAACTAGACCTTTTCATATGTATTTGCACAACCAAATGAATTGTACTGATTAGCAACACTTAGTATCTATTCAAGCACCTATTTCAGTGGATGTTTATCTCTAATTTTAAATCTCTTCTATTTGAATACTCAAGTCAATATTCAAGCTTATTGGCAATGCATATCATTTTTGGCTACAGCTTAGAATACTGAACTATTTAAAGAGATGCTACCTCTCGGGATTGAGATCAGTATCACCAACTTTCTAATAAATATTCAACTGTGAAGAGACAGAGCATTTTCTCAAACCTGCTGGGTTCTTGTAGTGCTGAATGTTTCACATAAATATGGCTGAATGCACTAAAACTTTGTCATGCTGAATATCATCAAGAAATTCAATTTCTGAACTATAACTTTTTCATTGTTCTTTTCTAGCTTCTTTGGTTCATTTACTCCATCAATTAGCAAAAATAATTGAATATGTCAGTTTCAGTAATGTCAATGCATAAGACAAATGTAAAATAAGTTAAAAATATCACAAAGACTCTAAACCCAGGCCTTCATCATCTGTGTCCCTTTGATTGGTGGCTCCAAAAGTAAGCCATGGATAGACAGGTTCAAAAACCAAAATCAAACTGATATGATAAAATGTAACCCTCATTGCTGCTGGCATGAAACAAAACACTTTTGGGGGCGATTTAAAATGGCAACAAATGAAATAGAAAGCTTCAGAAATTTGTGTTCACCTACTAAATTGCTGATAATAAATCAAATTCTAAATTAAAGAAATAAAGCAAATTCTATGACTGCATGAAATTTGGTTAGAAAACTTTAATGTAACTGTACAAGATTACATTAATTACATTCTTACTTACACTGTGTTTATCCATTCTCTACTAAATACCATGCATTAAAACTTTATTGAGTTCACTTTTCAGTAAAAGCTGAGTACTTTGATGCTGCAGAGTGAACCTCCATCCTTCTGAACAGATCCCGCCCCAGCTGCCTTTGACCATTACATGTGTATAGAGAACAACAATGAAAAAAGTACGTTGATCATGTAAAATCTGTGCCTGTATTAGGCACCTGATTAGTAACAATGAGAAAAAAATGAAGGCAGAGCTGTGTCTTAAATCCCTTCTCTCAGCTACCTTACTGAAAACTCCACGGAAAGCAGCTCCAATCCTTAAACTAAAGTCTCTCTGAATGTGAGGCATCTTTGACTTTGCTTTCATACACAGAGCAGAGTTCATTCTCTTCTTCCAAAATATAGCAGGTCGTAGTGGCACCTTGCTACAAAGTGATTTTATCATTTTGGAAGAAGGCAAATCATACTCGCTTGCCTCACTGGGCACATAGGACACAAACTTCAAACCTTTACCTTCCAAAGGACTATGATACAGAAGCTAATACGGGGTGTTCCGGATGCAAAAATAAAAGACACTTACAAGCACTTTTGTAGATATCTTGTCTCCATGAAGCAAAGAATTCTGACTTCATTGAAGATAAAGGAAAAAAAGGAAGAAATGCCACTTACTGGTTAGGGCACTTGGATGGGGCAAGAAAAGATTTAGCTTCTGAAATTACTTTTCTGTTTTTGCACAAAACCATGATTGCACCCCAAATGTCTAGTGGTGGCAGACACTTTTGAAAGGAGCCCAGTCTTTTCAGTGATCTTTGGTGCTGTTTATCCAGTGTGAAATTGCTGTTACTCAGCTGGGGGCAGTTAAAGACAGGGACACATCACTCCCAACTCAGAGCAGTGTTGGTCTGAGCTAGCCCCTCCACCTTCTGTGCCTGTCAGAATATATTCAACTCTATTCTGCATGAGCATGAACAGAGGTCTGGGATGTCTCTTGGGTGGAAAGAGTCCTGTTGTCTGTAAAGACATTTAAACTGCATTTTAATGTAGCAGGATAATGTACACCATATGGAGCTTTACAAGAGCTCCTTCACGACTCATTCAATATATGGATATATTTACACATTAAAATATACTGAGGAGAAATACTCTGCCTTCTTGTGTAAGCCTGGGTGAGGAGACACTAAATCATATTGTCTTTGTCTTGCAGATATTTTAAATATAAACGTGTGGCATCTAGCCTATAATAGATTGTTTTGCTACAGAAGAGACACTGTTCAATCCTATGCTCTCTGCTGAGGAGGGTTTCCATTAAATTGTCAAAAAGCAAAGAGAAAATGAAAACAAGTGGATCTTGCCATGGCATAGAAAGTTATTACTTCCTGTTCTTGGGCTACAACCCCAAAGCAGCTGTTTAGTATCTTTGTTGCCTGATTCAGATGATTATGTCACCACTTTTGGAATTCATTATCACTTGGGTAATCTCCTCCATTTCTAGCTTGTTTCCATTTCTTCCATCATAATAAATTATTAAAAATCCCCTCTGTGTCTTCATTAAATGGCTTCTATTCAAACTGGCCTCTGTAGGTTAATGAGGGCTCTAAATATGCTTCAAATGGACCTGGAGTTCATAGGTTGTTGATTTATTATTTTCTTGTGACAGAACACTGCACTAAAAGCTATTTCCCTTCATTTATGTGATGTACCATGTTCACGATCGTTATGTAAAATACAGCAAGATGTGCTCTCTGAAATTAGAGATATTTCTTCATTTCCAACTATGCATGAGTGTGCACACGTACTAAGAACACTATGGGATTCATTTGGAAGGTCTTAGAATCATGAGGTATAGTGGTGAAACAGCTTGGAATCTCATAAGCTATTATTTCCATTGGAGATAATGGTTTATGACCATGGAAACTCTTGGGACAAAACTGACTATGGAAGTGAAATTTAAATTGTACCAGGATGGCAAATGTTGCGCCTAGACGTCTGCACATATTCAGTATAGTACACAAAAAGATTACTAAGTAATCCAACAGTGAATAAAGTAGAAGACTACCAAAGCTTCCATCTGTATCAATTATTAAGGCAGAATCAATAAATTAAATATTCACATATTTTAATATTTATATTGGACTCATTCTGAAAATAGGGTATGTGAACCATTTCCCTCCAAAAGTACGACAAAATTCAGAAGCTGAGATTGAAAGAAATGTTTTCTGAAATCTTAAGTAGTTTAAGTTAAGATTTAATGCTTTTAATAGAACTTATCTACATTTATCAACCCCACTCTTTATACTTTAGAGGACATTTGGATTTCCAGTTATTAATCTTCCTTACCTTGAACAAAGCTTATATAATGTGTGGCTATATAAGTATTGCTTCTAGAGCCAGTCATCTTCCTTCCTTTCTAAATTCCTCTAGAAACTTTCCTATTAAAAAAAACTATTTGTTTGCAGCAACTTCAAGATATGGACAGTCCTTGCTAAGGCTCTTCATGCCTTGTATGAGTCAGATTTGGGTTTTGTTGAATGTCTAACATTTAGCTCTGGTTTTGCAGATTATCTATATCTGTTCATATCAACTTATACCTTCTCAGTAACCAAAGGGACTACCATTCTGACAAAATAAATCAAAATTAGGTCCTTGAGAGGTCCTTGATGTAAAATGGAAATACTTTAAGTTAGTGATATGTATATGGGGGAATCAGTGTACTCCTGCACGCTTTAAATATAGCTAAAAGACTTTGATATCATAACTGCTACTATGTGTTCACACAGTTGGCTATGGCTATTTTTTTGGGGGGGGTGGGGGGGCAAGTGGTTAGTGTTTTAACAGCTACCAGTGTCCCAGTCTTGGAGATTACTGTACTTAAAGCCACAGGATTAACTTCTTCATGCATATAATGATTAACTCATACAAAATTTTTGCCAAAATCCATTCAAACAAATATATTATGGTTTAATGCTAAAGCGGAGGGTATACACAGACACATTTATTTAATGTGTTTATGTCTTATGTTTAACACATAGCACATAAAGGTTTAAATCACTTAAGCACTTGGGATGAATGCAGTCTTAATGTCTGAATTTCAAATAAGCTTCTCTGAGCATGCTTTTTCTCCAATTCCTGGTGGAAAAAAAGCGGAGTTTTAGCAGAACAGCATAATCCTGTACAGGATATATAGATGTCTTCAGATTAATTTTGGAGTAGAGGCCTGAGATTTGCAAACTATGAGCTGCACTGGGGCAAAAGGATTGTAAACAAGGAATCTCCTTTTCTTCCTCTTTTTTCCTATTTTCTTCTGAATGAACCTCTGTTCCTGGAACAGCCACCCACCCAATCCTTCTGTACCACAGGACCATTTTTTATTCTGGATATCTCTTGATCCCCTTACCACAGTTTAAGTGGCACAGGCTTGAGTTTTCTGTATGTCTCAATAAGGGACATTTTCTTTGCCAGAATTCATTAGTGTTAACTGTAAATATTGATCCAGAAAAGGAAAACAATGTTTCACTTGACAAATGAATAAATAAACAAACAAACAAATAAATAAATAAATAATAGTGGAAATATATCAAGGAAAATAAGAAGTTGATGCGTAGCTCCTGTAAAATACCTCAACACATTGACGCTATGTAAACTAAAATATAGATGGAAAAAAATTAAAAATATTCTTTATATTTAGTTGTTACATATAATTTATATATTATGTGAATATGTAACATATTGTGCAGCATATAATAAAATTTTTATATTTAATAAATATGTGATATCTGGAATTGAAGCTAACTTAGAAGGAGATAATACATACAATTATTGTGATGTCATATACTTTTCCTTATTTAGGCTTACAAAAAGAAAACATATTTGCATATTCTCCATTACATTTAGACAGTTTGCAGAGCAAGATGTTGTTGCTTTCTCTTAAATGGTATTAGTTTGAAGTTTCTTGAAAAACAAATTGCAGGTGAAATGCATCAACCTTCTTAACCCCAGTCTTATTACTAGGTGAAAATATAAAGACCATGGGAAACAGTGTTATAATACAGAAGAAACTCATATTTTGGACTATAGCCAAAGGTATACAAAACAGAACTTGAATGAAAGAGTAATCTTCAAGCAGATTAAAGATTTCTGTGGTTGGTATAGTTTCTTTAGCCAGGACTCTTCATAACACAAAATTTGAAAATTGTTTAGATTCTAATAACTTGGTTTGGTCTGAATGTCCATCATTTCAGTTCTAATTTCTCTTCTTGGCTTAGGCAAAATTGTTTGGAAAATCCTAGGAAGACTCATTAGCTCCTGCACGTCAGATATAACTTCTTAACACTTTCTCCAATGTCAAAAGGAGCTGTCTGCAAACAGTCAATGTCATGTTATTAGCCTCAAGCAGAATTTTATCCGATTGTTGCTAATCCCCTAATTTGTATTTTGCTGAGAAGGAGATGCTAAAGGTTTTGATTAGTTGGCTTCATGCTTAGATAGGACACTGTTTTCTGCTCTTAGCTGTTTACAGATAATGGTATAGCTCCTGTAACTACTGATTAATTGTAATCCACTGACAAAATTCCCCTGTCCCCTGCAGCTCAACTGCCTGGCTACCTCTCGGACAATACGCTCCTGGTAATTTTTCCTGCATGTTGCCATTTTGGAGAAAATTCCTGCTATCTAAAGAATTGTGTGTTCGCCATGCATTTAAAATTTCTGTATTTTTTTCATTATGTTGGAGTTCTCAGATTCTTAGTTAAACTAAGAATATGTTTATGGGGAAAAGAAGTCCACCGTATATATAAAATAAAGCCAAGAATTTATTGTTAGCATAATTAAAACCTTAACAGTGTAGTTAAGGAATCATCACTAGTTTAGATCTAATTATTACAATAAAACAAAGGATAATAATGCATTTATACAATTTAGGTACAGAAAAGCTTAAAATACTATCACTAATGCAATTAAAATTGTAACACATCTGCAGTCCTTAACCAGGAGAAATATGATGTTCTTGTTAATGATTTTTCTTCTCATTTTTTTCCCATTTCAGCTTTGGTTCATTTATATAAGTTTGCTAGCATGCAAACTACCCTTTCTTCACTGGTCCACAGGTCCAGACTACATTGAAATTTACTATATATGGTACCCTTTCATGCATGTTAGACATTATTTCTTTGTTCTATTCCTCACTCCTAGAAGCAGTTTTGTTCAGATCTATTCTTCTCTTGTGTGTTGTTTTTTTTAACTAACTGCTAGTGAGTCCAGAGGTCTCCAGTGTCAAGTCTATGTCCCATCTCTTATCACCTCATGCCTTTACTTGAACACAGCATACCCTCCGTCTTGTCAAGGCTCCCAGCATCATATATCTCTACACTACACCACTCTGTGTGGTAAAGTTATCCTTTTACCTACAACAACCTTTTGTTGCTACTATCCATATAAAACTGGCTGTTACATACACAATTAAACATAAGTAAAAGAAATTAAAAATTGACACCTGGTCAATTGGAGAAATTGCTTTTGCAACTAAGCCAAGTAAAATGAAGTGGGCTGGTCAAAAGAAGCTCAGATAGGGCAAGCTGGATGAAAAAGAAAAGTCCTTTCCTTCTCAGTATTTCCTTGTTCATTATCCTCCACCCTGGTTTTCTCTAAAAATGGATTAAAAGTAAGTTTTCAATGTCTGCAAAAGACCTTGATTCTGCACCTAGGGAAATCCCACAAGACATTTTTATTCGTCCTTTCTCCTTCGTGTTGGAGAAATAAATAAAATAGCTCACAAAAAAGACCATGAGAGTCAATGCTGCAGAGCTACTGTACCCTTCCATCCCAAAGAGATACATTAAGCATGCATGACAATCTGTATTTAATCTGGCAATAGTGTTCAGGTTCTGCTCAGACGAACAATTAACACCAGCCTAAACCCATAAAAAATTGTAAACACTCTTCTCTAGTTTCCTTACCAGTTATCACACCATGTACCACAATATTAAATATTATAGGGTCAGTGGCCAAACAATTTCTGAAGGAAGTCTAGATTTTTTTACTTGTTTATGATACATCATATCACAGCAACAGACCACACCAGACATTTTGAAATATTCAATATCAAAATTTGTCTACGACTTTACCTTTTCATTCTCATACCTTTGTTCATCTTTTGATACGTAAATCAACACCTGAAGGTCAATGTGACGTTTTCATACCTCAGTACTTTTGTTCCCTAATATATATCAAGACCAAAACAACATTAAAAGAATGTCTGAATTATAGGAATGATTTTGTCAGTCTTTGGAACAATGTAAAATTTGCCACCAAACCTAGCTAATAATATGGTATCTCGAAAAAAATAAACATAAAAAAATAATACATTTTTGTCAATGAACAGTATAGTTACTCTATTGAACTTATAGTTTGAAAATTAAAAGCAAGAATCTTGATAAATTTCATGTATTAAAACACATAAAGTAGTTTCCCTTCTCTCTTGCGTAAATGCAACCTTTATGAATAGGGATACTTGAATTTTATTAGTCTCAGAATCATGTGATTTTAAACCAGAATTACTGGCATGAAGTTGTGTTTTACAGCACCTATTTTAAAACCAAAATTTATAGCAAACTCTAGCCCAAAGAATTATGACTAATATCTATCAAAAACATGACTGTATTTTATTGGATCTGCCTTCTTGTTTACAGTAAAGATCAGGTAAATTGTACAAAGGCATTTCCGTATTTGCAGTAGATAAGATGAGATTTTTAATAGCTCTTCAGCATTTGAATGTGAAGGAATGTAATCCATGGCACTCTTTGCATTAGTATTTGAATTATTATTAACAAGTTCAATTGCAGATTCAGATACAAGCAGAGCCATTTTATACATCAGGACAGCCACATTCTTCTGTTTAAGTTTTGCAACTTGCACCATGACTTGATAATTTCTCAGCTGTAATAATTGATTGATAAGATCAGTCAAGAATTAAGGAGAAACATTTGACAAATTTTATACATATATTGTTAAAATTAGTAATTGTAGGTAAGTTTAGTCTTGCAACACCTTTTTCTATCAAATAATTTAAAATATTTTGGGGAGGCTTGCTACATTGTACTTGGACCCGTAAGAGAGGCTACTTTGACATATACTTTATCATTAATCAGTAAGAAGAGTTTTGGTCTTTTCCAATGAATTTACAGCACAAATTAGATCTTATCCTATAACAGTAGATATTTCTAGTCCAAACATATTTTGATTTTAAAGATATGCAAACAAAAATGAAAGAAGTTTTAGGAAAACTACTTTGAAGAAGGATTTATGCTGGTTTTTTTGTGGTTCATGACTAAATCATTTGGAATGGTTTTAATACTATTTTTCATTTCCTTTAAGGAAACAAGACCATAATATACCTCAGTGGTGCAAGGTGGAAATGAAATATTAGTGATAGGAAATTGAGCAGAGCATTACAAACTGCTCTTATGGCTGATCAAAAACCTTCTACTTTCTTGAATTATTACAGTGAAAGAGAAGATACATATTGGATTTTAGATGCACAGATTTTTCTTTCTAATTCATGTTCTGTAAAGAAAGGAAGGTAGTGATAGTGCCTGATATAATTGACAGATGTCTATAGAATATACTGGGAATGGAACAATCTGCTCAACTCTAACAGAATGTCTGGAGTTTTTTTAAAACAGAGGAGACACTAGTAAACCTCAAAGCTTATTTAGCCTTTCATTTTCAGCCCTCATGCCTAGTTTGGTGAAAACCATGGAATATAAACATGAGCATTTTGTGAGCACCAGCAAGCAATGGTACAGGGTGAGTGGGATGAGATTGGGCAAAAGGATAAGGCTGTAAACTCATGGCCAATCACCTCCTAGACCCTTTCCTAGCTCACCTTTGCAACCTGTTAATTCTTCCTGAAAAATACACCCTTAAAAGCTCTTCTCTTACTGGAGTGCATATTGAGTGCAGTTATGACACACATACTGTTATGCTTAAACTGAAATAAGTGAAAATCCATCACAATTCAACATTTGCAACTACTTTCAACTTTGGAAAGATTTAAAAGCAACATTTGAAAAGTGTTTAGTCTCTGATTGGGCCCTCCAACCTTTAATACAGATTTCTTCCCTGAATACTTTTTGTTTCATTAATAAGTATATTTTTTCCTGTATACCTTTTATTCTGTTTACATTACTTTTCACTGCAGTTTAATATTGGAACCATCACATTTTATAGCCCCATAAAGTTATAAAGGCTATACCAATTTCTAGCATAATATTTTTTATGGAAATTATGAAGACTTTGCATGAAGTAAGCCTTCCAAAAAGACCTTATAATGCTGCTCTCCACAGAGAGTAATAGTAACAATAATATTTATTTAGTACCTTTCATCTAAGATTGGCAAATATTTTGCATGAAGTCTCAGCTCTATGTTTCCTTTAGAATATGCCCCTGTATTTTGTCTCAGCAGG
>NW_008240046.1:14985167-15001756 GCF_000691975.1 Corvus brachyrhynchos | reverse complement strand
AAAAGCTTTTATAGATGCTCTACTGATCATGAGAATGTAAATTATACCCCCTTTGCTGAAATTTGGTCATCAGCAATATCAGGCATCCTCCTTCTCTTATTATTTAAAAAAAAAATAATGTTGGCGATGGCACAAAATACTGACACATAGTGACACATCATCTTTACCTACAGTTATTTTGGGACCCACATGCATTTTTTTTCCCAGTTATTTGAGTCTTCATTGTGCTTTAAGGGAAATAGATATTTTTCTACTTTTCTGAGGGGAAAATTGAATTGAAAGAATTAAGGTGATCGTGCAGCTATATGTCAGCAGAGAGGGATGGTTTAATGTAAAATACACTGTTCCAAACTAATAGTTTTTCATTTTCATTATTTGATCAGTATTTTTAGAGTATAAATCATATAACTTTGGTGTATATTTGAAAGGCATATATCCACACAATTTGGTATCAGTACATATGTTTTTTCTGCATACAGCAGGGAACTTGAAATAACTTGATTATGAGAAAAAAAATGACAAACAAAAATAGTCTATCCCCTCTTAGAATGGCTTTCCAAATTTTCTTCACAGACATTTTTTTTTTTTTTCTCTTCCAATCAAGTGAAAAATTATTTACTTGCCAGAGAAAACCCAATTTGACCGTGTTTTTTCATGTTATGCTGGAATGGTTGGGTCAAAACAGGTTTTATTTTAGCAGCTTTTATCTAGTAAGCCTCAATGTTCAGTTTTCTAAAGACATAGAATTGGAAAGAAACCTCATGCAGTATTCGCAATTTCATTTAAAAGCTCAAGGGAATTTGCAAATTCACAAGATAGCTCAAGTTTGTCCTGCAAGCCAAAAGCTTTAGATCTCCTAAACATACCAAGAATGTGGTTGCTGACTTGAAATTGCAAGAATTTAATCCTTTTGTAGTGTGCAAATAGGAATGCAGTGCTAAATATCCAGAAGAAACACTTCAAGCTGTTGTATTAGTAACAATAACCATGGAAATGTCACTCTTCTAGGATTTAACTTTGAAAATTAGAAGTTATGGTCTATTCTGTGAAAAAAAAGAACTGTGTTATAAGATTGGGTTTTTATATACTTAACATAGGTAAATGACAAATAAAATGAAACACTAATATTGATTGATTGATGCTGTTCCAAGTACATATGAATTTTCCCCTCTCACTTAGTGTTTTACTACAGAATTGTACAGAAATTCTTTCAAAAGCATTTTTATTGTAGAGTTATTATGTGAATATTCAGTTTATTCTACTTAATGTCAGGACGATTTTGGTTTTTTAATAAAAAAGGTAAAGATATGACATGGACTCTTATCAGTCCTTACTCAATAATTAGTGTCATCTCTTCACCATAGCTGTCAAGATCATTTTCCTATTTACTTGACATATTACTGCCTCACATTTTAGTCTCTGGTTATTTGTTTTCCCACCACAGCCTCAGAGCCCAGTAAACATGGCAGTGCCATGATCTGTAATGGCTTGGTTCCAAGTTAGCACCACAAAATTCAAGCCTTTCTGAACCTCCCTGGAGACAGTTTTAGCTTGCAATACCAGTAATCCAATGACCTATTGTCTACTCTGGTTTAGTTTTTCCTTTATTTGGTATAGTATGCATCTATTGTTATATATACCATAGCCAATACAGTAATAAGAAGTTACTGGCTAGAATGAACTATCTATGGCCCTAATATAAAATGCATGTAGAGAAATGCATGCATAACAAGATAAAAGAAGCCTCTACTATCATGTGCAGTATGATAGTAGAGGTTACAGGTCTATAAACAACTCAGCTGTGGTCAGTTACTGGTCATAGAATTACCTCAGCCTTGAGAGCTTGGCAAAATCAGTGTTCAGGGTGATTAAGAGAACACAGAACTAGTATTCAACTCATGTAACATACACCTTTATATAGTAAATGGAGACATAAAGTGGGTTTGCAGGAAAAGGAGGAAAAGAGCAAAGCATAATAGTACAAAGCAGAATAGAAAAAAGTATTAAAATCATGTAAAAAAATCCTAGCATTGTGGCAAAAATATGGTAAACATTTATGATTAATTAGAAAACTTACCCATCTCAGTGAAGGACTTGGGATGCTGAAGACTTGCCCTAAACCTCTCTCCTCATAGTGAAGGTATTGAGCTTAGGACCCAGTAGGGCAGTGGAAGGTTGAATATACCACCAAGAAAGAGGTAGGTAACAGAATTCTTCCATTAAACTGGTATGGCTTTAATTGAAATAACAGTAAAGCATTGGATTTGCATAGAAGATGTGTTTCTCTTATCTGAAACAAGGTTCTGATTGCAAGAAACAAATGAGAATCCCTGATTTATATGCAATTAATCGTTAATACTGTGCTGTATTTTTACCCGTCATTTCTCCCTACTCCTCTTTTACCTGTTCTCCTGTGTTTTCTTTTGCCTTTGTCACTCTACCAGCTTTTCACATCCATCTACTTTTTAAATTTAAGCTTGGACCACAAAACTTCTAATGTATACTCTCTCAAGTGTTTATTACCAGCTCACTAACCTGTCTTCCACAAAATCCTTCCTTACAAGCCATAGAAGGTACAAGAGAATTGTGTGAGTCAGGAAGAATGGGATTCTCTGATCTTCTGGTTTTATTTTTTAATTGTAAATAAATCAGATTTAAAAATGTTTTTATGCCCTTCTGCCACCTCTATTGCCCACCAGTTGCTTTAATCATAAGAATGGTTCCTTCCAAAATCTGCCATGAATGTGCAGTAAAGATGTGGCATCCTTCTACGTGCCTTTGTGTACATAGACTGAGTTCCCCAGGCCTTTCTTACTTGCAATCTGTGTTCTCCATTACAATGACATGCAAACTACTACACTTTTGACATTTCTATAATTACAAGAGTGTTTTTCAGGAAAAGCATTTCAAATACATATAGAGATAAAATGGGAAATCAATTTACCTTTGCAAATCTACCTATAACATTATAAGCTTTCCAATAAAAGAGTAAATCTGCATTATTGTGTACCAGTATGAAGACATAATCCTTATAAAAGCCTCTGTTCTCTGCGGTCACAATAATTCAAGGTTTTAAGAACTAAATAGTTTTTCCTCTTTTATTGGGGCTTATTTTTTTTTTTTAATAATATGAATAATCTTAAAGAAAATTTAAAAGAACATGTTCCCCTCCTCCCCCCCCAAAAAAAAAAAAAAAAAAAAGAGCAAAGTTAAATTTATGGCCTCATCATGCATTGGATTTTTGATGACTAAATACTGGTTGATATGCCTGTCCATTTTCAATGTCTTTCCTCTCTATTATCTTTTTTCTCTATTTGCTTTTTTCTTATGAATAGCAGTCTATTGCTTATAAAAATTCAGATTTTAAAAAGTTTAATGAACCTATAATTTAAACTGGGGTACATTTTTCTGTAAGGCTGCAGGCTACTGGCTAGACGAACGTATAGACTAGCAGCCACATGTTTTGTGGAATGTCCACGCACTTCATTACGTAGCTATTACCTTTGATTTATGTTTGCTCAGGCATGAAGTCGTTCCCATTACATTTCCTTATATCTCTGCAAGGTATTAGATTTCTGAAAATCCAGGCTCTATGTAGTAGTTGTATTGATTTAAGAAATGGCATGTGTTAAATCAAACCCAGAGGCTACAGTTAGTGGCTGTGTCTTCATAGAGAACTGGAGGAGAGCAGTAAGTAGTAAATACTCTGAGTATTTCATTGTCCATATGCTGGGCCTCTCTAGGAGAACAGAGGAAAAGATGGACAGAGAGAGTGAGGATGTGTGGTTGAACAACTGCAGGCTACAGAGATTCTGTGTCCCCAAGAAGGGACTCCTGTGCAAACCCCACTGGAGAGAAGCAGAAGAAAACCACTGTTTTCTGGCACAATCACAGACACAACTTCACGTCTGACCCTAGGCAGGCATGTGCCATCTGCAGCACCCTGGATGCCTTGTGTTGATCTCCTCACCAATGGACAAAATCAAACAAAACTTCAATTTCCAACAGTAAAGCTCAACTGCAGAAGAGACACCTTTCAACTCCCATTGCTTGTGTGCCTACAAGTACCAGTGTAGCTTTTGACATTGCTCCAAAGAACTCTATCTGTCAAAGCATATTTGGGCTTTAAACAATCCAAGACATTCTTCACAACATTTAGACCTGCCATACAGCCCTTACAATTAGCCCTTTCTTTTTGAATAAATGAAACTGTATCTTAACTAATCTGCTTCAGGTGAGTATGTTAGTCTCATGAGAAATAGAAGAGGAAGAGCTGAAAAGCATATTATGGAAAAAATAAATCATATCATGCCAGAGTGTCATTGTCCTGCTCCTCAGCCATTTTTCACTATCTTCTAGTGTCATTGTAACCTTCTGTGCAAGGTTAAATGTCACAGTATGGTTTTATCAAAATAGCAACCTTTCTCGCATGTGAAAATTACTATACCATGGACTATACCATGTTTCCTGGAGAGATTTGTTACAAAGACATGTTACCACACTAAAAGAAAAGCTGAACGGATTTCTACATTTGAATTAAGGTGTGCCAATCACATGAAATTGCATAAATATCACCATACACTCAGGCCAGAAATTATTTCTGCCAGTATCCCAGGTTTCATTTGGTTTTGCATATGATCCTTGTACACAAATGTGCTATGTTTTAAATGACATCAAATTTAGTCTAGCAAGCCAAAAATAATAAATTAGAAGATTTCACTTTGATTGACCCCAAAATAATACATATAAACAACAAAATTTTCGCAGAGCTAATTTGTATGGAGAATAGAGAGGATGAGTATCTCCATGAAATGAGAATTGAAAGAGATATCCAAAACACACAAGCAGATCAAAGTGTTCCAAAGACCTTACAATATTTCCTAGCAAGCAAAATAATAACACCAGAACGAGCCAGTGCAAGTCTCAGATACCTGTGAAAGGTGCTCCTAAGCAAAGTCTTGTCAGGGATGTCATACCAGAGGACAAAATGTAGGCAACAATACCTTATTTAACATCAGTATGTACATATTTGCCTCCACATACAGTTTTATTTCATCCTCTCTCTCCTTCTGTCTTACAGGGAGCTGGGATTTTTTGGTAACCCTTATTTGCCTGTCATCTCCTCACAAACTTCTGTAGCTCAGTACAGAACTACGAAGACCTACAAAAACCTTTATTTTTCAAATTTAATTTCCCTGGATAAGGGCCTTAATCTATTTCCTTATATATTTTATTTTAGTTAAATCCTTCATTTTTTAATGATTTTTTTTTTCAAATTTCCTTTCATTCTGGCAACATTGAGACCACCAAATTGGAATTTGATAGCAATGTATATTCCTGTTACAGAAACTTCAAGGATAGTGTCAAACACAGTAAAAAGGAGCTCTTTTTTTACTAAATTTTGCATTCATAAGAAGCCTTTCTAGAAACGAAGAAGAAAATGAAGTACATATTTCTCTATATCAAATGTTATATGCCAGTATGGGGCGGAGTTGTTCTTTGGAAATTCCACATTCTCAGATGGGAAGAGAGTGTTTTGTGCTTCTTCTCATATTCTCCCAGTGCAGTGAAAGAGTGAATACAGCATTTCTCCTTTACTCCCCCTCTAGCCAGTGCAGCCTTTCTCTACCTATATTTCTGGCTATTGAGTGCTCTATTCATCCGTTCTGTTATTTTTGTCCTTCATATATCTGCCCAGCTATTGATTTTAGCTAATACTTGCATGGATTGTTAAAACATGGAGAGTTGATTTATTTAGCTCTTTATAAAATGTTCCAGACAATGCAATGTGTACCACTTTACCTCCTGATTATATTGGAATTCAGTTGTAGTCAGTAACTGAGAAAATAACCAGAATGGATGTTTTACTAGGAAATTTCAAACAGCAAAATTAATACAATTTTAATATATTTTTGTTTTCTGAATGTCCATTTTCATAGAATAATTCTTCTAAATAAAAGAAATTAGGAAGTCCACTAAATTCAGGAACTCTTTCCTGGTGTCTAGTTTTCTAGCTTTTTCTTTTACGATTTTACCCAATTAAATTTATTGCTACCATTTTGTTCCTTCCTAAATCCTCTTTTTACCTTTGGATTAAGCAACCTTTATACAGACACTGTTCTCACAGCCCTTTTCTGTTGTCATTTGGCCAAGGTATACAGAGTGAAATTTGGCTTTTGCACTTTCTCTTCCTAAAATAATCTCCCTCATCTTTTGTTCATTTTTGCTGTTCCACTTAGAAATTTGTTTCCTTTGTTCATTTATTTTCCTAGTAAACCAATGCCCAGAACTGAATGCAGTATTCCAGGCTTAGTTGCAGGAGTGTTATGCTGTGAATGATTATTATTTCCTCAGACTTTGACACCTCTTTGCATGAAGCCCAAGAGCTCATTGGCCTCCCTTAATGCCATATCACTGTATAGATTCATGCCTAATTTTCTGCCCATTACCACCTCCATGGTTCTTTAAGCATTGCTCCTTTCCAGGTTTCTCTCTCCTACTCCATAGCTATGTTTTGGCTTATTTTTCTTCATATGTTATTAGATAGCCTTTTTCCAAATTGAATCTCATTTTGCTCATATGTCCATGTTTCTAATATTGCTTGGTCCCTTCTTACTAATTTTGTGCCATCAGCAGTGTTTGCAACACCTCCCAATTTAGTATGATATGTGAATTTCATTAACTTGTTGTTTACTCCCACTTTCAAATCATTAATGAGGTTGTAAACGAAACCTCTGGAACTAACACTAGTCTCTTCAGGGCTACCAGACAGCTCCCCCACAACTTGATGCATTGTTGTGTATCATTACCCTTTGTTAGTGTCCCTTCAGTCACTTTTCAGTCCATATGATAGTGTCCCTATGTAAACACCTTTCAATTAATTTTGAAAGAGAGATTTTGACAGATAATGTAAATCGGTTTTTTTAAGTGTCTCATACAGGATTCAAGCAAAAATAGTTTTTATCTATTTTCCTTATTTTTTGTACTAAAATTAAAATTTTATCAACGACAAACCTATTTCTTTGTTTTCTGGAAAAGTAATTCTGTTAATTCATAATGATTCCATTATCTTCTAGTTGGTCAATGGCCATTTTGCTCCTGACATTTATTTCCTTGACTCATTCAAGTTGAAATTTAAGCTTATGATCTGATAGGTTAAGACTTATTCACAATTCTACTGCTTGCTTGCTGTTTTGCTAGTATTTCAGGAATTCTTTAGTTCTCGCTGAATTTGACAGCAAAATAATTAAAGATCAGGCATTCTTTTCCTCTATTGTCATTCCTTAAAATGCATATCTGCTACAATCAAATTGTCTGTTACAGTATTTTCAAGGCTTCTCTTACTGCCCCCTTTGTCAGTAACTTTGTGTATGAGTTGTTTTGAAATTGCCTAGCCTATTTTCTCTCTTTCTTAATTGGAAAAAAAATCCATCTATAATTTGCATCACAAAGTTCCCCCATCTATGTACTCTGGACCCTTATTAGGAGTGATGGTGGGGGGTGCATTCTCCCAATAATTTTTGATTGCTTTCTCTGTAACCGGTGTTTTTAACCAGATTTCTTAGCACTTACAGTTCCCCAGGAGTATAGATTCATAGATTATAAAGCTACAAGGGACCATTATGATCATCTACTATGACCTTTTGCACAGTATGTAACAGCAGTGCTTAGGAGAACCTTCAAATCACCTACTGGGAAAGCAAAGAGACACATAAAATGTTTAGAGTTAAAATGTCCTCATTTGTCTCTATTCAGATTCTCCTGTTATACTGTTCACAGTAATATCTCCTGCATGATTCAAGGGAATGTCTGCAGGAACACGTCTAATATAATATATGCCTCTCTGAGGACCATCTTGGTGGGGGACGTGATTTATTAGCACACTGCACCTATGCCCTTAGGTGTTAAAAAAAGCTGCACAAAAACCTACAAAAATCCATGGATTTCACAGGAACATTTATAAAGATTAGGAAAACACTTCACCTTTGGGATCAAAAGGCTAAAGAGTTCTTTCTCTTCTCCCCGGCATAGCAATCACGTGGTAGGTTGTGTTCTGTTTAAATGCTGAGTACACACTGAGCTCTGTCACGTACGTACAGAATTCCCTACTTCTTTTAGGATAAGAAATTATCAGGTAATGACAGTTACATATGAGAATGATGAAAGATTCAATTAAATTACTGATGCACTGCAAGATCTCTCATCAGATCCTAAATTATATTTCCATTGGCAGTTTGGGTACTGGCTGTGGTGGCATGCCATAAACTCAGCACATTATGTCCTGATAACAGCACCATAAAAGAGATTCACTACTACTCTTACCCTCACTATTCACCAGAGTATGTTTGTGGCAACCTTCCAATAAAACTGCAAACTTTTCTGTTTCTTTCTCAGTTTATGATGTTCTTTTAAAAATTCTGAAAAATCATTGTTTTATAAATACATAAAATATACAGATATATGGTGTGTACAGCTAGCTTCTTCTGCACTTACATTTGTATGTGAAATCCACCAATTTACATTGAGTGTGTTTTATTCCTCCTGTCTGAGCATCTAAAGACCTAGGAGATAGCCAATTAAAAATAATAAATTTTTTTTAAAAAATCTTGCTACATATATTGCACTGCATTCTCATATGCTACTTGGGAAAGCAAGGGAAAAATAGAGAATACCCACATTCTGGTGTCTTTTTTCATGACTTCTTACAGTCTAAAGGAACTTCTAATGGAATTTTCTGAATGACAGTCAGGGCTGGAGCACAGTTTGCTGTGAAGTGGTTTTTATTGCTGTTTCAGAAAAAAATTGATAACCTCACTATCCCCAAAGCACAGGCTTTTGAAGTTTTGAAGGAATATCTAGGGACCTAACTTCTTCCCAAAAGAGCTTGACTGCACTTCTCACTGCATTTTTTGATTCAGTTAGGAACTTGTCACTTGTCTCAAAACACCTTAGAATATGTCCTCCAACTAAAAAATTTTAAATACCCACATATGAAGAGAATTAGATAGACATCTATAACATATTTATATAATAAAATAAACAGGTGGTTTCTTAAGTATCTATACTTAGTGTATTATGTGTTTATTGCTGTATTATGTGTTTTGCAGAGAACATATATTCAATAGGACCACTATTCATCCATATATTCATCCATATCCACATATTCATCCATTTGTCCATACATAATTTTATTATATGCTAGAGATGTATAGCACCTCTACAAGAGTACTAAATATTATTTTAAAATAAAATTCTCAAATAATTGCAGATGAAAAACTAGAGTGCTTGCATTAGGGTGATCTCTTTGCAACTTGAAAAAAATATATAAAAATATATAAAAATAAAAGAATTAAAAATTTTAAAAAATAAAAAATATATAAAAATATAAAAATATAAAAATAATATAAAAATATAAAAAATTGAGACAATACGCTTGTGTTCCTCTTTTTGAATCTTCCCCACTTACTGAAAACATGAAACTGAAGGAATCAGTTTCAGCTTGAAGATTACCTGCTGTCTTTCATCTGGCATTAGAATAGTTTATATAGCCACAGAAGGAAAGTTCAATAATACGTGGAAATCACTAAATATTTACTTGACACCAAGTAGTGTTTCTACGAAATCTATCTAGGAATGACTAAGCTATAGGTTGGAGTCTAGGTACTGGCAAACCAAAACCAATTACCAAAAAACCACAAATTTTTGAACCTGAAAAAAAAAAACATTTGCATGCCTTCATCATGACAAATGTAGTGATTAAACCAAATTGCATCTCCACTCTCAGATATGGGTGTCTGTCCTGATGAAAATGCAGGGTAATCCACAGTGAGAGGAAAATCTCACAGAACTTTTGAGTTGGAATGGCATCTAAATAATTACAACAGCATTAAAATTTTCTTGGAACCACAAATATTCCAAGCCCTTAAAATAATCAATGAAAAATGGAGTAGGAAGCGTTTGACATGGTGGGGAAAAAACAGAATTAGAAGAGGAATAGTAATCTTTTTTTTCATACTGAGGAACACTGTGTGCACCCAGTAGCCTGTAGGATTTTTATGTCAGTAATATTTTGGCAAACACAAGGTACTATCTCACCATATCAACATCTAGGTGTTTAAGGGCAGGTAAATGTTTCAGATTAAATTCCAATTAATCTGAGCAGCTGTAAATACTGGTAGTCGTTCTCAACATAGCTTCATGTTTAGCCTGAAGATTTATGCGTGTCTGGCCATAGACTCCCGATCCTTACAGCAGTATCTGATCTTATCTTCTTGAACTGGATTTTACTCTGGACTTCTAAAGTTATAACAAAAGATGAAAAAGTGTTCAAAATCCCCCTTAGACTAGTTTTAAGTTGAAGTCCTGTAAAACCTTATTAAAATACCTTAGCTGTATCAAAATGCTTATTAGATAAAAAAGGCATTATAATGGGAATGAGCGGGCTAGTTGCAAGAATCAATTAATAAAACACAACAAGTATTAGCAGTGGACTGAATTGAATCACACTAGTGATAAAAAAAATCAGTTAAAAGCTTCCATGTTGACAGTATTTATGCTTCCTTCTCTGAACTGGAAAGGAAAAAAAAATTGAAAAAATAATAATTTTCTGGAAGAAATTGCAAGGAAATAAGAAGTAATTTTAATCCCTTCAGCAGAAACATTCACTGCCTAGCTTGCCATCCATTTTCATGGAGTGAATGCTGACATAGCACTTGCATTGTCCAGAACCTGGAAATGAAAAAGAAATCAGAGCTGATCTATGTCTAGGGCAAATGGTTTAGCGACCTACAGTTTAGGAAGCTATGGTGTGTAGGGCTGCAATGCACTGCCTGGGGACTTGCAGAAACTACAGACGTCAAGGTATTTGAAACTGTTTTAAAACTAAGGGCTTTTTAAGAAGAGCTCATGCTGCTCTGATCTACCGGTGGTGATAGTTTTGAATTAAGTAGGAGACTGAACTTGATGATCTCTGGTGGTCCCTTCCTAACAGCAGTTCTATGATTCTGTGTAAAATTGCACTATCTGATTTTATTTTAGTTTCTTAGGTAGTAAAAAAGTTATATTGCTTCCTTCATCTAAGTGGAGCAGGAGCCAGCACCATCTTCAAAAGACACTTTTCCATGGGATTTTACTTATTACACTGAAGACTCCCAGCTGTAATAGAACCCTAAGTAAGCATTGCTTTCAATTTAGATATCCAGATTAATGTGAAATTCCTCTGATTTAGGGTCAGACTCCACCTATCTACTATCAGAGCAGTTTTAAAATTTCTGGATGACTGGGCGCAGTACTGTCGAGGGACAGGACTACCACTGAAGTGTGCAAAACAGCATTCACTGAGCATCAGTGAACAAACCAGAGGTGACAATGCGCAACCCACCTGGCTTCCTGCTACACACATGGGCTACATATTCACTTTCCCAGAAACTGCTTTTTCAGACACTTCACAGACCTAGAAAACCAGTTTGGAAAAGGAAGGAAGTGCTTTGTTTAATAGTTTTCAAAGTGGAGGTGGAGCTGCCCCATATGACACAGAAAAGCTTCAGAGGATTTAAAGAGAACAAAGGACAATTAAGGCTGTTCTGGCATCCCCATCTCTAGACTGCAAGTCCTGCCTCTAACTACCAGTATCCCAAATATTTATCTCAAATGCAAGTGTTTTACAAAATGTGAAATTGAAAGGTGAGTTCTGACATACGCACACATACTGGATGTGTATTTTCATATGTACTATGGTACAGGCTTTGCAAAACAATTCCTAATGATCACTGCAGAATCATATTAGTGCCTCTGTTTTTGTTTATCTGTGATCATATATATTCCATGCCTAAATTCATGCTATGAATATTCAATTTTCTGTCCCCATGTGTTGTCCATATTTTTCAGCCATAGTTTAGACACCGGTATTTTAAAAGTGGGTCCTTTTGCTTTTTTTCTCCCTGCTTTGTCTCAATTGCATCTGGCTTCATCAACCCAGCATATAAAGGAAGGAAAATGTGCCAGATATTGCACATTTGATATCTGAAGTGTACCTATTGACCTTTGACTGGAATGGATATTTTAATCCCACAGTCGAAAATTACCCTTCAAAAGACTTGAATTCAAATTGCCAACATGATATGTCATCTTCTAATATGATGTGACTGGAATCATAATATTTGCTTTGATGCGCAATGTAATCCACTTTGACTGATTAGATGTAACCTGCCGTAACGCAGCAAAGGGCAATGCATCATGCTCAGGAATTAAAACTATCCTGTTTTCTGGAAATTTGCATGAAAGGAATCTACCTGTAGTTTACATATTTGGGAAGTTTTCAAGTGCTTTTTAGCCCAGCAGTGACAACTGTTTTAGCTAAACTATTTGTTTTCATTGTCTCTCAAGTCTGACTCCAGCTTTTGCTATAGCATCTGCATTTTTCAGCCAAGAAATAGCCAGTTTTTAAACCACTCCAGAAATTCTAACATTTGGATTTAAATTGTATTACAATATTCTGCTTGGAAAGAATGCAGTTTGCAGCTTTTAAAGTCCCTAGCAGCTTACAATAGCTGCTTCCATTATCAAGGCAGGAAGTACTTCTTTTGTGGTCTGAGATGCAGCACCAGGTGCAGGAGAAAGCAGCACCCAGCAGCACAAGAAATCAGCAGCTGTTTATCTTTCCTCTCCTGTTATTTCAGATTAGAGCACTTTTGGGGAAGATTTTACAGAACCCTGTGTGACTTCATAAAATTACTTGCAATCTGCAAGGCAATTCTCACCCCCACAGCCAGGGGCAAGTCTTTGTAGTCCTCTGAAAATGACAGAAAACTTTAATTATAAAGCAATGGAGGGATAGGTAAAAGGATATGAGATGGTTACATGGGTGAACGAGAGAGACCAAACAAAAAGGGATCATCTTACCCTTTACCAAGACAGCTGTTACCAAGGAGCCTGTGACACATGATTTGCTTAAGTATTTAAAATAATAGAGTTTCCTTTAATAGCACATTTGCAGTAAGGTCTGATATACAGAGCAGCAAAAGTCATTATTGCTCAAGATGCATTCAGCAAGCCAGGACATTGAACAGAGGGAAGTAATGCTTTGTGAGAATGGGGTTAAAGATGTGATACACTGATATGTCCAGTTGTCATATGTGTCCACAGAGGTAAGAACCTCATACAATAAGAATATTTCCTTCTTTGATGTCTGGACACTTCATATAAGCTCTGTTTTGGTTTTCTTTTTAACTTTACCTAAGTCAAATAGGCTATCAAACATGTTTTGTTTCTTTCTGAGTAGGAAGAAGTATAGACAATCTCAAATAGAAAATAGAAAGTTTTAAAAATAGATGGCAATTGGAGACTTCTATTTCCATTACAAACTCAAATATTTAAACTTAATCCTTTACTTTCTGGCCAAAGAGCCTAAGTGGAACTTTTCTGTAGTTTATCCAGGTCCAGTTTGATTCTGCTCCACTGGGATTAGAAATTCAGAAAGGGAAGAGTAGATGCTACTTGAAGACAATATTCCTGTTCTTGCAGAGACAAGAAGGTGTTTAAAAGTATTGAAGATGTTACTTAGGCTTCCGATGCAATAAGATTTGCAACAGTATTTTCTGTTGTGAGGGCATACAAAAAGGTAGTGATAGTTGCAGAGAAAATAGTTTTCTGGTTTAAACATTTTTATTAAATCCCTGAATATATCAGCAATATTACATTTAAAAAAAAATTTAAAAATCAACCCTCATTTGATAAAGATAGTCCCCTGACAAGCAAGTAATTCTGCAGCTTTTTAGGGTTAAAGTTACTATGCTGATGTCAGACCACACCTAGAAAAATTAGTTTGATTTGTCAGCTCACTTTCCAGAAATGTAATTACTAAAAACGGTTCTCCTTTTGATTCAAATTTCCAACATGATATGTCATTTTCTAATGTGAGGTGACTAGAATGATAACAAATGCTCCCTGATGGGAAGCACAGTCTGGTGTGATTGATCAGATTCAAAATGCCATACCACAGCATAGGGGCAATGCATTTCACCAGAAAATTTAACCTAATCTGTTTTTCTGGAAAGCTGCAATGAAAGAGAAAACCTGTGTCTCACCTTGCTGAATTGCTGAAGATTTTAGGGTTGTATTTTTGCTATCGTCCTCTTGGCAGAAGTGGTAGGCACTCATTTACCCATACATCCAAGGAAGTGATGTTCCTTTTTCCTAACTTGTACTGAAAAGCAAATTGCAAATCCTTTTCCTCAGGTGCCCTTCCCACAAAGTCATCCTTATATGTGTATCCTTGCTGGATGACAGCCAAACTGTCTCCCCTCTACAACTCATTCTAATTCATCAATATTTATCCTGACAATGTTATGCTTACAATTGCAAGTGCAGTTTTAATGCTGCGGTTGTCACCGGACCAAACAGTAAACAGGCATTGCAGTTTAACACACACATATGGAATGAGCATATTCTCACTTCTGTCTTGTACAGAACAAAATTTTGAACTGACACTTTTGTTACTCCTAATACTATTAGTGTTAATGGAAAAATGCCAAAATGTCAAATCATTTTCTATAAACATGCACTAATACCAGATGTCTAGGAATGAGGATTAAGAAGTTTGCTCTGTATTTTTTATAGGATTTCTGACAACTTTACATTTCCATTTATATAGATCAAGAATAAATATATAAAAATCCAGCCACAAACTTTGAGCCATTTCCTAGGATCTGGTAAGACTTTGATAAGAACAAGTCTTTTAATTCTTAGATTTCTTCCCTCTTTTCCACAGAAAGGCCTTTGCCTTTACATCTACTCTTTGGCATAGGGAAATTGAGAGTTTTTTATTAAATCTATGTACTCACTCCATGCAGAATTTGCATGCTTTCCCCCCAAAAATTATGATCAGGACCTTTATCAAGGCCTATTAAAGGCCCTTAAAAGATTCTATTTTTACAGACTTTACAGTGGAACTTATCTATGAAGCTATGTTGAAAGAAGAACAAATATGGGAATTGACTGAAAAAATAATTTCTGAAATAAAGAAAATAGACAAAAAATAGAAAGGTAAAGAGTTTTGGAGGAAAAGAACCTGGAATAAAATTGAAAGAATATTTGAGTGAAAGAGAAGGCTGGATTGAAGGAAAGGCAGGAGTGAAAGGATAATATACCACATTATTATTACACATAGGTAAATGCAATGTAATAACTTCTCTTTTTTTTAAACCTTGGATAATAAATACAAATTTATTGTTAGAGAAATGGTTCTGAGTTCCTGATGATTTGCTGAGCTGTGAATTTAGAAAAGAAACAATTCTGAAGAAAAATATATCTTAATTTAAAAGCAGTGTTACATTTAGAAATCTATCAATTTAGATAAAGCAAAAAAATAATTGTAAGTAGTTTTAATAGAAGAATAAAAATGTAAAAAATTTCACAACATTCTTTTCTATTTTTTTATTTGACCAACAAACAGAAGCGTCTTTTAGTTATACACCTTTATTCCTAAGTACTGCCATGCAGAAAGATAAAGCAAGGGACAAAACCCAAATAATTGTGCACTTTTTCATGAAATTGCACACATTTCTATTTCAAAAGAATCACTGCCTTCTAACAATTCAAAGCATTGTTATAACTTCCCGCTCTGTTACAAATTGCTTCCCCTTAATGTCAAGCCTCATTTATCAATTTTTTTTTACAGTAGCAATACTCGAGAATCTAAGAGAATAAAGGCAAATAAAGAGAGAAAGAAGGATAGACTGAGAGAGGATGAAAATCCTGAAAACTGTGTAGTGAAAAGGAACATAGCAGAAACAATGGTGCATTGTCTCGCTGAGGTTGAATCTTCTTCTTTTTCAAAAATGTCAAAAATATCCAGTAGCTTATTAAGCAATGCAGTAAGATTTTTAAATTTTTGCCTGATTTACACATTATTAATTATTTTGTGAAGAAAGGCAATAGATTTTAAATGCTAATAAAATCTTACCTGAACTAATGTAAACACAACAAAAGAGGTTTGATATCAATACAGGTGACTGGAAATATAAGACTCAGTAAAACTAAACTAAGGCACCATGGTGATAGGAATATTATATGAGTCTGTACAGAATGAGGCTTTTCATCTCAGCAGTAAACTGTTGGAAGAGAAGACGGGAAGAATAGGACTTGTCCCTTTCTGAGCTTCTTTATAATCTTCCCACTTCTAAAGGAACAAATCTTTTCAAGAGGAGTTTAAAGGTGAAGCAATAGATAGATTGCTTTACAGTTTTGCCTGTCTTATTTTTCCCCAATCATGTTCCAAAACAGGAGTCCATGACTAACAGCAAATGTTTTCCATCCTGTTTTAGTCCCATATGACAGTACTTATGCACCCTATCCACTATCTTTTACACCATCGGGGTTTTTTCAGCAAAACATATTTCCTTACACTTTGGTTATGACACAAAATAATTTCAACCATTCCCAGTTGTCATAGGTTAGCAAGCATAGTCCCGGAAGGGACGTCCTTGCTAAGGGGTGCTTACAGTTTCCTCTGGGACCTGACAGAACCTATCAGCTGGCCAGTTTGAATATGGACAATTCTTTAAGCCACTTAAAGTTGTGACCACCTCTGT
>NW_008240046.1:14922915-14984877 GCF_000691975.1 Corvus brachyrhynchos | reverse complement strand
AGAGATGGACCAGATGAGGACTTTTGCTCCAAATGGGAAAGGAGAAAACCTCAGTCCCTAGAGATGAACCAGATGAGGACTTTTGCTCCAAACGGGAAAGGAGAAAACCTCAGTCCCTAGAGATGAACCAGATGAGGACTTTTGCTCCAAACGGGAAAGGAGAAAACCTCAGTCCCTAGAGATGCTCCCAGAGATAGTCCTAACGATGAAGATGATGAAGACCCTTTGCTCCCAGGGAAGGAGAAGGGCCTCTGTTTTTGTTTCTGAACGGCTCAACCTTAAAATTGTACCCCAAAAAACTTCAAGAGTGGACCCTCGAAAGCAGTTGCGGGAAAAGCTGCAAGTCGGGGGAAAGGACTCACACGCAGGCAGAGAGACTCCTCTTCCTAAATGGACTGAACAATATTTGGAAGTGGGCGGCTGTCTCGTTGTGATAATGTTTTCATAGCATGAGCAAGAAGAGACTTCTCTTTCTAAATGGACTAAACAAGGTTATTATGGAAGTGGTAAACAGACTGAACATCTTAAGGGTTGTCTTTTCACATTGTCAGTGGGAGAAGGGAGGAAGGTGGGGGGAGGAGGAGAGTTCTGAAGGTGGTATAATTTTTTTTTTTCCCTTCTTTTGGGTCTGTTAATAAACTTCTCTATATTCTTTCAAGTTTGGTGCCTGCTTTGCACTTCTCCTAATCCTTATCTCAAAGAAGATAAACAGTAATGAGTATTTTAGACCAAACCACTACACTAAATTGGTGTTTCTGCCCGGTTACAAACCGAACCCGCGACACCAGTGGAGATGGAAGCAGGAAAAAGGCAAGAGGTACTCTTAGTATTACACAACTGCAATAGCTGGCTGGTGGAAGTTTTGTCAGACATGTTTCTGCAAATATCTGTTTCATAACAAGAAAAAAAAAAGAAAGTTTTTTTGGTACAAATGATATATTTTTAAAGCCCATCATATTTTTATAATGCTGCTTATTTTAAACTCTTACCATATGCTCTGCAAGTGATGCAGGCATATGGTTCACATAACAATACCATATGTCTGATAATATTTTGCTGTATATTACAGCAACATCAAACATTTATAATTTGTAGAGGGACTTAAATTATGTTTTATCTCCATTTTTTATATTAATAAATACTTCTGATGACATATCTGAAGAAGGCTATAAATCCCCCAAAGAGTTTAATATTTCAAACTAAACATTCAGGGAGTATTTTATGGCTAAAACCATGCATTCATCACTGTGAAAAAAGGCTACTGCCCTTTGGCAAAACATGGAGAAAATTAAAATAATAATTAAAAAAAAAATAAAATCATACATTCATATAATGCACTTAAGCAACTCCTTTTTAAACACATATTTGCCACTGTCTCATCTGAAATTCAGTGTCTGAAGTGTTTGGGTTTTTCTTCCTTTCTTTTCTTTTGTGATGTTTAGTTCTTTATTGAATCAACAAGGAAATGAGAGAAGAACCAAAAGCAAATGTATGAGACTCATCTTTCTCAGGACAAGATTGCATGTGAAGAGATGAAAGGATAATAATTCTATATCCTCTTTTTTTGCTTGTGCTGTTGTTCAGGGATCCTGCTCAGAGTCAAGTACCACCATGTTAGGCATTCCCTCTTTTGGGATACATAGCTGCACATACTAAAGTGAAACTAAGAAGAATGATTTAGAGTAAGTCCCTCAACCCAAGCCCATGGAAGGAGAGAAAATGCAATGTTTGTTTGGTTTTTTTTTTATTTTACAGTGACTTACTTGATGGCTAAACAACATAGCAAAAATATGGATGAATCTGACTTCATTATTAGTACAGAGAAGTCAGTGACTTTGGATGATGGCACGTGACACGATAAGAAATAAGGAAGAAGACTGGCTATATCTGGAAGAGACTTTAAACACAGTAGGTACACTGAAGTTATGTTTTCCAGAACAGATGAAGCCTTTGCCGAGAATGTTACTGGCTTGTGCACGTCTAGAATGTGACGAAGTAAAAAGAATTAATAAATTGGGAGACAACTAGACTGTCCAGTGTCTACAGAGTCAGAAAATTGAAAATAACAGAAAACACAAAGACGTCAGTGACATGGACGGTCATGTAGCTGTCAGTAGTCACAGTGACCTGATATATATGAAGTGACTAAAAAGGGAGGATCAATAATCCCTGTTTTCAGTTTAAAATACTTACAAAGCACACAGAAGAAATTAGTAAATAAATGGTGTTTAAAGAAAAAAATGAACTGAAGCTTCCAGGAATCTGAAGGCTCTGTCTCTTTCTGCTATGGAAAATTTTACACAGCTCCCTCTGGAGCTCAGATGCTTTCGTTACCTCCTACAAGGCTTCTTGTAGTCTTCTAATGTGATGATGTAGCTCCTTGCCCCTACTTAGCATGCTATTTACAAGCGCAGTATACTTCCACCAAATGAAAATTACAATTTAACCATGATCTAGAGTAAGACTACTCTCACAAGCAAAACCCCAAGCTTCTGTAACATCAAGAGTGAAACTGCATATATGTATATATTAAAAAAAAAATTAGCCATTTCAAACTTTTCATTTACATGAACAAATCAAAAAAGGTAGAGCTAGGTGGGTAGAGAAACTACATATTGTTCATTTACACCTGCTTAATTTCAGTCAAAGCAATTTTATCTCCCACCATCAAAAGAAAGAAAATTCCTTCTTTGTATAATATATACTGCTTATTCTATAGTTCTTATTCTTTCAATATTTTGTTGAATAAAATCAAAGAAATGGAAAGCAAAATGTTTCTTTGATGCCTTGTTTGTTTACATTAGCTGATAATTACATTGGCCCATATACCGTCCAGGTCTTCAGGCTGGTGCTTAAACTAGTAATTGCCCCGAAAAGCATCAGCATTAGTTTTAACATACAGCTATACCTGCAGTTTTTGTAACTAGCCAGCTTGATGACTGAAGAGTGATGAACATCTGCTTTTAGATCTCTTTGAGGCCACTCTCTTTTCAGTGGATCTCATAATCAAGATACAAAGAAAGCAGAATTGAAATCTAGTGTCATACTCAAAATACCTGGTGAATTTGAGGGGAAGAGTCTCAAAAGCTGTGAATTTTGTGTGGCAAAGAGCCACATATGTAACATGACTGTTGTGAAATTATGATGTATCCTAAAGTGATAATGTGGGACAACTGTCAGTTATACCCTTTCAGCCAAGTCTTTTAAAAATACTTGTTTATTAAGGCCATTATTAAGACAGAAAAACATTTGCATTAAAAGTGATGGTTAAGATTTTCTTTAATCTTAGTAAAGTAAATAAGATAAGGATAAATATGGTTCCTGATCCAAATTACCTCCACTCTAAGCCAGCAGGTATCTGTTGTCACTAATTGCACAGAGTCCTTGCTTTGAATGGATTCAAACTGTAGTGGAGCCTAGTACTTTATTTTCATAGCACTGACTAAAATTATCTCTACGTTTCTGTCCATAATTTTTTTATTTTCTAAATCTTTGCCAGTTTCAGTTGTGATTTTTTCCACTGCATCCTGAGATTGATGTAATAATGAAAAGAAAGTTTTCTGGTTGTAGAAAAGGCAAGGGTGCCTTATATGCCACAGGAAATATAGCCAGGAAATCATGTAACAAATAACAAGCCAAGAAAAAAGCCAGATTTCCTTTACAGATTTTTTATCTCCATAAGCAAACTAAAACACAGCTCAGAAGTTCACAAAAATATAATGATCAATACAGTGTTTCTGAAGGAAGAATAACTAATTTTTATAAAACATTTTAATTTCATATACTGTTTGCATCACAAGTAGATTAATAACTTATCTGATAAACAAATACACATTTTTTCCCCTTCATTTTCATGAAAGACAGCTTAGTTCATATTTTTCCCTTTTCTAGATAGTTTTTATTCTTAACCTGAAACCAAAAGCTCATATGTCTCTCTTAGAGTCATCTCAATATTGGGATAAGATGGGACAGTTGTTATCTTAGCATTTCTTAGCATTTTCTCTGACCAAGACTTTCTACACAGCTTTCTTATTAAGGGAAAACATCAAATTTTCTTCTCTTCTTTAAAGTCTGATTACTTTCAAAAACCAACAGGTTTTATGGTCTCTAAATAGGACTGGATTCACATTCTTTCCACACTGATGCACAGCATTCATGTCAGAGTTTGAATCAGCACATATTATACCCCAAAGAATTGGGTTCAATTAGTTCACTGAAGTAACCTAAGAAGTAATGGAAACCGTTATGAGTTCCTTCTCAAAATCCTAAGCAATTTTTCAGGTTTAACTTATGTTTGATCTGAAAAATAGTTGAAGTTTTGTGGGTTTTTCTTGTCAGGACTGAACATGTTACATATATATGCTAAAAAATAGTGCTGAAATACAAGTTCCTGTGTCAATCACATGGAAAGTTTTGATTTAAACTTACCATAATGAGCACAAAAAGTCAGAAATGTCCTTGCCTTTCTGAAACACTCATGGAAGTTATACAAAAGTAACCTAACTTAAAAATATATACCAAAAGTAATACTAATGCTCTAGTGGGTTTTTTTACACTATATTGACAACTGTTGCATAAATCTACAAAACCTTTCTAGTGTTACGTAACACAGTGGAATCAGTCCACTTAGAAAAAGGGTTCTGAAGCATAATGGAGTGGAATAAATTTATGTGAGAAAATCCATTTAATTCTTAGTCATCACAATTATTTCTCTGCTTGGAAGAGAGATGATATGATTTCTTTGACCTTTTCACTAATATTATTTTCTAAGCAACAACACAAAAATTACTGGTAGAATCCTTACCCAGATTTTTTTTATTAAATTCATTTCCAGTGAGACCAAGGACTTTAGATTATGTTGTTGAAAGAACGCTTTGATCTAGAGAGACAGATTAGCCATTGTCCAATTCATTAGCAGCAGTATTTTCATTCTAATACCCTGCTCCAGTGTTGTAGTAAATCTTGTGAGATTAACTTTTAAATGCTCAGTAATAGGAAATCATCAATTCTCAGTAACAATCTGAAGCTTACATGTTTAGCAATGACTTTTGCCATTTTATTATTAATTTTATGTACGTTTTCACAGATAAAGAAAGTACCTTTTGGCTTAACAGATTTAGCACAACTTTGCTGATCTTCAGTGATACAGCCTGCTTGGTTTCACATGCATTCTTGTTGAAAACAGTGTGCAGTGGCAGGAGTTGACTAATCATTAGCCTCAGGATTCAATGTAGCAATAGTATATGGAAGCTTTCTCTAAGGATGCAATTTTAAAAGGCAGAGAATCAATTCAAAGTCAAACACCACTCTGCTTGCTGTTCAGGTTCCTGCTGTCTTAGTGTCTCCAACAGAGTTCTTGAGCAACTGTGTTCATGTGAAATGATCTACATTGAAGCTTCTTGGCCTTCAACCAAATGTCCAGGAGAAATGGAAAGGGTTTGCTACAAATATGGAGAGCTGGTGATATTATTCCAGGGATGCCTTATAACAAGGCATGTGATTAGATCAGTTTGTTGTTGATGAATTTTCTGTAGCTTCTGTAGAAGTTCCTGTCTTTTTGTTGTCCTACCAAAAGTTGATGAGCTTCGTGCTAGAAAAGTTTGTGCACAATCATACTTTTTTTTGAATCAAGTGATTTTTCTTTTGGTCATGAACTCTATATTCTCTGAGGTTGCTGACAGTCATTCATAAGAAAAGTAATTAGACTTTATTTCAGCAAAGGATTTCCACAATTCTGCAGAGGTACCTGTAACTCACGCAGAAGAACAATCTCTTGTGTGAGATACAATATTGATGACACCAAGATCATGGACCCCCGATTCTGGCTACTGCCCTTTACATTGCTATTTCCCCCCAGAAGTAAATGCTGTAGTCACTTTTGAGAAAGATTTACACCCCCATCTCCTTAACATTTCCTAAGTGCAAATAAGGGACAAAATTGAGGCATGGGAAAGAGCACATAGGTATGCTGAACTTACTTCTTATCCATAAGGGAATATACCCTGTAAGATGTGTCAGCCTCACTGATGTATCTGCTGATATCTGTACAATTACAATGAAAAGAATTCTACATTCTTAACAAGGCATAAGTGCTACAAATGTTCAAGCAGAGTCATCTTTCTTACAACATGGACTTTTGTGTTGGTTGATTTTTGTTAGCTGTTTTTTTGCTTTTTGCTTTTTTTTTTTTTAATAATTCAGTTGATGTTACTGTAAAATGTGACTTAAAGGAAGATTTATGGTATTTAACTATTGTGGTGTGTTGACCTTGGCTGGCTGCCAGACACCCATCCAGCTGCTCTCTCATTACCCTCCAGCCCCTCCAGGACAGGTTGAAAAATCTTGTGGGTTTGCTTGACAGTTATCATCAGAGGCACAACAGACTTGATTTGGGGAAAATTAATTTAATTTATTGCAAATTAAAAATAGAGTAGGATGATGAGAAACAAAGGCAAAACTGAAAACATCTTCTCCCCACCTCTCCCTTCTTCCAAAGTTCAGCTTCATTCCTGATTCTTCTACCTTCTCCCTTCCAAGGCACCTCAGAGAGGGTGAGGAGCCATGGCTTGCGATCAGTTCATAACACTCCCTCTCTACTGCTCTTTCTTCCTCATAATTTTCCCTTGATTGAGCATGCAGTCTCTCCCATGGGATACAATCCTTCACAAACTGCTCTGTTGGGGGTCCTTCCATGGGTTCTTCTTCAAGAACTGCTCCAGTGTGGGTCCTCTCCACAGATTACAGTTCATCAGGAATAGACTTCTCCAGCGTGGGTCACCTGCAGGACACAGGTCCTGCCAGGAGCCTGCTCCAGTGTGGGTTCTCCATGGGCTGCAGCTTCCTTCAGGATGCATCCACCTATTCCATTGTGGGGTCCTCCGCAGGCTGCAGAGTGGATATTTGTTCCACTGGTGTCATCCATGAGTTGCAGGAGAACAACCTGCTTTTCCAGAATCTTCACAGGCTGTGTGTGTCACTCTGACACATGGAGCACATCATCTCCGTCCTTCTTAACTGACCTGGATGTCTTCATAGTCATTTCTCTATCATTTTTCTCTCTCTCTCTCTCTCACAAACAAATTCTACCTGATGTATTTTGCTCTTTCTAAAGTATGCTGCCAGAGAGGTGCCACCAGTTGCTGGGAGCCTCAGCAGTGCCCTGCTGTGGGCTTGTTCTGGAGCTGGATGGAACGGGCTCTGTCCAGCATGGGGTAGCCCTTGTGTCTTCTCACAGAGGTCACCTCTGCAGCCCTCCCTCGGTACAAACTCTTGCCATGTAAAACTGGTATGAGTATTTTTGGTTTTCACAGAAATTTCAAAATAATATAACAAAGCAATAAATCTCAAAACTATCATTTCAATTACACGGGGAGACAAAATATATTCAGATATACGGACAGTGTACTCACAGTCAGCCTTTTTTTTTTCTATTCTCTTAAACCTCTTTTTTTCTACAAGTCACCTTTAAATAACCTTCATGAACACCTATATAATTTACTCCATTTCATCAGAAATTTCAAATATTCTTTGGTTTTCCTAACAATTCTGTTAAAGGCAGATTTTTAATTTGAAATCAGGCTTATCCTTTAGAAATACTGACATTCAAAGTATTGTAGTGCCAACTGAATCAACTCGTTTGATGATGGTTTAAAAGTGTATTGCTGCTTATAAAATGGATTATTTTTACGCTCTTAAAACTGATTACTTATACTCTTTTATCAATGGCATATTAAGAAATAAATTCCCTATACCATAACAAATTGGTGTCTACAAGAGTTTAGTCACAAATTAGTTTTCAAAGTTATGCTTTGATTCTTATCCACTATTATAAAAATGAAGCTCTGTAACAATACTGGCAAGATACAGATTATTTGCTGAAATTTTGGACAGAATTTTATTGCTGTCTGAAATGTAAACCAGCAAGAAAAGTATCATGCCGACACTCTTCAGTCAGTTAAAAAATATGCTCCCTAAGCCAAAAGGAATTTTAAAGACAATACAACTGAAAAATCAAGAATCCAAAAAGCTATATTTTTCATACTTTAAGGTTTATACGTAAGTCCTTTTAAGGGGACTATTTTATGTACTGCAATCTGTAGAGTTTGGAGCTGCTCCTCAGTTAAGTTCATAACAAATTTTGCATGTGACTCATCCTCTAATTTCCAAAAATAAATCTTCCTTTTTCCTGCAATTTTGCATAATTGGTCTCTGATAAGAGCAAAAGAATTATGCAACTATTTGATATGCAATAAGGCAGCTGTTTGAGACATATGTGATTTCAAAAAGTTACTCATATTTCACTTTTTGAAAGTAGTGTATCTTTCTCATGATATATTTTTAAAAGAAGGCTGAGCCTGGAAGCTCAGAACTTGCTGTGTTTAAAAGAATTTATGTAAAAACGGGTACTGATACACTGTGTGTTGAAAAAGATAGAGATATTTTATTACATGACTTTTGGATCTAACCATATCTAAATAAGGTTGTACTGAATTATGCCTGATACTCAGCTGTAAAGGTAAAGTTTGTTCCATCATAGGTAAAGCTATTGCAAAAATGTAACTGCTACAAGAAACACGGATTTCCATCAGGACAGAAACAGAGGCTTCCATTAAAACTGTAAAGGATTCCACAGCAAATAAATTCCAGTGCCAGACCAAAATAAAACCTATCCTTTCTTAAAGGGTTATAGTATTACAGTGGGGGAAAACACTTCATTTTGAAACTGCATTTGACTTGTATAGTTTTTCCAATTTAAATTGTTAAAAAAGAACAATAACATCAAATATTTTGTTTCCTTGGATCCATTACATGTATTTATTCACTGTTGAGTCATAAAACCAGAAAAATCAATCTTTTGCACAGCTCTAGTTAATACAATGTGCCTGCCCTGACCTTCCAAGGAAGCTGTGCATAAACAGGAAATACAAATTCAATTTATAACCACAATGATGAGATGAAAGAAGGCAATTCTTTAAAATGAACCTAAATAATTTTCCCCTGACCTCTCCTCACACGTCATACAACAAAAACAGATAAAAAGCAACTTGTTTGATTGCTTCTTTCTGAACTGAATGTGGATACAAAAACAATCACTAAAAAGCTGGTCCTCCGTTTCAACATTTATGTAGTATTTGAATGGAAATACATCTGACTTTTCAGCATTGTATACATTTGAATAATTAAAGGATTTATCTCATATAAGGCATGCTTTATTAAAGATTCTCAGAAACAATAGCATTTTTCTTAAAATTTTTGCCTTTCCTGCGCAGATCTTATGACTTAGACACACTATACAATACATCAAATAAAATACATGAAGACAGATAAACTGCACTGTAAGATTTTGGGGGTTCCAGGGATATGTGTTTAGACGTTAGGCAATGCCAGAGTTACATAAAACCTTACATGATCATGTACCTCTCATATTCATCACTGTAAACTCCTTAGCCTCCGGATAACATAATAGTGTTTTAAGATTCCGCTTTCTTTTCATGCACAGGATGAATAGCTCTCATTTAAGAGAATTCAATGATATCCTTTGTTTCTTTTAGCTTTTTGCACTATCTCTATTTCTTATTTAATGGAGTCAACTGAAACTCAGAAGACAGATTTATTAATTTCTACAGGAACTTTTCTGTTCCAATCAGAAAAGTATTACTAGAACTCTTCACGAGGATTATTCAATTGAATTTATGCTCAGAGTGTTCTGCTGACATAAGTATTATTATGTCCATTTTACAGAAGCAGCAATGAGTTGTAGGGACATTTCATAGCCAGGAAAACATATCTCAATGCCCAGCTATTAGAACCTAATTTTCTAGTACAGATTCCATGTTATGTTCAAGTTGCAGCTGCTGCACCATGGAGGCTTAAATGTATATATATATGTGGCTATAGAGTTCTCAGAAAATGGGAAAGACATGAAATGAAAAATCACTTCGTTTCATGATGTTGGCTTTCACTTTTATCACAGCAGAATCTACCAGAAGTCAGTTACAATAATGAGCCCAGCTGCAATCTCTAGCATAGGTTTTTCTTAACCCATAGATTCCTAAAAAGTAAAAACTCATTCCATTTCTCTGCACTGGCATCTGAATATTTGTAAGTTTTCATGTTTCTTAGACTCTTTCCAAACTTCTACTGATTATGTTCAGAGACAAAACGTGGAATAGCTCATTTTTAACCATTCTTGCCTCTCCTTTGACCAGATAGAAGTAATTGATTATCTTCCATTATCTTCAGCAGTGTCCTGTATATAAAGAAAGAGGCTATTTTGCCAGTGGTTTTCATAACAGTTCTGACTGATAAAGTTAGGATTCAGAAACAGTTTTCTTCTGCTCTTGTAAAAAAGCAAGCTCTAATCATCATAGACCCATAGAGTCATAAAATGATTTGTGTTGGAAGGGACTATAAAGATCATCTAAGATCATCTAGTTCCAACCCCCTGCCAAAACCCTGCCCCTGCTAAAGTGACAACTTTTCACTCTATTCTTTCCAATAACAATGCCATTGTCTCTTTTATCCACCTTTGCTGACTTCTGCTTCTTTCTATGCTTTCTACTGATGCATTTCGAGGCCCCCAACCAAGATGCTCATCCCATGTCCAGCACCAGCTGGACATCAACTCCTTTCTCCAGAACTGCCTGTCCCTCTTTCAACATTTTCCCCAGTTTCCATGTTCACAGGTTCTCCCTTTCAGTTTCTGTAGGCTCAGTACTTCTCTCCCCTTGTGCCTAATTGCTTTGTTTCTGCAGATTAGTCTGTTACTCCAGTTGTTGTCTCTTACCAATTCCCATTTTCAGTTACCCCAGTGTCTGTATCCCTTATGCTCCTGAGAGTTTCATTTTGCTATTTCTGTGCAGGTTCAGGAAATAACCAGTCAGGAAATAACCAGTGCTGTTCAGCATTGAGCCTAGTGCCTTTTCTAGCATCAGTCTGAGGCAAGCTTAGCATAAAAAAAGAATTCCTCTGGGAATAGTTAGGATTCCTATATCAACTTTATGTGAACCATGCTTTTCTTTCTAATCATATAGCTCATAGACAACATCCAACTTATTTCACTGTGACAGAAAAAGCACTTATTGTAATAGTTTGCCAATTTTCAAGTTCAAAGCATGAATTTACTCTTTTTATTTTTTAGTGTTGGCCAGTCAACAGTTTTTGTATTGGTATCATTCTTGGAAAGAAATAAATCACCTTGGCTGGAAAAATCCAAATAATTTCACTTTGCAAAAGACATTCAGCATAAGAAATTTCAATCTGACTGCTTAGCTTGGCAAAGCCTTAAGTGCCTGAACACAAAGTCTTGTAGTAGGTGGCACTGGATCCTTAACGACTTACAGTCTTACAGTGTGTGAGGGAAATAGTCTCTTCATCTCTGATTTAATTTGCTTCTCCTCTAACTCTTCGGTTATTCTTAACTGCTTACAGAAAATGCTGAAGGTATACTGAAACATATGTTAAATTATGAAGGGGTTTTGTTTTCCACATTTTCAACCCAGTTTTCTCATACAGACTAGTGGGCAGTCCATGCAAAGAAGCTTAGACTTCACCTACTGAAGCATAATTTGCGAAATGTTTCTAAAGGCTGGTATGATTTTCCATTTATTCATATTGAGACAAGGAAATATGATTTCTCCCTCTCTTCCTTCTTCCCCCTCCTTGTTAAAAACCCTTGCTACAACTGTTCAAATTGATAAATACATGTAACAGTGGTAAGTAAAAATCTAATGCTCTCTACTTTTCCATAACATGGTCTAGGTGGTGAAACTAACTTAGATTTGTATCTCTAGTATATGAGATAAGTGTCTCTTGTATATGAATATACAGTTCTTGAATGCTCAGATAATTCTTATTATTTACACTCCTAAGTTTCTAAATCCATACTTGTAATTCAGAGCCCGCCTATTATGCATGGTACAGTCACATGCCATATACCAAAAATATTCAGAAGAGGAAAGACTATGAGCATGGTTGGATATAGATAGTCCCTTACTCTCCTGTAACTAAGGAATCTGAACAGTGTCCTTTCTCTCCACAGCTCAGACACCTTCACCTCCAAAACACTTTATACCTGTTGCTATTCCAAAGCATATGGGTGGAAAATTGTATTTGATCATAAAACTGAATGCAAAAAAGTCTAGAAGAGTCTAATAAGAGGCCTGAATGCCTAGAATAACATCAATTTCAGAAAAGAAAATATAATTGCTTTTTGACAAATTTCAAAATAGACATTTCTTCTTTTCAGCCTACCTACAGTATGATATACTGAAGAATGTATTTCTGTCATATTATTCCCTCATTACACACCTATTAAAAAAAGAACAAGCTCCTCATGGTATCTTAGCATGTGTCTTTTAGAAGATTCGCCTTTTAAATATGTCATGGAAATAGAAATGAAAATAATTTCTGCAAATTAATGAGAATCAAGAGATCCCCCCAGCAACAGTGGTAGCAAACCCTTAATACTGTCCTTGGGAACAAAAAAAAATACCTTCACTTCAAGCTGAAGAGGTAATGGTCAGAGAAAGTATAAATCACTTCTGACTATACTTGATCATGTTAAAACAAAACAGTGACAGACTTGGCAAAAAGTTTGTTAAAACCCTGGAAAGGAAAAGGGCTTCTTTAATTCAAGTACTTGATGAAAAGGCAGAATAATAAAACTGTAAATTTTATGAGCTTCTGTTTAGAAAAAAAATTGTGGTCTGAGTTGAGAAAATATCGGTTTACAAAAACAACAGCCCATGTTTTAATATTAAAAGACATGCAAATAAAATAGAAATAAGAATCATTATTATGTATAATATACAATATTTTAAAAATAAACTGAAAGAAGGTACTAATGGCAGAACTACACTGCTGATTTTTTTAATAGGTGTAACCTTATTAAGAAGTATTTGGATATGTCCATAGTATCCTTAGACTCAAAGGAACCCACACATGCTATTAAATCCTTTAGGAAACCCAAGGTGCTTCAATTTGATTAGCCTGGGGTGCCAGTTTTGATGAACACTCTGTGGTAAGATGAACACTCTGTGGAAAGATACATTTTGGAAATATATGCCCTAAACCCAGTGATTGCACACAAATTCTGTGTACCAGAAAAGACTGCTGACAAACCAATTCCAGTTCTCTTCCAAGATCTTCTGAAGCCTGACTTAAACAAATTATATCTTCAAACAGACCCTGTCCTACACTGTGACAGTCATATATGTGTTGCAGAATCTCAAGATAAGTATTCTTGCCACATGCATTATCATAAGTTTGTTTATCCATTGCAACCTTATCTCAAATTTACAATTATAAGAAGTAATTTTGCTGAAAAATGAATTTCAATTATTTCTTCCATAATCCCTTTCCCCCTCTCATTCCAATGTGTACTGTACTCTTAGCACAGTTTTTAAAGAGAGCTGTATATTACTAATTATTTATAAGTGTCCATAAAGCAAAATCTGATTTAAGCATGGTTAGGTTGCTATAACTGTCAAAGCTATCAGAGGACGTAACTTTGAATCAAGAAGATGAAATTTGGCAGTGTCAAAATAAGATGAATATTGATGGATCATTGAGTAGTAAAGATAAATTTTGAAAATTTTTCTAGAAAATAAAATAATAACACAATTGACTTAATTGGAATAGAAAATGGTAATTAAGGTGATTGTACCACTATAAATCAATATTATCAGTGTGTTGATAGCAGTGGTTATTCTCTGGAGTTATTTCAGACTTCTCGGTCATACATATGTTTACATCTGTAATGGAAGTGTGCAGTATTTATTATTGTATCAACCTAATTATCAAACTTAAATGGTATACAGATGTCTTCCACTTTCCTGAATACTTTTAACTTGATTTTTTTAGATTACAAAAGAAACCGTGTCTGAATTTTTGTCTAGCAGTATTGTACACAATTCAGTGACAAAAATGAGTTTAGCTTAACTGTTTTATAGAAAATAAACAGCCTGTTTCAAGAGTAGAAGTAAAAGACACAATAGACAAAGAGAGGCAAATATAAGAATCTGCTGGGGTGATAGAGACGACAAGTTCTCTGTTCTCCCGGCTAAGTTAGACAGAGATAGCAATGTGAAAGTGAAAACAATCTTGACCAGGTAGATAAAGAGAGGCAAGCATCTCTTCCAAATGAAAGGCTTTTCATCAGGCAGATGTCAGCTGGAACAGGAAGAGAATCCATCAACTCTGAACCTGAAGATCGAGATTGAGAAAAGCACTTTCTGTTTGTTCAATTATACTCACCACTGAAGTTCTTCAGAATTTCTTTTGTACTGCGGAAAATGTTGAAGGCTATATTAACCTTCATAGTATAAGACTTTGTCTAAAAATTAGGATGGTCAAAGGACCCACTTGATAATCTATTGTTAAAAATAGAGATTAGGAAAAATCATTTAGGGAGACCTGGGGTCGCATTTGGTGGCTGACATAGCCTGAATAACAATTACTGCTTACAGAGAGAGGAAAAGCAAAACATTCTATTTTGATTCAGAATGCAGGGGTTCATTCAACATATATTACTATTGCTAATATAGATACCAAAAGAAAAAGATCTGAAATCCCAAAATTGAAGCTCAGATCTTTTTCTTCAAAAATATTCCTGTATATAATAAAGCAGTGTCATATGTGCTTTGGGGTCTGCATTTCCTGGAAATGATTATATGTTTAGTCAAATCTAGCATTTTGCTATTCAGAAGTCTCTTAGAATCAGGTTACCTTCTCAGGCCCATAGATGAACTACTGAAGTTATAATATAGCCTCTGTGGATATTTATCTAGCACAGAACTAGGTTGGGGAAAAACATACCTGTAAGCTTTGAACAACACAAAAATATATTACTAGGTTAAGTATAGGTTAGATTCTTAATCTAACCACTTGCCCTGCTCAAGTTTCTGCACTCTGAAATTTCCTCCTAGGCTGGAAACAGGTGCAAGTAATAGTTAGAAAGTCTATCATTCAGTCAGTTAAGTATATCTAAAGCTGAATTGTACACAGAATTGCTGCAAATAAGAGGAAGTTAGAGAGGTAGAATGGGTGTGAAAAAAGGTGTCATAAAATAACACTGAAAATTTTGTACATCACGCAATTTATCCCAATGAGTATATACTGTATTTTCTAATATCTCAAGCAAAAATATTTCTAACATATTTTAATGAGACTGAACTTTGTTTTTTCTATCATGGTACTAAACCAAAGGTTACAAAAAGGTTTTGAAGAAACATAGACACCTTTTTCATTATTTTAAAAAGGGTTAAGTAACCCATTATAGCATAGCACAACTAGAAATGGATCCCAACTTAGAAATTCCTACAAAAATATGCTTTATATATTACCTTGAAGAGCAAACTACTCTCTCAGAATCACAGAATATTAGGGTTGGAATGATCTCTGGAGATAATCTAGTCCAACCCCCCCTGCCCAGGAAGAGTCACTTAGAGTAGGTGATGCAGGAACACATCCAGATTGGGTTTGAATGTCTCCAGAGAGGGGAAACTCCAAGACCTCCCTGGGCAGCCTGTTGCAGTGCTCTGCCATCCTCAACGTAAAGTTCTTCCTCATGCTGAGGGGAAAATTCTTGTGTTTTAGTTTATGACCATTGCTCCTCGTCGTGTCTCTAGGCACCACTCAAAAGGGTCTGGCACCATCCTCTTGCCACCCCCCTTTGAGATATTTATATTCATTATTGGGATCCCCTTTCAGTCTTCTCTTCTCGAGACTAAACAGCCTCAGCTCACACAGGTCTCCTCACAACAGAGTGGCTCCAGACTCCTTATCCTCTTTGCTGGACCCTCGGCACTAGTTCCTTTTCTTTCTCGCACTGAGGAGCTCAGAACTGGATACAAGGAAAAGACACTAACATTCAACAACCAGCAAGAGCCAAAAAACAAATGTTTACAAAATTAATTTCTTTTTTCTACTTTTCTTATGTCTAGTAGAAACAAAATAATAAATTCTTCATTTTCACTGTTCATACTATTTCCCTTATAAAATTCTGGCATATTGCTATTTGAAAATAGTTTTTTTAAAAAATTCCTTTATTCGTTAAGTTTAACTTTTGAGATCTGTGAGCTCAGAGGAAGTGTCATGATTCTTCCTATATTTGGCAGAAAAAAATTGCTTAATGAATTTTGCTTTATCTATATGTAAGAGAAAGTTGTCATCACGTTCTCATTAGGTACCTTTATACATTGTAGAGAAAATTCGGAGGACACAAAATTAGTGTAAATGTTTCTTTTCAGGGACAGCTTGCCCATAAATAAAAAATCTAGAACTCAATCCTGGATAACCAGCATCTGTAGTTTATTTAGAACTGGTGGTCTCAAATACTGGTTGTGTAGTCTTAAAGGGAAAAACATGGGGTTTTGTTATTTCCTTTTTTCTTTTCTATATAACACCAGAGTTTTAACCATTTTGCATTTCAACAATACAATGCATAATCTCTAGTTCTTTTGCAGTATCGAATGCAAAGATATTGTCCACTATGTGTACACCATATTTAGGAAAAAGGTTGTGTGGATATGCAGTGAGGGAACTGTACCAAATTTTGAATAGGACCTGTACTGCAGAGTTTGATGGTACAAAGTCTGAGGTATGAGACTGAGATATGTTGAAGCAAGGGACTACCAGTAGGCAACTTTCTTTGTTGTCATGCAGTGAGAGAAAACACATGCTAGTTAGCCATAATGCATTCTGGACAAGAAATAGATTTATCAAAAAATGAGTATGCCTTCCTCCTGTCAGACCTTGATATTGGAGCCTTACTGAGTGCACTCTCAAGCTGAGATCAAGAAATGATGCATTTCTGGCTGCCATGCAGTGAGTGGCTCAGCTCATCCAGACTTTGAAACACATTGCAATGATGTATAGTGGCAAAGAAAAAGGTATGTCCATTTATGCTCTTCCCCATTCCATCCCATGATGTGATGGACACATCATATGATTGTAAGAGATGTGATTCAGTTTAGGGGGAAAAGGGCAAGTATCGCCCTGGGACAGGACAACCTTGGATGTACACACAGACTGGGCAATGAGAGACTGGAGAGCAATGCTGTGAAACGGGATCTATTGGTCCTGGTCAATGGCAAGGTGAATATGAGTCCATGGTGTGCCTTGGTAGCCAAAAGTGACAACCATGTCCTGGATCCACTGACACAGCATCGCCAGCTGGGCAAGAGACAGGATTGTCCTGCTTTGCTCTGCACTGATGAAGTCTCGTCTTGAATATTTTGTGCAGTTTTGGACACCACAATATAAGAATGATCTAAGGCTATTAGGGACTGTCCAAAGGAGGGCTATAAATGTGGTGAAGGGCCTTAAGGGGAAGCCATAGTAGGAGTGGCTGAGGGCACTTGGTTTGTTTGACCTGGAGAAGAGGAGACTGAGGCGAGACCTCATTGCAGTTACAACTTCACTGTGAGGGGAAGAGGAGGGGCAGGCACTGCTCTCTTCTCTGTGGTGACAGTGACAGGACCGGAGGGAATGACCTGAATCTGTGTCAGGGAGGTTTAGGTTGGATATTAGGAAAAGGTTTTTCACCCAGAAGGGGGTTGAGTGCTGGAACAGGCACCCCAGGGAAGTGGTCATGGCATCAAGCTTGCAAGAGTCCAAGTGAGCTTTTGGACAATGTTCTCAGGCACATGGTGTGATTTTTGGGGCTGTCTGTGCAGGGCCAGAAGTTGGACTCTGGTGATCCTTTTGACTCAGGATATTCTATGATTCTACTCGAAGTGACATTAGTACCAAGAAAGAATAGTACAGCCTTATATTTTTTGTAATATTAAATATCTGTAAATATATATATATTTATTAGAAATCCTGTTGATGTCATAATGTATTTAATATGTTTTATATTTGTATTTCATTCAGCATGGACAAGCAGGCTGACAGTGAGGCCTTTTCCTGGTCTTAAAATCGAGTGAAACACAGTTAGAAGGGAAAAAGGGATTTCACCTTGGTATTTTTTTTAAGGATCCTTAGGTGCACATGTCCATGTCGAATGCACTGAAATGCACACCACAATGCCCACCCCCAAAAGATCTGGTATATCATTATAGGTCTTACTAATTAGTATATCTATCAAAAATTCCCTAATGAGAGGCCTGAATGAGCCCACCTCCCCAAGGAGCCTTCCCCTGGATGGTTCTATCTTAGTTTACAGAATGTGTTCTGGAGAGGACCTTGGGGTCTGGGGCACACTAAGCCCTACCTATGAAGCTTCTAAAATGTTCAGTCTCCTAGCTGAACAAACAAGTCCAAGAATGTAGGCAAAAAGCACTAAGAATACAGAAGTTGTAAAAAGGTATAACAGGGGTATAAAAGAAAAGGCAAAAAATCTTCATGGCATCAACAGTATAGAACCCCTCTTGTTATTATATGCATGACACGATCCTGCAGCTGAATATTTAAATGAACCAATTCAAGAGTATAAGTAAAAATTATATTCTTCTGATTATACACTGTGTTTTCTTCTTCTTTGAATGCACATTTCATCTGTTCTTTTATACTTTTCAATAATATATTCAAATACTCAATTATCAACTTCATGTGGAAACATGATTATCAATCAATTCCCAGGGGTGCTTCTTGGTTATCAATTCAGTATTTAAACAGTCTTCTGTATGTCCTTAAAAAAAAAAAAAAAGCTTAAAATATCTGTGTATAAATTTTCTTTGATCCTGAAAGGGGATAAAGTTATTATCTTTTGAAGTTCAGCTTTTTGGGGGACTTTGTGATGTAAATGGTTTTATCAAATATCAAGGAGTGTCCATGTCTCACAGAATTGCTGAAATGTTGCCTGTCATAGAAGCAGACACAAGGAGAGAAGAAAAAAGTGAGGAAGTTCTAGAGACATCCCAATGATAGCAATCTGCTATATTAATGTAGATGTGTGTAAAGACACATATTTGTCTGCTTCTTGTAGACTGATCTCTGTTATCTTGCCTGGATCCAGAGCCTTTGCTCTTCCTTTGCATACTGCCTTTGTTACATGAATCAATCATTGTTACACACACTTTCTCTGAAAGAAAATTTCACACATTAATCCAAGTATAAATAACGTCACAAATATTTTTACAGACAAATGTTGTTACAATAAAATGTTTTCACAGATTTAAGAAGTGTAGAGGTGCTGCAATGAACAATTAAGAAGAAAATAAATATATACAAAGAGGGAAAAGAAGAAGATTAATCTTTTTGGAAGAAAATAAAGCATTCATAATGGCTTTCACAAACATATTCCCTCTTACAAGGATCAAGTTATAACCTGAGATGCATTTACACAGAGATTTGGAAAGTTATGATCCATACAATTGAAACAGCTTTTTTTCTTTCTTTTTTTCAAATGAGGACTTTCAAAACAGTGGTATTTCTGAAAAAGGGGAACAGCTCAAAATAAGCATATTCATAAGGAAGGATGCAAGGATCTCATTAGTTATCTTCCTTACTATTATTGCCACTTAATAGGAAAAGCAACACACAATCCTTCCTTTTTTACTACAGACAAATTCCCTGTTAAAAATAGTCACAGTTTCATTAATTGATAGTTTCCATTTGGGGAGAGAGATTCAGTATTTCTGTAAGAAAAAAATTTCAGCATGCATTTCAATCATGTAGAATATTTACGTACAACCATTTCTAGATAAAAAGGTATATTGGATAAGACAGTTTCACAGTAGTCATATCCCTGTTTCTTTGTCTTTTCCTTAGGCACTGAAATGTAAATAAAACCTTATCATTTAAATTAGAACTGCTCCCTCCTCCTCCCCCCCCTTATTTCTTCCTTTCAATTTTCAGTTTTGACTAGAATGTTCTAAGAGCAGCACTTAAACTAATTGCAATTTTTGCTTTTGCTTCATCCACCCTTTTACATCACCACTTTGTACCTTCACATAAAGGAAAGGTGACCAACGTTCTCTGAAGGTGATGCTAATGCAGTTCAATAAACAGCAGAGAGAACAGGGTGACCTGAAATGGTGCAAGCTGTATCAGAAAGGCATTTCATTTTTTTCTATTATGAAAATGAGATTCTCCTTTAAGTGTGGTTATTGAGGTGCAGAAACATAATGTAAAGTAACAGACTTAAGCAAGATGACCTCATTCATCATCCTGGGGTCAGCTAAAGATGTCAGAAGTATTCTGGGCACTGGTTAAAGAAAAAAAAAAGCAGGGAAGAAATTTCTTATTCTCTTTGGGATTGACCCTTTAAATTACAGCATACTGCTGAAGTAAGAGAAGAGCCTTTACATTAGCTTTCAGCATTAAGCATTTGCACAGCACCTGTGCAGAGAGCCAGTTGTAGCTTGAAGAAATGTTTAACCAAGTTCAGCAATATGGAATTGCTCTACACATGTTCTGATCTCATAATTGGTAAAGAGGAGGAAAAGTGGGCATCACAGCAGGCAGAAAAGGTGTGAAAAGGCTTAGGGTAAGAATCATAAATTTTGACTGGAGCACAGCTGCTTTGCTGCAATGCACCTTAAGCAAACAATTCAAATAGCCAGTATTTTTAGGGTTTTAGTTACTCCTCCAGCTAGCCAAAATTATTCAAATGTGCTTAAGAACTGTGTTTACAAGGAATTGATGAGGGGGGCAGACAAGACAGCCAGCCGCTAACACGGAAATGGGCCTACGGGTTCAGAGCAAACAGTGCCTCTCATAACTGCTCCATGCCTCCGACCATATGGTGTTCATCTGTTCATCTCCCCAACCATTCATTTGGACTAGGATGTTGAACTGTGCCAAATAAGCTTCCCAGGGAGTTTTCTCACAAAAGAACAGGGGAGGAGGGTTGTGTTATCTGAGCTGAGCCAATCCAACCTTTACCCTCCAGGCCTCAATGAAAAAAAACAAGATGGAAACCTTGCAAACACCCTGCATCAGTCACCATCTCCACTGGCTCAATCCCTCACCCAGACACTTGTCTTCTAAAGTCCCTATAATTTTGTTCTCAAGGCTATTGTTTAATTGCCCTGCCCCCTGAGTGCCCATTTCTGTCAAGAAATTTCAAATTATACAAGTTTCTCAGTCTCCTCTATTCCTGGAAAACCTGTTGATCTAGGGCAGTCACTTCATGTCTACCCTCCATTTTATTGAACTAGACAGAGTTCTGTAGTTTTGAGTTTGTACTCAGACAAAGATATCATTTCTAACAATAGTTCATTGTCAATTCTTTCTGGAAAGTTTCCAGATGTTGCTTTAATTCATTTTGTGGAGTCTCCTGGCTCAGTTTTAAGTCTTTCTTTAATTCCTTTTGGTCCTATATCAATTCCTTTTGGCTATTTTTATATCTATGAGCATCTCCATTATTTATTGCATATTGATTCAACAGCCATATGAACACACAATATGCTTTGCTGCTAACACCAGTTTCAGCGCTTCCTGTCCCAAGAAACTAAGTATTTTTGATCAAATGGATTGTCTTTCTTAGCTGAGAAAATTGATTCTGTTAGTGAAATATGTCTTTGATGAAGTTAATATCAAACTAAGAGTGAAAAGAGTTTTACAGCCTAAACAATAAAGGCAGAAAAACCAAGGAGTATTTCCTCAATCTAAAGATCAGCTTCTCTTTTCTCTTAGTCCAGTATCCAAAGGAAACTCCTTATTTTTGACTCTTTCCTTCCTCCTAAGGCCCAGATCTGCACTGACAGGGACAGATCAGGAAATTAGGGCTGTTGGCTCCAGAGCAGCCTGCTGATTCCTCAGCTGCTGGCTCTCCAGGGTCTTTCTTCAGCCGTTGACTGCTGGTACAGAATCCAGAAAAATGGATTTTAAGTGTTCCCACCTGTGTTGAGACAAAGACAGGCTCTTTGTTTAATGACTTGGAGTCTTAATTTTCAGCAGGTTTTTTTAGTAACATATCTACTTTGTTTTGGGCCTTTGTACACCACTACCTTACGTTTTTGATATAATTTTATTGACTGAGGAGTAAAAATATGTCTGCAGAAGTAATACATTGTTTCTTTCCTCATAGTTTGCCTTCATACATTTCTTACTCTGAAAAGTTTATTGCTATTATAGTTCTCAATATATTTATTATTTGAATGGCAATTTACTAGCAGCTAAGTACCACATCCTTGTTTGTCTTTTATCACATTCAGCTGAAGATCTTAGTGAAGAAAATGAATTCCTACTCATCTTGGAGATAAATGATATAGAAATTCTGATTTTATTGTTACGGTGTGTGCAACTTCAATACTCTTAATATACTGCTGGGAGACAGTAATAAATCTGACAGCCTCATATATCCAAAAAAAATTTCTTCATAACAACAAAATAAAGAAAAAAAACAAAAAAACAAAAAAAAAAAGAAAAGAAAAAAAAGAAAAAAAACACACATTCCCCAACTCACCACCCCCTCCCCCAAAAAAAAACCAACTTGGCATAATAATAATCACAAAACATGTTCTGATTTTCACTCAGTTGCAGCTTTGCAAGGAATAGTAAAGAATCAGCTTTAAAACTCCCAGCTTCAAATGATGGGGGCTGTCTTTCTCTTTCAAGCATGAATGGCTCTTAAAACACCTGGAACAGTACAACCTTTGATTCTGTTTACAAACTTCCTCCACCCTGACTTCATTGCCTTTCACTGACTTGCAGTCGATAGAAGAAATACATTAAAAATATGAGTAAGCTCATGATTATTTTCTGTTATCTTACACTATAGCAGCAGATGAACTCCCACAATCAAGGACAGAGTTCGCTAGGACAAGCACATTAAATGTACATAAGAAAACCAGCTCTTTTTGAAATTTTTAATAGAAGCATCTTACATAGCTTTTGTTGAACATTCTTTACAACAAAGAAAATAATTTTTGGTCCAAGAAGTTCTGCAGTTAATCCCATGTCATTTGACTTTAGGGTCTTATCAACAAAGAAAGTTTCTTTTTATTCTTTTCAAGGGTATGAAAAGGTTAAGAGAAGTACCTTCTCTCCAGGTTTTCACTCCTGAACTCCTTTCAATAACAAAGCCTTCACATTTCTGCTTCTCTCCTCATTTCTACCATATACTTTATATCTAGTACCACATACCAGTAGGCACATTTGATGAGGGAACCCAAATATGAAAAACTGGGACTTCTAGATTTGCCCTGTGTCTTTTGTTCTTCCCTTTCTCCCACAGTGCCCCTGTGCAGTCCCATGTCTTGCCACCACCCGACTTTGCTGTCCACTGCTCTTGCGTGGCTCTCTTCTCAACACAGACTGTGCTACAGGAAATACACCTCCATGGGGTTTTTTGTCAAAACTATGTAAACTTTTTCAAATCAAATCCTTTTATTTCTTATATCTAAACATTGAAAGTCATCTCTTTTTCAGCCTATTCTAATTACAATTGGTTTCACTTATGAGTTAGATATATTCTGCTCCAGATCCAAATGCTGTCAACAGAAATTAATCTGAATTTAAATTATTTTACAGCATTGCAGCATTTCAAATTTTAGTAATTGAACATCTATCTTATATTCCTAAAATTCAATGGCTGGATCTCTTGTTGAATATACTTTTCACATCTTCACACTTGAATGGGAATTTATGTATATAATTCTATAATGTTTGTGCCACAGAGTGGAATATTTACAGCAATATTTATTATTTGTATTATGTTAGTGTCTATAAGTAAAATTTGTCTGAAGGCCTCACTGCATTAATCAATGTAAAGATAGTTACATCTTGAGCAGCACCTAAATATTGCTCTATAAAAACATTAATAGTTCATAAGGCCAACTATCAAACTATTTTGATATCTTCCCCCTGTATCCATGTATTCCTCTATATAGACAGGAAAAATAGGGGAATAAGAAGGAATTTTATTTCAGTTTTTACTTTTTAGAGTAGTAAGCCACTTTGTCTGCTAGTCAAGAAAATTTAGCTTTTTCTGAATGTGTTTTCAGTAGAGCCTCAACAGGAAGACTGGCACTGTGGCTTTAACGAGACCAGAAGACGCTGTAGCAGAAATAAGCAAGGGACCACAGACACTGAGCATGCACAGTGCTGTCTCAAAGTTGTCTTTCACTGTCCCCTCACTTCCCTGACTCACATCAGCCTAAAAAGAGGTCAAGTACCTTGCAGACATTGTGAGAGATGAGCTCCCTAGCACATCCTGAAAAGCATCTCCACAATTTTTCCCTGATGGGCATGTAGAAAAACTCAAGTGTTCCCAGATAGGCTGCAGCCCTCTTTTAGCTGTCACTGATCCAAAAGCATTTGGATCTCTCCTACTACCACCTCTTCTGTAAGCAGAGATCCTCCTTCACCGGAACAGAAGGTTCAGAAAATACCCAAGATTTTCAGCACACATTCACATATTCAGTGTTTTCACTAACCTTAACCCCCTAGCACCAAGAAAGCTCAGACTCTCTCCAGCAACCTCCCCTGCAAAACAGCATTCGCACAGGAAACTCATGTGCAGGTCTTAATATTCTTGGTCCTACCCTTGACTGTGCTTGAGGCAGACCATAAACAGAAGTTATATAAAATGATATGCAGATGTGCAAATTATTTCACTGCATAATTTTCATAAAGAATTACTCATGGCATTCAGCGTATACCACAGTGATAGTCATGTGAATGTGAACATCCATATGCTTGCAGAATCTAGGCTTAAAACACAGGTCTTGGAAAGGTTTGGAGTCTCCAGGGCACTTGCAACCTAATTAAGACTGAGAAAAGAATTCTGATCCTAAAAGACTGTTTTCATTTTCAGTAAGTTTTATCGAAAGATACACTTGAGAAGATGACATTTTCTTTTTTCTATATTTTTGGGTTTTTTTCCATTCTGCATATATCTATTTGGGTGTCATCTGAAAGAAGCTAATTGTGAAATGACCACAGTTTTCTTTCTGGAAGATCTTACACGTCCTGTTTCTATCTTCATCATGAAGACTGAATGCCATGTATATCAGAATATATCTGTGAAGCTGCCATCAAATCAGATTAATTAATAACAGCAAGAAACCTCCATTTCTGTTCTGTTTTCTTCAATATGGTTGCAGAAATTGCCCTTTTCCTGACCTATATATGCTTATCTCTTATCATTCTTTATAAAATTTAAAGAGACCATTTTTTTCTCTTTTTTTTCCCATTCCTCAGAGTGATGCTGCATCACTAGTCGTGAAGTGATTTGGTGAGATGAAAAACAAAAAGCAAGAGCCCAGTGCATAAAGTTAATAGTTATTAGTTAATAGTTAATAGTTAGTTAATAGTTATCTCTGGATTTGGTTTATCACATGAGAAGCATAAACAGAGCCTTCACTTTTTGTTTCTCTTTCTGAATGGATATGCTGAACATTAACCATCTTTATAATATGTTCTTATCTGCAGGTGATTCTAAATACCTCAATTTTAAACTATCTTAAATGATTCAGTTTCATAATTTTTGGAAAATAATACTTGTTTGATTCAAAAATACAGAAAGGAGACTGATGTTAGATACTCTTCATGTAAAGAATGGAAAAAAAATTCTTATATGACAGCTCTTCATATGCAATGCATTCCCAATAAAATTATGTTTGTCCACCAGCCCCCATATGCTTACAGTGCCAGCCTCCATGCTCAGCCTTACAGAATTGTCATCCACCCTCTCTGGAATATGATGTACAGTGAGCAAAGGTTCAATAAACTTTCAGATATGAAAGGGAGTGTGAAGAAGTTGGGCGACAAATAGAAGTATCAGAAGGTAGAATAAATATTGCTACATGTCAGCAGCCTAACAATTGAATGTATAGCAAGAAATTTACAACAACAACTCTGGAAGAGAGAATTTGTTGCCCCAACTGGAAATAAATCATTCAACAATATGAAGAAATCAGAAAAATAAGAATGAAGAAGCTGGAGTCAGCAGAACCCCACTTATATCTAGCGGACATCCTGAAAAGCAGGGGTCCCAAAGCCTAGTGACAGCAAGAGACATCAACTACTGTGGCTTTTATTAACAAGATCTTTACCACAACTGCTTGCCATGTATTTTTCCACACCAGCAAATGAAAAGTTAGTTTGAAAAGTCATGTGGTAATAGTGCATGTACAGCCATTAAAATGGTGACAGCATCAATATTTTACATTTGTTCTTGCTTCAGGGGAATTGAGGGAGACACAAGAACACAACCACATCACTCAGGGACATGTTACCTCAAATCCATCCATTAAGTGGGCTGTGCTCAGTGGGTGACTGCAATTGCTGTTCTGCAGTTTCTAATCTGTGGCATTCAGACCACAGTTTCTCAGGAAACAAGGTCCCTGCCACTCCACACCAGGTCAGAGAGGGGACCCTTGCTCCAGCCAGTACCACTGCTCCAGATATCAGGTCTCATGTGGTGGCCTGGCCCCAATGGCTCCATTCTGGGCCCAACCTTTCGCATATTGTTGGAGACCCACTTATGTGTTCTCCACCTTTCCTGGTCTAATACAGAGTGATATTCACTCGTTTATACTTTTGTTATAAAAACCTGGACATTACCAGCAGCAGTATAACAAAATCAATCTATTTTTTGTTTGTTTTTAAGTCTTTATAAACCCACTCAGTTAAATGTGGGCAGATATAGTCAATACCTCATATGTTTGGGTTGTGTTTTCATGTAGGATTCGACCCATGGCAATCTTGTGTTATACAGGGAGCTTCATTCAGAGATTTCTAGGTTATTTTACATTAATGCCAATGTAGCTTTGAAGAAAATAAGGGGATTATCCTGCAAAATTTGGATTTCTGTGTGTGTATGTACATGCATGTGTGTGTGTTTTCCTTGTTGCAGTTACATGATACAAAGGCTTGCTTATGGATTTCAATTCCAATGTAAAATTTTAGAAGTTGTTACCCTTTCACTTCTTTGGTGTGCACTCCTTTATATTAAAGTGGCTCTATAATTCCTAGTAAGTGTAGGCAAGCTGTTTAAAAGCTTTAGCAAAGTGGCATCTGCATGATTCTAATTCAAACAAATTCTAACAGGTAATTTGATGATACAAATACACAAAATGCATATATTTATATATTACACAATAAATAAACCCCTTGTGTATCACAAATCTTCCTGTGTATTCATGATAGAAGTAACAAATACATTTCCTTTTTCATGTGGGTATTAATTGTTTCAGTGGAACTGCTCTCAGGAGAAAGGAGAGGTAGCTGAAAACTCCACAGTGATAGGTATGTAACCATGTTGCAACTCTAGGTCAGATCCCTCATATAAATTTAAGCTTCAGTGAAATCATGGGCAGTATGTCAATTTATATTTGCTGTTGATTTTTTTCTCCTGCTCGTATTGTGAGATTATCCTTAAGTAATTTGTATTTGACTATTCATGCAAGCTTACGTAAGGTCAAGTTCAGAATAAACTCTATGAAATTCTCCCTGAAGGTGCAGAACTATTGTCATTAGCAGCTGATAAACAGATATTTTTAAAAGACCCTTTTCTTCTTGACTAGTAGTAAGTACAGGTATATAAATTAATCTGATTTGATTTCAAATCCATACAAGTTTCTTGGGTTCAAAAAGTTAACTGAAGCACAGAAGTTATCAGACTCATATTGGCTTAAGTGATCATGAGGAAAAGCACAAAAGGAGTAGAGCAAGGAAAAACAGAGGGTATATAAAACATAATTAAATTGAAAAGGAAGTAGTGAGGAAGAGATCAAAACCAAAATTGTTTTCTGCATTTAAAATTTTTTTTGATTTTTTAAAATTGGGTTCTTTTCAGAATCACAAGAACAAAATTTTATCCATGTTAATACCTCTTTGTGCTGCTGTCCTGTTAAAGACATTCTGAATAGGCTTTTGAAGCTTTTATTGATGAAAATGGTTCTCTGCAGTATGGTGGTAGATGCTAGAGTGATAGCAGCTTATTTCTTCTCGGACCAAAAATACTGTGGGGGAGGAAGGAAAGCTGTCATTTACAATTCTGCTCATTCATTTCCAACACTGTTGTTAAACTACTGTGTTGGGATCTAAAAATTCAAACTGATTTTGTAGTATTGACTAATTTTAATATTTTTGTAATATTAAATAATCACATACGATTTTTTCTAATTCCAGGGAAACGGGTGTTCACATTCCTTGTACTAACAATTGTGATTTAAAGGATTGAATAAAATGTAAAATTAAATGGTTTCTTATGTTATGACTAGTGTTTGCATTTTATTCAGCTCAGACAACTGCTTCAAATTGCATTCTCAGATGATACTCAAATACTACTCCAATACTGCATTTTCAGCCTTGCATTTCTCTATTTGGATTTTCTCCCCCAAGTTTCCCAGAAATTGTCTTTACTCTGGCTTCTGAAAGTCAAGCAGTTTACATTGTTGCAGTTCTCAGGCCCCTCAGCACTAGCACCCCTGCAAACATAACACTCCCAACTCTTCTCCGTTTCCTTCTGGCTATCTGACAAAACCTGATGGCTTTGGCTGCTTCGTGCTTTCCCTTTTATCACCTCAGATGTTTTGGATATTCTGCTATAAACCTTGAATTCCCCATATATTCTTGGTTTAAAGACCTGGTTTAGCTTGTAACTGTGCATATTTTTTTCTCAGTTTGTGGTTAACATAACCATTGATCACAATAGTCTACTACCTTTCTTAAATCAGCTATCCTCATTTTAGTCATAAAATAACAGTTCTAATATTTTAACAAGCAATTCCACCAGACTTTTCCTTAACCAGAGATGAAGCCTGCATCCAGAAGTGCATGAATCTGGAGGGAAGAAAGAACTAAAGCACGTATCTGTTATATGTCCCTTTAATGAAATTATGAGGCTTTACATTTCCTTGCAGGAAGAAAACAAGTCAGGGTTGAAATCTGCCACATACACACTGCCATTGTATAATTTGGCTTCTGAAGGACTTTTCACCAAGCAGTCCTTACAGGTTTAGAGACAGGATGATAAGCTGTATTCACTCAGTGTATCTACTATATTCAGGATCAAACTGATTGACATATCTGAAGTAAAGAAAGAATCCAACTCTTCCACATTCATAATCACTGGGATAATAAATGCCATTTCATACCTTGACAGCTTGATGAGGCTAGTCTTGAGGATTTCGTTTGTTGATTTTGCTGCCTTCACAGCGGAAACTATTCATTACTGTGTTTGGAAGATCAAAACTACATTTTTTAACAAATACACAATTCATTAAAAAAAAAAAAGAGTGTTCAAATCTGGCTTCAAGGCTTGCACTACATTTGGACTATCAGAATCCTTGAATATCATCTCTCTTGGTTACCCAAAATTTATTTTCTTTTTAAAAGTATATGACCTACCAAAAGAAGGAATAAGTGACATGATTTAAAAAAAAAAAAAAAAAAGGAAAAGAAAGGGAAAACCCTTACCAGATGAAAGCATTCAATCTGCCTTTGCTTTTTTTCCCAGTGTTTACTGATGTTTCCCACTATTTGTTCATATTGCAAAGTGTAAGCCAACACACTGAATAAGAAAACAAAGAATCAAAATTCTCTATTATTATAACAAAAATTCAGGAACTTGAAAGAACAGCAAAGTGTTGATCTCTCAGAACAGCCATTTTACCTTCAGCAATGTAAACATTTATCTCTGCAGATAAATAAAAAGTTAAATTTATTTAGAAAAATAACATTTTGGAGCATGCTGCAATGGGTAATTACAAGAACCCAGGCACTTCAATGAGTCTGACAAGCTGTGACAAGGGAATTAAGATTTTTTTAAAAACTTAGAGTTCAAATATTTTATTGACACATATGAAGTCTTTGCAAAATAAGAAGTTATTTGGAAACATTTAAATATATTAGGTAGTATTGGTAGGGGTGGATAAAATTAGATGAACACCAAATATATTTTTATATCAAATTTAGGAAAAATGTTTCAGAAGAAGAGAGCATAATAAGACTACTTTCTTCAGCCATTTACTTGCAAAATAACATTTAATTCTTAAAGCTAAAGACATCCTTGTTATTTTCAGTGACAAGGTATAGCACAGGCTTGCAGTAAATTATTTTCAAGCTGCTTCTAGAGTTAACTATCAAATTCTATAAAAACCATGCACATTGTCTTGCAGGTTTTGAAAAGAAGTAAATGCAACATATGCAGGGAAAAAAAGAGAAGGCTTTCCTTTTAGACTTACTAAACATCAACACTGTGTGAGATTTTGTACCGAAACAGACACATACTAGATTTCTCCAATTTACCATTCATGTGTTAAGCTAAACAATCATAATGCTGTGCTCTCTAAAATCCTTATTTTTGCTTTCCACAGTAGGCCAGAATTTTCAAGAGAAATAATTATCATACACCTGGATCCTGCATTTATCTTTGATAATTCAGTTATGTAATTTGACAGCTATGAGATAAATATTGATGAGAAAATGTTATCACAATTAAAAATATGGACAAAATGACATCACTGCACCATTACTTGGGAAATAAGAGTGTCATATACTGATTTTAAAAATAAGGTTTATTGGTTAGTTTGCTCATAAGAGAAAACACTCATATTTCTACTGACATGACAGTAAATCTAGATGTTGAGGCAGCCACAGAAATCTGGGAAGGGGTAGAATTTAGTTCAGGGAGTGTTAATGTGCCAAGGTCTCAAAGAGAAAAATGTGGCAGCAATAGAGATGAGCTTTTCTTTTAGTCTTGAAGATAAATCAGGAAACTACTACAGCTCCTAAGAAATTAAAATAAATTCCAGCTTTCCATTTGTAACAATTATCTTTGTATCAAAGAAAATCTTGGAAGCTGTCACTCACTCTGTTTTCCTACTACTCTTTCTGCTACTTTCTGATGGGCAAATGCTAGTGCATACATAGAAAATAACTATATTTTTATATTTATGATAATTAGTTGCACAGAAGATATTTATTTTCAGCGCATAGTTTTTTGTTGTTTTTAATGTATGTTTAGATAATGGAAATCACGCAGCAGAAGAACATTTTCTAAAGGTATTAATGAATTTTGAGTAACACTGAGAGAGTCAGTGGAAATACTACAGTGACAAGAAACAATAGAATCTCTCCAGAGATGTTAAGCTGTGTGCAGAGCACATCTAAAGCACCCATAAAAACCTGTGCATATAGCACAGTTCCATAAGAAAAAAAGAATACTAGTCCTATTGTGCGGTTAGAGATCAGAATAAACCTTATTCTCTCTGTAAAACATAGCCTCTTTGTCACAAAAAACAAATAAATCAATACACTTAATGAAAATGAAGCCTCTACCACAAGGCAGCTCATCGCTTTGGTTAAAGAGTAGCAGGAAGGAATTTAACATGGAATCTGATCACAAAACCTTCCATAAATAGTCCGCTTCCTAGCTCTGTATATTTAACAGAGTCAGAGGGGGTAAAGAAGGGGCTAATAAATAAATCCATGGAAGAACCAGTAGTTTTGAACAAGGGATAAAAATGCTTGCTCAATGTTAAAGGCAAATTTAACAAACCAAGACTCTTGAATATTAAACTATATAGAAGAAGCCTGTCAACAGCTGGTCCACAGCTGGTATTAGTTAATGTACCTATTCTAATTTACAGAAGCTGAAACTGGCTGATATTGAATTCAGTTATGAGTTGGCTCTAAGGTTGGCCTAGCCTCTTGGTTTCTGAATGTTCAAGCCAAATGCCTGACTGGATACTGTGAAACTACCTGTTCAGTCAGGAAAATTCCTATTCAGTTCCTGTACCTGGGACCTCAGAGGCTGTTTGGAAATATTCTCTCTATTCTGAAATGCAGAAATCTCAGAAGACTGATTTTTTTTTTTTTTTGACAAGGACTATATATATCATTTATGGGTACCCTTTTAATATTTTCCCTTTATGCCCAATACTTCAGAGGAATCTGCCACTAGTAAGTTTTCTGTAGTGTCCTACAGATGCTGTCATTGTCTACTATTAAATATTTTTTAATCTAATCCTCAAAGTGTGTTGTTGCTACAGAAACCAGAAAACTGATATTAAGCTTGTTCATCCTTTAAAAAATTATTATTCTGATAGTTTTTATCACAAATTAGAAATCTCACTCTGAAGTCTACCAATACAATTTTTTTAAATTGTGTATAGCAACAGCTTTATTCATTAATTTTTTTCCCACTTCATTGGGGTTTTAGGTAGATTCATGAACTGATCCACTCAAAATCAATTGCACATTTGAAGCATAAGACAATGTACAATAAGAGTGTGAATGCAGAGAAATATTGAAAAATGCATATATTTTATGAAAACAATATCTTTGTAGTAGATATATTTATAAACTATGATTTACCTGAATATTTTTAGTTATTTGGCTTATTATTTACAGGAGAGACAAGCCAGATTAAGGGATGTACTTGAAGTATCTTTTCAGTGAATGTTTCAAGCTTGTGGATAAGAACAAAAAAATTGTTATTGTCTGTAACTAATGAAACACAAGAGTTTCAGTACACAATAATGAGTGTCAGAATCAGAGGAGTCAGAGAAGCAGATTTAGTAAAACTTTTTATTGTCTATGTATGAAGAAAGTGATTTATTAAACAAGTTCCTGAAGAACAAAAGGAAAAAAATGCCCATTCTCTTGAAATGCATTTTCCCTAGCCTCCCTAAGAACATATTTATAAACCTGTACAATAAATAGAAAAGGTAAGCAAAGAATAACATTAGAATGTGCACTTATAAAAAAAGAAAAAGAGTGCAAAAAATCTGGCCAGCTGGTCAAAAAGTACAATTAATGTGCCTTTGTGTATCAGATTTGCAAGAATGCAAATATTGCAGCTTTTGGTCAGCTGGTTTAAAGATTAATTTCAAACAAGTTAATTATTTTCCTTAAGGAAATGGACTAATAATAAACAGGTCATAAGCATGAAAACAGGGCTGACTCTGCCATAAAAGCAGAATAGGTTGCCAACTAGAGCAGCAAAATATTGAGGGAAGCAAAATTAATTGTGAACATAGTTTGTGGGTCTGCAGATCTTTTTCCTCATTGTATTAAACTGCAAGTCTATTGGACTTGTGGGCAGCTGTATGGCTAAATCAGTAGATCAAGTGAATTTTATTTAAATGATGTTTTAAAACTACATTTATATCGAAAAAATCTTAGTATTATTATAAAATATAATACCAGCAACATAAATTTGTTTTAAAATACATCCTTACCTATCATACTACCGAGTTTCCTTTCACAATCTCCGAAATTTTTGCTTAAAAGAGGAGTGTTAAATATAAGACTTTGCCCCCAAGAAACCCAACAGACAAATAAACACAACAAAACCCCAACAATGAAATAAATTATTTGATAATTTCATCTTTGATTGCCTGTCTTCAGACATCCAAAAGGTCTCAAGCTATCAGAGCTTTGACTGACAATATCTTGTTTTGATCCAAGTCCATTTGTCTATATCTGCCATTTGCCACATCCAATTTAAATTTTCATTATCCTGAATAATTTGGTATTGTAAATAAAACTTCTTGTCCCTGACTTTGTAGAATGTAGGTCTTGAACATCGACCTGATCTGATACACACACTAATAACTCAGTGCAGGTCTGAGTAGTGCAAACCTTACTTTATGAGGCAGGATTTTGAGTAGTAACCTCAACGTAAGAAATACTGCATTGGTGTAGTTCAGACCATCAGGAAGGAACATAAAAAGAAAATTGATACAAAAAGGTACAATACTGTATGAGTTAAGGTATCCAGGAAACTGGCATCCAGGTTTCTGTTGTCTGAAGTGCAGATGGACTAGAACATAAATAGCACTGTGCCTTAGCCATAGAAACATCACCATTGCCTTGTAGCTGCAGTATTTCATTTACACTGCTGCCACGAGTTGTTGACAAAATGCCAGCAGTAATCTCGTGTTTCCAAGCTTTTTTATTATCTTCTAATTTGCTCTTTTTCTGTCTACTACCTTGAATTTTTCAACTTTTGTAATGGAAAGATGCACTTTGATCTATCAGCTGAGGTGCTAATTCCTAGTTTTCTTGGCAGACAGTGTTGGAATTCCATGTGAACTAAGACCAGCAACAGAGATGATGTAAAAGAAAAAAAAAGTAACAAATGCAAATAAATTTACTAGACCTGAAATTGCCATATTACAAATTTATTACACCAGTAGCCTTTTCTGTTTCCTTTTGTTGTCTGACTTTCATAAGATGGCACGTATTTGTACCTTTCAAACTGTCCTGAAAATCGTAAGCTTTACATGATTTAAGGGTGCTCAGTCTGCAAAACACTAGGAGTTGTCTTCTAAACTGCAATTGTAGAGCACTGCCACAGTACTGAAAATCTTTGATGAGGGCCCATACATGAAGGTGAACATATGTAAGGACACAGATTATTTGTCTGCATGTGGAAACTACAAGATGCACGAGAGGAGGGAGAGAATGGGAGGGAGGGGGGGAGGAAGAGAGGAAGGGAAGAAGGGAGGAAGAGAGGAAGGGAAGAAGGGAGGGAGGGAGGAAGGAAGGGAGGAAGGAAGGGAGGAAGGGAGGAAGGAAGGAAGGAAGGAAGGAAGGAAGGAAGGAAGGAAGGAAGGAAGGAAGGAAGGAAGGAAGGAAGGAAGGAAGGAAGGAAGGAAGGAAGGAAGGAAATTTTGTAGAGAAGAGGTTAATTTCATATATGAGTTATGAAATAGAAAAAGACATCTGGGCTAAAAAAGAAACATCCTTACCTCCCAGACAGAAATGATGAAGAGACTACAGAAGGAAAGCAAAAGGAACTGCAGTATATATTTTAAAACTTCTAGTGTTTCCAGTTGTTACTGTGAGGTTTAACTTGGCAGTGACATATTATTTTGGCACATTGTCATTTTTACTTTCATTATGGTTAAGACTCAACACAGATGTTATGTCAATGTTGTAAGGACTATGTTTAAAGGAACTTCAAGAGCACATGCTAGTGCTGCTGTATAACATCATTTATAAAGGTATTTGCATCCATCAGTGTCATCTACAGTTGCTGTAAAACACAAGTTCAGGGATTTGCATGGTTTGGAACTGTACAGATGTAATACACCAGACATGACAATAGTAATTTACTAATTAATTGAGCTAAAAACTTCTTACTAACTTAAATGGCAAATTTATCTAGTCCAGGGTACAAAACTTTCCAGACTATCTAGATAGATGCACATTGCATTCCCCATTTTATATTAAAAATTTTTCCAAATATTTTCTAATGCAATTTCTTATATCCCACACTTGATTGATAAAGCACATGAATGATACCAGTAAATAAAAAACAATATAGTGGTCAGACCCTTCAGGAATTGTTATTGACAAGCCAATATGAGTAAAACATGTATATTAAACCATCAGCTTATAAAAGATATATTATAAAACAGTGAGTCCTTTGGCATATTTCAATTTTTGACACCTTACTATGTAAAAAAGTTGCAGTCTATCAAGTTATTATTGATCATTGTTTCTCCATTTTCATGACAGCAACTTCATGCCTTGCCTATGAACAGGTTGTGCATCCACTTTCCTCCCTCTGCAAAATTTGCAAGTTTGTTGTTTTGTGGGACTGCTGGGAGCAGTACCTTTGTTCAGTTTAGAGTAATGGAAATTTGTGGCGGTGCAAGTGGCTCCAGCTGCTCCAACTACCCAAGGGGACACCAGTAACAAATTGCGGTGGTCAGAATCCCTGTTTAGAACCCTAATTCACATTCACAGCGAGAGCCCATAAGCCCCCTGTTCTGTTATTTACATGTTTCTCTGCAAGTGGTTACTGTTTTCCCCTTCTTGTTTTATGTATGAGTCTAATGTATATCCATTCCCCTTAGTTAATATGTATAAGTTCTAGAAGGTTCCTTGGTACTCAACACCCCATTGGTCCCTTCCCTAAGTCCCTCCTCCTTGTAATCCCCATTGGTTCCCTTTCCCTGGACTCCGTCCAGTACCCTGGATCCCATTGGCAGTTGTCCCTTTCCCCGCCTTTCCAGTCCCCAATATAAAACCCCTGGTAACCCTCAGATTGTGGTTACTCTGTCCCTGGGTTTTGACCTTTAACAAATGCTGTTCAATAAAATGTGGAACCTATACAGAGTGTCCTCTCCTGCTTCTCTGCCGCTGCTGACGCACTTCATATCTGACCCTAGCCTGAGGAGTGAACCTTTCATCGCTGACGTGACTCTCTCGTCAGGGATGTCACCAGTGCAACGCTGCGCCATTCCCTCTGAGCTATCGTTACAGCTTGGCGTCGCAGAAATTGGCCACACAAAGGCCAAAGGAGTCCATCCCAACATATAGTCAAGTGTTACTGTAGTGGGACAGCCCTGAGAGCCCATGTGCAATTAAGAGATACCTAGAAGGTTAAAGAGCAAAGTTCACTGCTCTGAAAAAAAAAAGGAAGGCAATAAGTGTGAAAGCAGACATAATTGATTTGGATGACACGATGCATGCTGCAATTTGTTGCCCTGTATTGAGGCAGAATGGCGGTGGAAGTTCTGTAATTGAAAACCAAGTGGTGAGAAAATTGAAGGGGTTTCTCTAGTGCAGAAGTGGTTGCTGTCACTTTGGGAACTGATTGTCCTAGGCCTTTATAGTTTGATGTTCCAGATTAACTGTCAGAGGTAACTGGTAACATTTTTGTGATGCTGTTTACCTCAATATCTCAAATGCATCTGAACTTAGAGCTGATTTTCATTGATCTGTGTTTCCAAATTTTGTTAAGAACACTGATGTCTATAAGCTTCCCTTCAGTCTTTGGTTTATTGTTGAAAAGCCGGCAGAAAAACAACACACACAAAAAAGTAAGTGACATAACAGCTTTTTTTTTTCCTGCTAGTGTGTGAAATACCTCATGAAGAACTCTTTTCTTTCATATAACATTGCAAAGACAGTAATGTGACTCACATGATTATAAAGTAGTGGTTATGTACATGATGATGTGTACAGATGTACACAAAGGTACAATCATCAGTCAATTCCAATTTCATTTTTATCTTCTCTACTAAACATTTAAGGATAAAATGGGGTAACATTACAAGGTCCCATGAGTTTTGCTCAAAATATTTTGCAGGACACTCCATAATGCTGCTCATTTGATCATTTAGGTCAGGGACAGGACTGGAACACATTTTTTCTCCTTTCCTTAAGAAACCCCTTTTCCTTAGTGAGAAAAATGCATAAAGATGAAGGGCAGGAGGTGAGTCTAAGATATACAAGGACCCAGGAGTAGAAGGCATGTTTGTATCTCACAGGTTAGATATAATCACAGAAATGTCCATCATTTTTACCAAACAATCTTTCTGAATATGGGTTGCTTCCTCCTTTGCAGCTGCACAGGCTTAAAAGTCAGGTTCAACCACTAGGGAATTTTATCAAATTTGCAAACATAAACAGTGATTACTGAGAATATGGTCATATCAGGCTGTAAACAAGAAATCCATGAGTGTTTTTAAACAGCAGAACTATGTATAAGCCAAACCAAACCAATGTTCTTCATCAGAACATGCTTTAAAAAAAATCCAAGTATGTAAATGTAGAAAAAAATTAAACCAGAGATAGCAAAATCTAATGAGCAGCTCAATTTTCTTCTCTTTTCAGTTCTATCATGCATGGTGTTAAAACAGTAAATTTGAGTGAGACACCTAGCTGGCACCCAACATTTATTAAATTCCTCAACTCTGAAAGAGGAACTGTCATTTCCACTGTCTTCTGCCTGCTTTGCTGCTCACTCCGGAGTTCAGGAGGGGCTAGTGGAGCTAAGAAGTCCTGCTGCCTTGCTAAAGATTCTCCCTTAGCAAAGGATTATTTACCTTTGCTGGACCTTCACAGGACTTGCATAGGCATAAGAAGAATTTCTTTTACTCTGCCTAAGGGCATACCTCTACCTTGTCCTTTCTACAAACACTTGTCTTTGCATCACTGACTGCATGAGTATTCTCTGATCGTGATCCTCCCAGGTACATGCTCTATGCAACAAGAACTGATTGCACTGTATATAGGTGCTATAAATACTATTTTTGTGCCTTTCCACTAATTTCGGGTATATATGGAAAGCTGAAGAGGAATTCAGTCTGTGATGGTGTTCTTCTTTGTATCCTATGGAAAGACTCCCCTGGTTATACACTGTAATCTTCTTCAAGTATAAGACAAAGGCATTGTGATTGGTCTTCTAACTGACCTCACGACAATATGTAAGCACAGACCTGTCCATTGTCCATGCGTGAAAATCATAAATGATGGGAAGGTGTGGCTGGAAAGCTCTTAATGGACATACTGATTAATCTGTTCACAAACTGCTACTGGTCACTGGGATTTGTTTCAGGAGATTTCGCAGGAATTCATAAGTACAGACAATTTAGGCTTTCAGTAACTTCCCATATTAGCAGATGTCAGAGAGCAGAACAGCCCAAATTACTTCTAGCCTAATTAATAATCATAAATTATTGAAATACTTTATTTGCTTTTCTAATTCACAGTAATTTCATGGATTATAAAATCATGTAAGGAAAAAATATTTAAGTTGAGGGTAATTGAGAGAGTGGTATGATTATCTCATCACAATCAGGATTGTAAAGACAGTATTGCACAGTGATGCACTTGGGATTAATGCACTTGGGATGTAAAAATATATTCAAAATGTCTTTTAATTGGTGACCATAAGACAAGGATATGTCATAACTAAAGTAAGGAAGGGGAACAAGGAAGATGTTGGTGAGAAAATCTTAACCTGAAATAATGAGGCAAAAACCTAGTATCGTTCTCCATCCCTGTCCCAAAGAACCAAGTCTGAGCTGCCCTCTCTTTAAGTCATTTCACACCTAACAAAAACTTTAAATGTCCCCTCTCTGAATTCTGTCCTTGTGTTCCTACACCTCTCTAAATGTCACATAGTGGCACCAATGCTTAAGTCTGTAAAGCTGTTTAAATTCCCCCACTGAAAATTCACATGCATCACTAATGTCTGTGCTGGAATCCATCTGTGTGCCATGTAATGCTCCCTCTGTCTGTTCTTACCAATACAGTGGAAAGATAAGGGGAGAGAACCATGTGTAATTTATTAATCATATCATCCAACTTAATACGTTAGATTTGTTTTGAATTTTACTATTATGTTACATCATTTTTTCAAACTTTATATTCTTCTTTTTCCTCTTCACCTTTCCTTTTTACCCTTGTCTACAGCATCACAAGAATAAAATTTTCACACAGAATTTGGAAGTGGCATCTACAAAAGAGAGTGGTTCAAGTACAGCAGAAATTTGCACATTAACTTTCTTATTTTATGTCTCAGTGAAAGAAAAAAAAAAAAAACTAGTTGGAAATTCACACCAGGTTTGCTGCTTCCAAAATGTCTCCCTCTCATTTAACAATCCATATAAATAATACTGTCCCTTTAGGAAGACAAGATAGGTTTTGAAGTTTCTTTCAAATCTTCTTGCCATAGAAAAAAATGATGAGATTACAAAAGAAATGCCACACAGGAGAGCTTTGGTACTACCACTGTTCCAGTAGTGCCAGAACAGATTCATCTCTGGAATTGCTCTAATCTGTCCTTTTTTTAGAGATATGTTATAAAAATTATGTTGCTCTTTAAAAAAGATTTTTCTTTTTTTCACTTTTTCTCATTATTGTATCATCCATTCATTCACAATAGGTTGTCTTATTCATGGTTGTTTTATTCATGTACTGAATTAAAGTTTGTGGTGGGATAAATCTTACATCAATATAATGCACCATTTTTACTACAATTCAGAGCTTTCAGCCAGAATGAGTGCTCCACTGACTAAATTAAATCACTCAGGATAAATGCAACTTGCCACAGTTTCCCCCTTTTCTTCTTTGGTAAGTCTAAATAAATATATCTATGTACATAAAAAAAGAGAGGCAACCATAATATATAGTATGATCTTTGTGCAAAATATGAAGGGTAAATGTGTAGCTTTTCTTCCCTTATTTCCTTCACACAATTAATTATTATGTAAAAGAAAATCCTCTTTACTATTAAGAGGAAAAATCTCTACAAAGAAATGGGATTTTTCAACGAATAACCTCATTCTCATGTTTGAGTAGGAAAACTGAGGAAACTTGTTTAGTAAAGAACCTTAGTTCTTTGTTAAGTATAATTTCTTTGCAAGCTTTTAAGGTCTCCACTTTAACAGCATAGAATACAAACAATCCAATTGTATTTGTCTATGTAGACAGGTATGATAAGGTTTGACCTTTCTCCAGGTTACTCATATAGAAAATTGTATGCCTCACATTCTGACCTGAAGTGGGATAGGTTCACATGCATGTAGTCTTGAGTGGTATAAAATGAAACTGCATTTAATCAGAATTACTTTTTTCTTCCTGATTGTGGAAAAGGAGAGAAGTTTTCACATTGAAAATCTAGAGAGAAGTCAATCATGAATGCTAAAATAGTTTGATGGGACCATTTTGGGGAGTCTCTTAGTGCTGATGCACACAGATGTACATGATTATATACCCACAGGAACCTAAAATATCACTGTCTGAATGAAGTACAACACCCTGTTGTCTGCCTTTCTGGGCCACACTGAGACATTTGGCTCAATTCAAAGACCAAATGGAAAGTAGTTTGGGGACAGGAAATTTTTTGTTTACTTAAGGTTTATTGAGGGCTTAGGTTTTGAGGGTTTGTTTCGGTTTTCTGAAGTTTTAAGCTACTTAGTGATAATGATAACTGAAAATGTTATTTAGTATATTAGATTCCAGTGTTCCATGCTTCAAAAATTTAATGAGACATTTAGTTACTCTTATGTACATGTTACACGTTACACGTACATGTTACACATACAAGTTACTCCTATCTACATGTTACTTTTGTTGAGTATATTGAGGGAAAAGTGCTAAAAACTCCACACATGAAGAAGTCAATACAAAAACTAAAGAAAACATATTTCCATGAACTAAATAAATCTCAATCGAGCCAGGGAGAGCAGAACGATCTTCTTTCTTTCCCTCATGATCAAAGTGTCCAAGAAGCATGTGGTAAATGAGGCCATACAACAATTAAATACTCTTGTTATCAAAGTAAAATCTTAAGCAATATTTTCACATATGGTACTGTAAAGTAAACCATCTTTCAGATTCCATTGCTCTAGTAAGAACATTGTTAGTTTGCATTTTTTAAGAAGCATATCACAAAATTACCAGTTTGTTCTATATTGTGAGGAGTGGCGGTACAACTCAGAAACCTACAATGAACTGAATGTATGTGCTGCACTTGGTCATATTTTTGGACTGGTAAAGAAGCTGTGGTTTGAAGACAAACACAGTGAGTAGAAATTTGAGGAAGACACTGAAGTAACTGTAAGATGAAATAGTGAGAGCAAAGATCATTGCAAATACCTGAGGTCTGTTATCTGCTTCTGTTTCCCTCCACACTCTCTTCAATTTTGCATACCTGTTTTGTCAATACTTGAAAGAGTTATCTTTAAGCAGAAGCATTTTAAACATTTAAAGCATAAAAAAAAGGACAAAATAATTTTTTATGTTAAAACCTGTCACAACCCTTCAAAATGTTAACATTTATCTCTATTTTGCATAGATACACTTCAGACAAATCTATCAAGCTTTATGTATGTTGACATTTTTCTCTGCCAAACAGCTATGTCTTGACTGATGTATCAGAAACATCATTTGCATTTGCTTTTGCTAAGAAAGAAATATATTTCTGCTAATGCACTGTAGCACCAGGACTCCGTTCAGTTCACTTCTTCCTTTCTCTGACCTTCCTGAAATCCTTAGATACCTTAAATCTCTACAGTCCCTAATTCATGACCTTGAATATAAATTTATTGACTTCACCTTCAGCCCTTCCCTTCCCAAAAAGAGAGGGAAGGAACCCCCACGCACACATACAGACACAAAACTCTATTCAGTTAAATCCTTTGCCAGATCCTTGAGGGATCCAGCCACACACACCCACCAACCCTCTGAACTCTGGATTTCAGCAAGGGCTCCTTCCCTGTCTATGCTCATACTCTGTTTTGGCAGGGCTGGCTCAGAGAAGTCCCCATTCCCCCAGATTGCTCCCATCTGCCTGTTCATCTGCCCTGCCCTAGCCTGAGTTCTTCACAGCATCACAAAAACAAGGCATAGACAACCACCCTGATGTGCCATTCTCACATACCTCGGCTTGCTTTACAGGGGAAAGGGAACGTGTGAGAACGTGGTAGACTACTTACCAACATTTTGTGTGCACATTGCCCTCACCAGGCTGTGCCTTTGGTCCCCTTGACTTTGTACCTTGCAGACTTTGAAGAAAAGTCTTCTGGACTGCTAAAGACGCTGAAACTTTCAGAGACATTGGAAAAGGGGAAAACAGAGGGAAAAAGGAAAAAGGAAGAAGTATGCAGCTTTAAATGAATTTTTTTAACTTTCATACGATTTATTCTGCATTTCCCAGAGGGCTCAAATTTGCTCTGGAAAATGTGGTATAATAGTATGTCTGCTGCATTCTACAGGTCAGTGACACAATACCAACACTCGGATGAAAAAACATTCCAAAGCAAATACTATTTCAAATGAATTGCAAATAAGAATTGTCGGGTGCTAATGAGGCCTGGTAGATTCCTTATTTTAAAGCAAAAGGGATTTTAATTGAAACAGGAAACTTTCTCATTACATAACTTTACTGTAAACATACTATAACAGCAAAGTGACATCTGTTTGGTCAGTATTTATATTTTATACTCTTTTTAAAGTTTCTGTTAAAAGAGCTATTTTGACAAAATTGCCACAAAATGAACATACGGTATTGTTCTTTATTCTGAACAAAATTATTAGCCAAAATTTGTGGCCATGTAGAATAAAACATTCAGTACATGGCAGTTTCTTCTAAGGAGGAATAATTTTTTTTTTTTCCTGCTCACAGATCCATTTCCTATTAGAACAAACTCAATTCCCATCTGGCCTTAAATCTATTCTTTGCCTTTTTCTATTCTCAGTGGTGGCTCATATTGTACCTGGTGCCCTCTTTTCACCTCATTTTTAGTCTGCTACACAATTTGCAGTTCCACAGGATTTCCCCAAAATAACTGGTGATAAAATTTTCCCGACACGTGCCTTGCCTATACTTCAGATGTGGGGTTCTTTTTCAAAGCAGAGCTTTCAGTGCTTTCAGCTACTTAACAACTGAAGGAGATTAAAAGTTTCTTAGGTTTGAATAGAGATTTAGCACTACAGGCAGTATTTCACTTAAAAACACCTCTTCATTGAGCCCCAGATTTCTCATTTTTGACAGCCTTTTCGTGAGCTGGACAGAAAGTTAATGTGGTAGCCAGGTTTCCATTTCTATAGCTTGGGAATGGGCTTTTGAGACATCACAGCTCCAAAGAAATCTCCATAGTCCACTAGAGTTTCTTCAGTTTCCAGAACCTCAACATAATTGATGGCTCATCTGATACAGACCCCTGACACTGCACATTTAACAAAGCTTCTCAAGAAAAGCCCCAGAGATGCCACTACTGCTTCACACAACTATCTTACAGAATTTCGTCAGCACTGCCCCCTTCTATTTCCCTATTCGTTTCTCAGTGACTATCGGAAACGTTTCATCCAGTCTAACAGCATATTCTTCAAATAAAAGCATATTGGCCCAAATATTGCCCCTACAGATACTGGTGTAAATCCAAATTTGATTATGTCAGTAGGTATCTTTTATGTGTACTCCTGTGCTAGTGAAGATTAGATTTGAATTCTTTTTAACAAAGACAACTCATTTGTGTCTTTGAACATTTCCATTTCTAGATCCTTGCCATACTGCCTAATTCTAATTCTTTTGTGGAAATGCATGTTGCACTTCTGCCACTCAGCTTTGATTGCAATTTTTCTTATCATTTGCCAAGTAGAGCTCTGATTTCTGCACACAACCTTGCTTGGTCAGGACATTCAAGGCTGCTAATATTTCCATTTCAAACCACCTTCAGCAAAGTAGCAGCAGCAGCAGCAATTCATCTCTTCACAGGATGCCATCTCTGTCTGTAATGACTGTTTCATCAATGTCCAGGACAGAACATCTATAACCCTGATCCATGTTTTTCTTTCCTTCTTCATTCACTTTCCCCTGATCTTGAATTTTTGCTTCCCACCTGAATTCATATTAAAGATAAGGTTTTATTCTAAGTAATTTGGAAAGCTACAGAAACTTACTTTTTTAATTTCAATCATATAAGGATGTTAGCTGTTATAAAATTTGGATTATTTGTTTTAATCTGCTAAATTAACTAAACAGATTTTATGGGGCTTAGAATAATTTTCCCCTTCAAAGGGTATGAACACTGATATCTTGAGTTGTTAACACAACTAAGCAGGTTCAAGCAAAAATTTCAAGTTCAAAAAATTAAACTTCTGTTTTTGTTCTTTAAATAGCTTGATTGCTTTCCTTGTAATACAGTTTATTAAAATATTATCACATTTTGTTGATTTTGTGATGATGTGTTGATATTATGTTGTGATTGCACACTAATCATTAGAGTTTTTATTTACGTATATATTTGCACAAAACGTGTCTATTTAATCAATAGAGCTTTTTCATGATATACACATAGACTAGAATATTATGCTAAATGCTATTCTATCACCACCATTTATTTTGATTTTTTTGGTGGGAAAAAAGTGTATTCACTAGTTCTGTCTTTGCAAATCTGATAAAATAGTTGAGATTTTTAAATCCCTGCATGAAATCCTATGGATATAGTGAACACAGTAACAGGGGTTAGATCAACAAGGTGCTTTTTACATTGTAAATCCCTAATACTGGAAGATTATTTATCACGCTTTTTTGTTTAATGGTGTAAGTACATAATTGACAGTGCTGTAACCATGTCAAAAGTTAATTGTATGCTTATTCTCTTTCCGAAACAGAAATGTTAGCTACTTCTTTGTTGTGGGATCAGGGTCTCTGGTGTGGTAGGAGGAACAGATATTACATTTCCTAAGTTTGGAAGGATTTACAAGGTGCTTCACTGAAAAGAATGAGAAAACAAGAAGATTAAATGAAGGGGTCTCAGTCTTGTGAGGATACAGAAAACTCAAAACGTGTTCACACAGATGTGTTCAGAGCAAATATTTGAAGCTACAGGTTCCATTTACAAGCCACTTTTCCTTATCCAATTGTCAGGCTTGCATTTGCAGATGTCACCTTGTGAGAATACTACAGTGTAGAATTCTTACGGGATAATTAATCAACACTTTTCAATGTAATTAGTCATTCCAATATGATGTATTAATGTATATTTATAATTGAAGTACTTAAACTACTGTCAGGTCAATGCATGTCATCTACTATTTTTCAAACCATTCATAAGTCTTTAAAAAATGACCACAGAAAAATGGTACCATGTAGTAGAAAAAAATTACGATCATCTAGGAAAAATGTTAAAATAAAAATGTATAATATAATGGGATTTTTCAAGCATTAAAATTATTCAGCTTTTATTATAAGTATCCATTGTCACAAATTTAATTTAAATACAGAAGAAAAACACAACCAAAACTTTGTCCCTGTCATTGCTGAGAAGGATAAAACATTAAAGAATCAATGTGTGTAGTATTTTAACATGATCAATGTAGGAGTCACTAATAAAATGTCACCATTTGGCAACAATTTTCACAGTTACCAAAGCTTCTTCAGTTATTTGTCATTATAAATAAATAAATAAATAATCTGTCTTATAATTGTTAGTAAATACTGACATCTTTATTGATGGGTATGGACAAAATCTTGCCACTGTGAAGGCCAATAGAAATTACTTCTGTAAAGTTCAGTGAGGCCAGATTTTCAGTCCATGTATGTGACATTTCACATAACAGACAAAATAAATTACTTCAGACTCTCAGTTCCAAAACCTGCATAATACTTTTTTTATGTGATGAATGAAACATATAACAGATGAAGTAGAAAAATGTTTTCATGTATTACAACTGCACAGGAATATTAAAAACCTGGGTAGTGAGAATTCACCATTAAACAACCTCCTGGCAAATAGCAACCTGGAAACTCATCCAGGGATTCTGTAAACTAAAAAAATCTTACTAGAATCATATCCTTCAGAATAATTAAAGGAAAGGTACAAGCAGCATCTTCTGGAATTGTATCTTATGATCAAAATATTTACATCTATGTTCCTGTTCTGTAGATTACAAGATTTTATTCTATGTTTTAACAGTATTAGCATAAATTATAGAGTCTGAATGAAGTTAAATCATGCAACTGGTCGTAAAAAAACCCTTTTTGCCTTTTGTTTTACTATTTTCTGTTTTCTGTCTTGATTCTTTTGTTCTGTTCAGAATTGTATAGCTGGGACCCACTTTCACTCAATTTTTTATGAAAAGAAATATTGCTACTGTAATCTGTCCCTCAGAAAGAAGAAATACCATCAACATTATTTCTGTACAACTCCCACTTGAACTTGGGGACTTGTATTACACATTTGGCAGCAGAGTTGAAACAGATGTCATCTCTGAGGTCCTGAACCTCAAATTTTGGAATTTATGTCTTTCCAAAACAATAAAACATTTGATTTGTCAGTGCAGTTTCATGCAGAGATTCTTTCTTAGTCGTTTTTTCAAGCAATAAACTAGATATACTTTTTTATTTTGACATCCATCATCTGCATGTAAATCCTTTGCAGCCTGTATCTAAATGGTTCTGTGCTATGAATGTGAATGCACTTCAAGTTCTTATTAATCTTCTTACACCTTTAGTCCCAGGAACAATATCGAAACTTATGCTGGAACTTTATATAACAGCACATAATAAAGATTTGAAAGACCTCAGTTCTCCTATGAGTTCCTTGGTTTTGAATGTATATTTCACTAACCTGAATTCTAATGTGTTTTCTACTCTATGTAAACTTTGGAGAATGCCACAGCATTAACTGAAACTGTAGCTTTACAATCTGGGCCTGGTTTGTTCAGAAGTACAGGCAAAATTAAACTGTTCAGTGTATGAGAGACAAGCTCAAAGATTAATCTGTGCCAAGTAGTCGAGGTGGGAAAAAGAGTTCACTAGTTGGAGCTGTCACTTCCCTATGTATTTCATCCTTCTGTACCTTCAAGACCTAACCTCAAATTTGTTCAGAATCACTGGAATTTACACAAGGCTATAATGTTCTTTCACAGCTCTTTAGTTTGTATTTAAAATGTATCAAGTGTGTGGCCAGCTATTATTCTGAAGCCCCCTACTCTTACCAAATTATTTTTATGGGAGCTCAAACTGCTTATTACCCAACTCTTAATGTACATATGTACATCTCAGGTTATGGTTCCATAACTCAACAGGAGCCCCCTCAGGAATTTGTAAACCTGGCATTCAGTTTTTATCCTGTAAAGGCTGTATTTCAGGGCATAAAGTAATCCGTCATGAGTCCCAAGTAATGGTAAGATTCCTCTAATTATGTTTCACTGGAACAGCTCAGCAAGCAGATGGAGGATCCTTACTGAGTCAGTAATGGAACACTCATTGACCTCAGTGATGCAACTAATGCACTAAATTAACTTTTAAAATCTATACATCCTTGTAAGATTCTGCACCTTATGCAAAAAAAACGTTTTCAGTTTTGTTAAGTATCGTAGAACCTACAGATGTTCAATATTGAAATACTGATTGTGGAACTGAAGTGTATTCTGGTAGCCAAAACGTTATCATACAATGTGTTTAGAAATTCTACACAGCTCGTGATACTTGTTTATATCTGAAGTTTTCAGAAGTGGCAAATGTTTTCTATACAGAAGACTACTTATGTAATGTTTATCACTCTGCATACTAGGCCATTCTTAAATACTTCTAAGTTTGCATCGAAGTGAAGTACATGTACATTTTTCTAAACAGACAAGCAACATGCTTTCTCTCATGGTTTTTGGAGCTATTGTATTTCCACAATTTTATTTTCACTTTTAAAGAAATTCCTTTATATGCAAAGTATCTTCCTGATATCTGTCAGGACAGCTTTAATATCAGAATTAACTCTCAAGAGAATAGCTCCATCAGAGAGATCAAAAATAGCCAAAGCCTTGGTAGGCAGCGTAACTTCTTGAGCAGTACTAAGAAAATCACGACTACTCATAGTTTATTTGATCTTGATCTGTTATTCATCATGAGTTTCTGCTGTTTCAGCGTCTGGTCTCAAACATATTGTAAGCAGAGTTTGAATGAATTGGATATATTTGCTTGAAGAGAAGTTTTGCCAGCTCTCTTTCATAGTGCAGCTGGGTCAAAGTATTTTGGCTTTCAAAGAAGAGCTGAAGTATCTGCAAATTCTCCAAACCACGTCCAACACAAAACAACAGCTGCTGAGTTTATCTACTAAACCATGGAGCAACTGGCAATTAAACCACAAAGTTCCAGCCATTCAGCTGGAAAGTTAATGCACCAAATCTATGTTAGTATCTAAGCAAAATAGAATTATACCGGAAAGGATATTGATAACTTTGGCATGTTGATTTTATTTGAAAGTCAGAAAAATCACAAGAGGTTTCCTGTTTCAACAAGGGTGATTTTACAAGCAGGAAACACCGGTTGCTGGTGGCTCTGCATATTTTCAGCTACATTAACCCTTGTATTAGTCTAAATCTCTAGTTTTTTAAAAAAGAACTCAGCATTAACATTCTCAGCCAGAATTTCCCTGGAATTCATCTCTCATTTTCAGTATCAGAGTAAGCAGTCTGTTTTCAGAAGACTTCAGCAGATTGGATATCTAGCAATTTTGAAAAATCAGACCATAAAAATATAGTCTATAATTGTATTGAATCATTTCAAAATATTTTACCAGAGGATCACTCCCAGCAATTTGAAATATGTCCCAACCATTTGAAGAACCACTTATAAATACCTTGTCCTGACTTACAGCATTGCATTTCTTTAATTAGAGTAATAGTACAGAAGAGGCTGACAGTGCAAAGCCCTGGCAAGCAACATGCTCAGCTAACTATTTTCTTTAGCAGTTGGAGAAAAAAAAATTTGGAAATAAAGATCTAAAAGTCTGCCATTTAGCTACTGAAGATTCATATCACTTAATTTTTTTCACCTTAAAAATGCCTATAGCTTCAGCTATAGATGTTGAAGGAAGACCTGCCAGAGAAAAACTACCTAATAGATAGATGGCATAACCCACTGCTGAAAGTATTTCTTTCCCTGTCTTGATTATAGAAGAATCCTAGGCTTAGAGCTTGTATTAGACATTTAAGTTTTAGATGGACTAAGTAAGAGAAAATAAATTGCATACCTTGGTGGGCAGGTTGCCGCTTTCTGTGCTTTGTTTTCTTTTCTGTTTGCAAAAATGTCACATAGTTTATTGACTTAATGTTTTAAAATTACCTAAGATTCTTACATGGAACATGTTACTTAAATACAGAGTATTATTATTATTATTATTATTATTACACAACACAGTATTAGTTTTATTACACTAAATTTCCGTTAGTGTCTTGCTTTGTACCTCAGGTTACACAAAAGCAAACAGGTCTGAGTTGCCTGGAGAGAAACATTGGACTGGGGATACTGTAATGTGTGATAATGGACAAAGCTAAAAGGCAAACACCTGACAGGCTTCTGTAGACATTTGTCCTCTGTAAAATGAGATGGCTACTGACCTTTCTATACCACTGTTTTTCTCCTACTATGCTCTTTCAAAGTAACTAGTTGCACATATATGACTGCTAATGAAAAATGGTGACATTTCTGCTATTCTCTTTACCTAATCTTCATTTGACAAATTCAGAATCCTCTCATTAATTATTTTCCCAAAGTTCATACAGAATGAGAAAATTATGGAGATTGGGTATTTGAGTGGAATAGGTTCTAGTGTTAGTTAACACTGAGTTATAACGTGGAAATATAAGGGAAACTCTCTCCTTTTATATTCAGTTTCTGACTTTTTGTACTGACCTAAAATATCCTTTGTATCTGCTTGTCCTTAAGATTCTCTGTGTTTTGAAAATGGCATTACTCACATCATTCTGACACCTTCACAATCATCCCTTAAAACATTAAAAATTAAATGGAAGAGAGAAACTGGAAGAAAATGAGAGGAATGCTTTTTATGCATCCCTATGTCTTAGGGAAAATCTTCACTAAGACTTTCCAAAACATCACATCCTTTTCTGAAAATGGAGAGCTTTTCTATGCAAAGGAGCCCTTCTGCCAGAGGGAGATGTGCAGTATTATACAACCTTTAGCTTCACTTGCTATGGTCAGCTGAAAGTAAAAATTGCAAAAAGATAAAGTGCTCCATTAAATCCCTGTTTTATTGTATAAGTGCCCTTATGAAATTGTGTAACTACACAATAGCATTATATCAGGTTAGAATTAAGGCTTACAGCAGATGCTAAACTACAGCATTACCGTGACCAGATGTAAGGCTTATTTAAGCTGGATTTTAGAGTGAAATATTTATGAACTGATTTAAATACTAATGAACAGACAGTCCTACAGCTGTCACAGTCACAGAATGATAAATGTGTTACACAGGAATCTCTGTGCCATATAGCTGGCCATTTTTCAATAGTCACGGACACATGTTCCTTAATAGTACAGGCAGAAGATGGGCAATGAAGTAGGCAAGAAGAAAGACAATTACATAATTAGAAAAGTTACCTTCCCTTTTCCTCAGTGCCCTTATTGGCTCCCCAAGTATTTTTTCACTACTTCTTGATTCCTTTCTCCCTTTTTTTACCTCTTTCAGAAATTCACAGTTCCATCTATGGAGGTGTCAATACTGTCAATAGGACTTATTCCTAGTTTTGGTCAAGGCTGCAGTTTCCTTATGCACACTGCATGAATATTAGTTCGCTCACAATCTCCACTGGGATTCCTTCCCTCCAAGAGGAAGCTGGCGCAGTGGACAGGAGAGCCATCTACTGATTGGTAGCATCAATTTTTGCTGTTTACAAAAGGGAAAATCCCAGTCCTCCCAATGCTCCAAAATCCCAGAAAATCCTGCACCTCTCCAGCACCTTCATAACCCTTCATACTGTGCCCCACACTTCCCTGTAGATATCTGGGATGTCACTGTAAAAACATTTCTGTGGAACACCCCATGCTGTCTTACTGTTACTGCTGGCACTTAATTCTTAGAAACTTCAAGACAGAGTAATTATGCCTCAGGGACAAAAGCAAATCACCTGGGACACAGAAAAATCTTAATGTACTTTTGATAAAGTTTTCAAGCAGCCAGTTCACACTAGGGAGAATAAGCAAATAAGGCAGCCTGCCCTAGGTTTTTCTCAGATGCAGTGCACAATGGCAATATTGACAGAGCAGTAGACCACCAAGAACAACAGAAAGACCAGTGCAGCTGATCCAGTGATTCCACTGTAGACCTCATCACTGATTATGTTCCACTGTGGTAGGAGTAGGAAAATGAGGCCAAATCTCCTCTTTGTCTTTTACTGGTTTTACTCTCTGTCTTACAACTCTAAATAAATAGAAAAGTGGTGTTTTTTCAATTGCAAAATTAAGTAGATGGATAAAATATAACATAAAGCATAATCTTTTACATAAAGGATAACCTCTACATGCAAAATTATTTAGGGAAAAAATTCAATTAAACTTACTAGGTTTTTTTCTTCTTCCCCCTTTTGAACATTTCCTAACTTCTAATTCAAGTTCTTGTTTCCTGAATTATAAAACTAATGTTTTCTTCTTTCAAAACATTGGAATGTAATTAAGGCATGAGCTAAATATTATAGTTGCTATTAAATGTTTCTTCAATTCTACAAGGCATCCTAGTAACAGAAACTAATGAATTGGTAAAAATAGTAAAGTAAGCAAAAAGTTTACAGAACATATGCATGATCTGTCAAAAGTGCTAGCAGCCTAATTTAAAAATTTTAACTCACACCTGGTGCCAATGACAATATCCTTATAATGCTGAATAATTTATTTGTCATGTCCAGATCATTTCCATCATAAAAATAGCTACTTTATTAAATAATGAATATATGCAGTTAAGAACATCATCATGAGGATAATTCTTAGTGATAGATATACTGGATAAAGACTCTTTAAGGAACCCAAGTGCCTTCCTAGGTGGAAGGCAATATCCTTGCTTAAAGAATGGTATAAAAATGTTTAAATTACTAGGTTTGAAATATTGAGTAAGGTATTTTTATATTGGTTGTCACAGAGATTTTGAAATAGATTTTCACAACACAACACTTCACAGGGACGGTGTGCAGGTCAAGAGCAGTGTGACCTTTGGGCAGATGTGGTAATAAAGCCAAAATCTCCAACAGGATGGCTTGTCTTCAGCACTCTCCCACTTAGTAATCTAATTAAATTTAAATTATTTTATTGTTTAATAGAAGAAAGTGGTCTATGATCAGTGAAGTGCTGGTTTCACCTTAATTATTGATCCTTACTCATTAATAGAGAGTTTTCCAAGTTCCCATTAATTCTGCTAACAATCTTGCAATAAGTTTCAACTGCCTTAATACTCTGGTGATCTCATAGGTGGCATCACTACCCTGAGAATATCCTCTGTTTAGACATTACGAAAATGCCACATTCTGTTGTTTTTCCAGTATATGGTATGAAAGCACTTTCTTTATGCTAATGTTTTGCTTTAGCAGTTTTTTATCACTTGGTAAGCACATACATCTTTATGCAGTATGCAGATATTCACACCCGAATATTTTAATGCCACTATGTATCCAACCACATGGTTTCAAAATAGATGTGAAGTAAGGTTTAATATTATTTTGGTTACTCCATTTACAGGCATGAATGAATATACAGGGGACTACACAGTGGAAATAAGCATCTGGATTAGGAAGTCACAGACAGAAGTAGATACTTTTATAAATCTTGATTTTACAAACCAGTTTTTTTAGTCTTTCTGATACCTGCATTTTCAGTGAATTCTTATTAATTTCAGATTAAATTCTTTTATCTCATGGTATTTTCTTGCAACCCATTTCAAATTAAAACTGCATGCAGACTTCTCTGAGTGAGTCAATCACCATCTCCTCCACTAACTGCTGGAACAAAAAATATAGTTCAGGGAAAGACACTTTTTTGTTGTTTATTTAGGAAGAATGATGATGATAATCACTGTCGTAGAGAAAAAGATAAGTAAAGTCTACATGTGTGAAATATGTCTAGCTGAACAACAGAGCTGAAAGGATACATCTGGAAGCTGAATGTCTTTGTAAAGGAATATGGGAAGAAGGCACCATACGGGAAGGAGAAACCAGTCTTTAGGAATAGAAGAGTTTGAAGTACCTTGAAGAAGGGCTGAAGGTAGGAAGATATGAGGATAAATAGAGGTAACTACTGAAGAGCTAATTATTGAAGAAGCATAGGAAAAAAAAAGACATCCAGCTCCTGAAAGATCAAGAGATGCTTCAGTGGAAGGCACTCAGGCTAAAGTGCTCCACTGCATTTATACTACTTTATCTGCAGAACATCCCAAAGCTTTTCATAGTGCATGCTGAACAGTTTGTGTTTTGCCACTAAGCCCCATCACAACTGCCCCGTTATCACTCTCAAGGAAAACATCTCATCTTTTATGTAGGACATTCACATGCCTGTTTCTTTTCCAGTCTTTGAGAAGAGCTGTCCTCCACCGCCTACTTTGTCCCAAAATGGATGTCAGTCTCATGTATGTGGTTGTGGTATAGGAAGAAAGCCTTCAAGGAGCTTTCAAAAGAGGAGCAGGAAAACTTGAAGAAGCAATGTCTTGATGCTCATGGAAGGGCTATCAAACTATCTTACGTTTTTTGCTGTACTCAGCCTCAAGGCAACCGGTCAACAGCAGGCTGAGAACAAAACTGAATTGCAGGTACAATCCTCTCTAAGATCAGGCACACCAGATTCATATCTGTCACAGCAGATTCATATCACCATCCAGTGGTGGAATTGTATTGTCAATGCATGTAGAATGGTCCTGTTCATTTCATGGCAGAAATTATTATTTTTAGTTATGAGACCTATGTGGACGTTAAACACAAAGGGCTACACATTAATTGGCTCACTTCCATGTGGTTGTCACCTAAGACATTAAAATAACTTTCATTGCTTTCCACAGAAATATTGCGCCAAGCTGTGTTGTAATCATCAAAGGACACACACAGCGTCCACTAGAGAGGTCCATAATTGTTACAAGTTTAAGGGGAGTGTAAGTTATCAGCAGCTATGAGTGACCAATTTATATGGAGCAGCATCAACCCTGTGCTTTTTTGAAAGAATGAGACTTTTTCTGAAAATCTATTCAATTTCTGTCACCTAAGTCTGATTCAGTGATAGATGGCTGTCAGGCAATTCAGTGAAAATGGATCTTGTGAAGGAGCTGTCATATGTAAGGCCATCTGCAGCTACATTGTTAGTAGCACCTCCCTTTTAGATCTGAAACTATTTTCACTTATTTTTGCTTATTAATGTGAATCTCAAAATCCTCTTTACCATTTTTAAAAAATCTATTTCTCTCCTGTTTAAAATATATCACTCTGTTGTTCTGTCTTCCTTTTCTTTCTGAATTTACTCTGTTTCTATAACTGTATGTCACATCTTGGCCATCACAGCTTGTTTTGGCTGTCTTGAAGGTCTAATATACACTCCATTTCTTAAGTGTCTGCATGGGCTATAATCTTATTGTGCCATTTCACTTCCACAAGCACTCCCCTCTCCCAGATTTTTGACATATGCTTAATTGTTATTTTCTATTCTGTAGGGACTCTGGGCAATTTTCACATTTAAAAGATGCTTCTCATCCAGGGAAAAAGACCTAGGCAGATAAAAACTCACATTCCAAATTCAAACATATTGCTCTGCAGCAAGTTCTGTTGGTCGTGTCTTCATATTCAGTCATTCAACTGTTAACATATAACTATTTATATGTTAAATATATTTAAGTGTCATAAACATGTACAAGATTGTCTCTGGGACAACGTGGGATAAATCTTCACCCTTCAGCAAGTTACCAGCAACGGTGAGGATGTAATAGCACATCAACAGCACACAATATACTGAAGTAATAGAAACAAGGAAGAAGTAGAAACATGCTGCCATCCTGTCCTTTGCTATATTTCAATTTATTTCAATCCATTATAATTAAATAAGTTAAACTTCCCATGAAAAAATTCGGGGAGGATTAGATTCTTATTTGTGAATATTTCCAGATGTGAATTAATTGATTAATTTCCTATATTAAAAAAAAAAAATCTGCAAAAATCACGAGTTTTTCCATAAATATACATAGAACTTAGAAAAGAAACTGGAAAAGTACTGTGTTATTATAAAATGAAAACACTGTAGTCCCTGAAAATGTTCTGTTATAGTTCAAATTAAACACTGTTTTTCTCACCTTATAACTTCAGGTATTTTTGCATGATGAATGCATGAAAGCAAATCTGTGTTGGATATAAATTAAACTCTTTTCATAATTTGATATTTCAATAGGCTTAATGTCATACATATTTTCTCATCCTTTTCAATTCCTAAATGCTATTTCTTAAGGATTAGAAATGTACATTGACTCCTTTAATTATTTTGTTGTTTCACTATTAGCTAATCCTCAACTCTAACACAAATTTAGCCCAGTGCACAAGCTGATCTGACACTATCTATCTCATCACAGATGAATTCAACTCCACTTTTCTACTGTACTTCAGAAGAGGTAGAATTACAGCTACAGCTACTACAGCCTCTTTAGCATTTAAGATTTGTGTGAGTTAACATAATCCTGACTGCAGAATAAGCTGAATCAAGAAAAACACATTGAGTATTTCATAGTTTCTTGGCCGCTTGGTGAGTTCCCATACCCACGAATGCAAAAGGCAGTCTACGAGACAGAAGACGTATACTTTAAGAAACAGACATTATTAGGAATATCTAGTGAAAGGGAGCAATTAGATATCCAGATTAAGATTTGAAAGATTTTTGAAATGCTGAGATGTATGTCAACCACTTGTTTTGTTTTGGTTTTCATGTTAAAATTATTCTTTGTTCATTGAATCAATATACCTCAAATAAATTAATATATATGGCCTTAGGAAATTTTTCTTAAACCATTCAATTTCTTTTCTCCCACTTTACCCAGACACTGCTCTGCAATGTCATTGGAAATCTCATGATCACCAAAAATGGCAGGTAATTATCTTTGAGCATGGTTGAATTACATTCAGCAAAGGACCAGAAGGTTGAAAGGGGCAAACATAGTTCGGCACAAATAACAGAACTTTCTAGAAGCCCCAAGCTATCAAAGGGTCTGCGACTCCTGCACAAAGCAGGACAACCTCTGAAGCTGCTCTAGTTTTAGAAATCTCTAATCATTGGTTCTTGAGAATCCACTGAGAATCTGGTATTTCAGACACAGACACTACATATATGGTTAGTGTGCAGCCCATTGAAAATGCTGCCAGAGACTGTTTCAGCAGACATTGCTTTCCTGGTCCTTTTGGATTGAATTTTTGATCCTTTTAAAGCAGTGCAAAAGAATCATATCAGGATTAAAGACCTGCCTCATCCACTTTAGTGTGTCTTTATCACATTTCATCCTGCCAAAGCTAGTGGAGGTGCCTCGGGCAGAGACCACATCTTCCTCTCTGTTACGTCATTTTCCTGGGCTTATATCTTCTCTGTTGTGTTGATATCAATTGCTCCCCCTGCCTGCTAAAACTCTTCTAGGTCTCTTAAAATGCGTTCCTAGTTCTCCTAAATGGCTTTTCTGATGTACTAGCTGGTTTCCATTAAAGGCTTCACTGAGAGTGGACACCTTATTTACAAGTCCCAAAAGTTTCCTTTTGATTGTAGACATGGTCATGACTTTTAAAAACTCTTCATCAGAACTTGTATTTTCTACATGTTGCTCAAAATATTTTATTGATGCTTCTACCTGTGGCTGTCTCCTTTTCTCCTGGAACAGGAAACTTGCCTGCATTGCAGGCACAACTTATACACTAGCACTGATAAAACATTTAAGGCATGTAATTAATTTTTTTCATGTTAAAGCTGGCTATCTTTTATTCTTACAGATCACTTTCCTAACACTAACATCACTTCATTCTGAACAACTGAACAACATTCTGAACCAATCCAAACATCTCCTGTTTTATGCAAAACAGGTGAGTGAGCTTCTGTTTTCTCCATATATTTTCCTCCAAGTGGGATATTGGTGCTTAATCTGTGAGTTTCAGGAAAAAATTGTTTCAAATTAACTGATTTAGAGCTTGCTTGGTCTGCTACTCTTGTCTGATTGTATAAAACCTTTCAGGGATGTAACTTAGTGGCATAATATCTTCTAGACACTTGCCTCTGGCTCTGCCTTTCCTAGTTTCCTTTTTTTATTTATAAGGCCTGTGCAGATTTTTATTAGTCTCTCTGATGGTTAAGGGTGACTTAGTCTTACTGAAACTTACTTTGAAACAATCTTACCTTTTTTTTTAGTGCTGTTGTTGTTATGTCTAATTAAACTCTAAGCATTTGTTTTCAGTTTTGCAGTTCTAGTCATCTGATCCATGATTTCCAGTACTGACAATACATTGTTTTAATTGCTAAGGTCACAATTTTGTTTTTCTCATTGCACAGTTTTGTTTTCTTACTCCCCACATGTTTTTTTCAATATTCACTCATTGGTTTTAACCTTTAAGCATCTTCCTTTCAAAGTAGAAGATACGTCTCCTATTTTGCACTTCTACAGTTTAGCTTATTCTAATTCATGTTTTCTGTCCTGCAGCCTGACTCACATTGGGGAATGTGTATAAAGTTGCATGCATAGTGACAAGATAATTGGCTTTTCTTTAGCACCTCCTCTACTCCAGAAAACACTTGGCCATCTAATTAAGGAGTTAACTAGAGCACCAAACAGTGCTTTCTGACCAGAGATGGTATATGTTACTGTACTTTTGAGTACAGATGGAGGTAGCTGCCACCCCACATATCTTGGGTTGAAACTCTGAGGAGTGTTCCAGCTGGAGGATCTGGTTTCAAACCAAGTCTCACCTTCCTTACTAAATAAAACCAGAAAAACCACTCGAATTCCTACCATACCTATTTCAAGAAAAATATTGCAGTAAGTTGTTTAATATGTTATGAAAATATAATAATATTACTGTGACTACAAAATTTTACAAGGCCCAGTAGAGAATGAAAAAAAAAATGTAGAATTTGTTTTGGATCTTCTCTTCTTCAAATGAACTGAGAAAAATTATGGTGACTTATCAGGAAAGTACGGGACATGATAGTAAAAAGGAGTAAAAAGATGAGTTCAGAATAAATTAGATACACTCTTCTAAATTAAATTCTGCAATTTTTCTGTCTTAGAGCTGGAGTTTTCAGACTTCTTACTTCCACAGGAAAACTAATACTTCTAATCTTATTATTATGTACATAGCAGTTACAGAATACAATTTATGGAACTATTCCATAAATTAGAAAGCAAAAACAGAAAATCAAAACCAAACAAACTATAAAACTTTAATCAAAGAATTCAGCAGGTTAGGCTTATTTCATGTACAAGCAATAATATGAAGGAGCTTCTCTTTTTTTCTTGTTTTTTCGTTTTTCTTTTTTTTTTGTTGAAACACTAAATGAGTAAATGCTTGTCCCAGTAGAATAAATTTTATTAGGGACTGGTTAAAAAACCTTTTTCTCATAAGGAGATAGTGACAAATAGGAGCTTCTTATTTGCTTTTGTCTTTCTGATTGCTTTGCAAAATGAAACTGATTAATTTGAATTTACAGGCAGTTAAAAACAAGAAATGAAATAAAATTTGCTGCAAAGCAGTAATCTATTCATAATATGAAATTTCATTTAAAGAGCTTACAATGAGAATGCATTGAATTATTCATTGGAAACAATGTATCCTTTGAATTTGGCCACTGAGTGTAGTTGCAAATTGTCAATGAGCACTCATGAATTTTATTAATGCATTTTGTTATTTAAAATCTTTGATGGATTACACATATGAAGATACTTATGCATATAGATTATATGTGAGCTCTCTGCTGTATTAATTTACTCAAATGTTCACTAAGCAGAATTTTTTTTTTGCTTTAGTCATTTACAAACACTCTATGGAGTTTTCTTTTACTAGTGTTAAACATCATAATTTGATCCGCATTTTGAAAGATTCAGAGTCAAATTGAATCAATTCATAAACTTTCTGTCTTAACTTCAAGGACATTACCTTGTCTGATTTGCTGGTTTGCTTATTTTTTTAAAAAATAAAGATAATATAGCTACTTTACTACATAAGGCTTACTTATGACAGTGACAGAATATCAGCATAAGTATCAAAATAACATAATTATAGTTGGGGTCAAGATGCCAAAGAAGTATACTGCAGTCTTTACTCTTTCATGGGAAAATGGTGAGTAATATAAAGAGATAACTTTATTATGGAAAAAAATACATACACAGAAATAACTTAAAAATCCCCCAAAACCACAAGTGATGGGATTTCCTTTTATGCTCGCCATTAACATTTAGCTTTTGTTTGGAAACTAGAGTCTGGAAGAAAGAAAAATTGTATATACAAGTCTTACGTATTTTTTTCCCATTAAACTTTAAATTCTTTCTGTAGGAGTCGTACAGATTTGCACTACTTATGTTGCAACCATCAACTTTTGTCTCAATTTTTCCAGTAATGTGAATATATAGCTTTTGTGTATGATTGGATGACAATGGAGCTGCTAGAAGCCTACAGCCTTTTTTACAAATTAATTTTTGCCTACAAATTTCACGAATTAAATTAATTGGATTCCTTTTTTTTTTCCTGCTCAGTTTTTTATGCCATCACTACTAACATTTTTCCACTGTTATTCGTCACATACAGTTAAACCATTGCTGTCTGCACAGGGTATGCTTCCCCAGCCTTCTCAATTGATTGTCATACCACCAACAAACAGGGAACTTGGACCTTGCTATACTATATAAAGCATGGACCAAATAACATGATTTCAGGCATCAAACATTCTCACTGAACCTATAAAAGTTTTACTTCCTGTAGTTATTCTCCATGTTTTCTGTCAGTTAGAAATTTTAGGTTCACTATTGCTCCTAGTTGAAGAGTAAAGTAATTTTTTAGTTAAAATCTGTAATCTTAGATTATTAATTAATTATTAATTTATTTGCTGACATGTTATTGTCAGGATATTGTTTGTCTCATTAAGTGCTTTTGTTTCTATGTTGATAAGAAACTTGTCGTGTGTGACATATTTCATGTATCTACAAGGAGCATTTCTTTAACCAGTTAGACTCTACATTTGTGTTTGGGCTGGGATAGAGTTAATTTTCTTCACAGTAGTTAGTATGAGGCAGTGTTTTGGGTTTGTGCTGGAAATAGTGTCAGCAGCTCAGGGATGTTTTTATTATTACTGATCAGTGTTTATACAGTCAAGGACTTTTCTACTCCTCACCCCACCCCACCCCACCAGAGACAAGGCTGGGGCTACACAGGAATTGGGAAGGGACACAGCCAGGCCAGCTGACCCCACTGACCAAAGTGGTGTCCCATACCATACAGCACCATGCTCAGCATGCAAAACCAAGAGAAAGAAGATGGAAGGGGGAATGTAGCGATGGTGTTTGCCTTCCCTAATAACTGCTATTCGTGACAGAGCCTGGCTTTCCTGGGAATGGCTACACACCTTACGGACTGAATGAATTCTGTTTTGCTCTGCCTGTATGTGTGACTTTTGCTTTATCTCTATCTCATCCCACAAGTTTTCTCACATTTCTGATTCTCTCCCCCATTGCACCAGAGGGGAGCAAGTGGCTGCCCAGTGCTCAGAAGCTGGCTGGGGTTAAAATAGCAATTTGTCAGCATTGGTCAGCATTATGTTAATTTATTGACACTATGGCTTTTTTTTTTGGTCCTTTTGTTTTGTAGGAGTGTTGCATTTATCATACAATTAGCCTTTCTTTTTGGGTTCTGCCCAAGTTTTCACAGTCATGGTTAATGCAGGTGTGCACTTGCTGTTTGATCATATATGTTGTTCTTCTGATACTTGTGTGTCATCAAAAGAAAGATAAGGGTAAAAAAGCTGTATTCATTTATGCCTTCAATAGACACAGTCAGGTGTCTTTGCTGCTTTGTCAGTACTGTATCCATTAATGTTTATTTTTTTTTATATAATACTGCAGCCAACTAAATAATATTTTACGAATTCAGATCTTTTTTATTAGTGAAAAACTGAGTGCATTGTGAATCCCAGTGAAAAACACTACCTATTTAGTCTATACAATTGCTCCAGTTACTGTAAGGCAATAGTTCTCTCCAGAGATTGAAATAAAATGCCAATATAGACATCTCTGATATGTGGATTGAATGAGCACTCTCTCCCTTCCCCATCGTAAGTATCTGGCTGAATTTAGGTGAGATATATACCACACACATAGGATTTTGTGAGAGCTTTCATTATATCATACTGCTGCTATTGCAATTTACTTCTGCCTGGCCTCTGCAACAAATCTGTGGTCTCCTCACATTCTGTTCAGTGTGCTGCTACTGCAGTGGGTAAAGACAGCTCTCTACCCTCCATGGTCAAAATTGCTGAACTCCAAAGAAATGAGAGAATATCATTTCCCCGCCATTGATTTATGACCAGCTTTAAATTTTTGCTGGTGCTGGGATGTTGTCGTGGTTTGAAACTGGCCCAACACCAGGCACCCATGAGAGACACTCACTCACCCTCCCCTGCCACAGCTGGACAGAGGAGGGAAAAGGAAAAAAATTAACGAAGGCTTAATGAATGAGATAAGGACAGAGAGAAAACATTTCAAGGGTGAAACAAGCTAAATTTAAGTTGCAAAGTGAATTTATTACTAACAGAATCAGAGGAGGATAATGAGAAGTAAAATAACCCCTTAGAACACCTTCCACCTCCAGCCCCGCCCTCATTCCCGCCGACAGCACAGGGAAGCAGGGCATGGGAGTTTGGTCAGTCCATCACCGAGATTCTCTTCCACTGCTCTGGGAGAGGAGTCCTTCCCCTGTGAGGCCGTGGGTCCCTCCCACGGGAGGCAGTTCTCCATGAGCTTCCCCGACGTGGGTCCGCTCTCAGGAGCAGCAGCCCCACCGCCCCTGCTGCAGCGTGAGCCCCTCCCACGGGCACAC